>NC_053023.1:70451699-70775313 GCF_003073215.2 Triticum urartu | reverse complement strand
ATGTTTGTTCCGAAAATCACGTTCCCGAAGGTTTCATTCCGTTTGGACTCTGTTTGATATCCCTTTTCTGCGAAACCCTAAAATAGGCAAAAAAACAACAATTCTGGGCTAGGCCTCCGGTTAATAGGTTAGTCCCAAAGATAATATAAAAATGTATAATAAAGCCCAATAATGTCCAAAATAGAATATAATATAGCGTGGAACAATCAAAAATTATAGATACGTTGGAGACGTATCAGGTGGCTACTGAGGGAGTCCTGGATTACGGGGTCCTCGGACGTCTGGGCTATGTGACATGGGCCGGACTGATGGGCCGTGAAGATACAAGATGGAAGGCTTTTCCCCGTGTCTGGATGGGACTCTCCTTGTCGTGGAAGGCATGCTTGGAGTGCAGATATGAAGACTCCTTTCTCTGTAAACCGACTTTGTACAACCTTAGCCCTCTCTGATGTCTATATAAACCAGAGGGTTTACACTGTAGAGGCAATCATGATCATATAGGCTAGGCATCTAGGGTTTAGCCATTACGATCTCATGGTAGATCAAGTCTTGTAACCCCTATACTCATCAAAGTCAATCAAGCAGGAAGTAGGGTATTGCCTCCATTAGTAGGGCCCGAACCTGGGTAAACATCGTGTCCCTGCCTCATGTCACCCTCGATCCTTACACGCACAGTTCGGGACTCCCTACCCGAGATCTACCGGTTTTGACACCAACACAGGGTGGGTAACATGGATAGTGCACTGTCTGTCAAAGATTAGTCGGTACTGTAGGAACTGTTCATTCCTCTCAAGAAACTGATGGTGAACCATAGCACTATAATCTAGATAAGCAGGAGGCAACTCCATATCATTTCCATGTATGGGTACACCAAGATAATTAGCCACACAAGTTGCATAAATTCCACTAAACAAATCTCCACTTGTACCGTTAAGATGCAACCTTCGTGCAATAATGGCCCCTAAGTTATATTGTTTATCACCTAATACCGCACTCTTGAGGACACTAAGATCTGGAACACACATGTGACAAGCCTCATCTTTACCATTAATGCATCTGCCTATAAAGAGAGCAAAATAATGTATGGAAGGGAAATGCATGCTCCCTATGGTAGCTTGTGTGATTTCCCAAGATTCCCCCACAGTGATACCAGCAAGAAAGTCTTTATATTCAGATTTTCGAGGTTCACTAACATTGCCCCACTGTGGGAGTTTACAAGCAGTATTAAAATCTTCTAGGTCCATGGTATATGATTTATCATAAAGATCAAATAAAAACAGTGTAAGAATTACGCGAGGATGTAAATTTAAACCTCCTCACAAAGGAATCAGTTAGGTAGTGGTACTGTAGGCACTTATCTGACACGAAGTCCTCAAGATCAGCATTACGTACATATGCGTCAAATTCATCCTTGATGCCTGCTTGGACCATAAACTCCTCTGTCAGCCATTCACAAGGCCGCACTTGAGCTTCCCTCGGTGGTTCATCGTCCGACTCACGTATCACGAGCCTTGGTTCCTGCTTCCTTGAGGAACCACCTTGGTACATTTTCCTATGCATTTTTCTTTCTCTGAAAAATTTATGTAATTTTAGTGACTCAAAATAAAAGTGAATCAAACTCAACGAGATTGATAGCAACTACTCCCACAGGTGCCTAGAGGCTATATTATGCATTAAAACTACTTTGGACCATATAAATTTAGCATGCAAGCTCAAGAACAGGGTCACCTTAGCAGCAAAAATTTGCAATAAAGAAATCACTAGGACAAAAACTAATTGGACCATTGGAGGAGTCACATACCGAAGAACAATCCCCCAAAACAGTTTTGTGACTGGAGCGTTGAGCAAAGAGATTGAAAATGGCAGCAAGATGAGCTAGAACACAGGTTTGAGTTATGGGAGGATTTTTTCTGGAGGAAGACGAAGTGAGTGGGTGCTGGAGTAAGTGGAGGGGTCCACGTGGGGCCCATGAGGCAGGGGGCACCCCAGGGGGGTGGGCGCGCCCTGTGCCCTCGTGGCCAAATGGTGGGCCCCCTGGTGTGTTCTTAGTGCCAGAAATCCTTAAATATTCTACAAAAAATCATATTTCATTTTCAGTACATTTGGAGAACTTTTATTTTTGGGGTATTTTCATTGCAAGGATAATTCAGAAAACAGACATAAAATACTATTTTTCCTTTATTTAATCTAAATAACAGAAAGTAAAAGGAGGGTACAGAGAGTTGTGCTTTCTAACTTCATCCATCTCGTGCTCATAAAAAGGTATCCACTAACAAGGCTGATCAAGTCTTGTTAACAAACTCTTTCCGAATAACATGAAACCGGAGAATTTTCGAATAACACTATGTTACCTCAACGGGGATATGCATGTCCCCAACAATAAGAATATCATATTTCTTCTTGATAGTAGGAAGAGGGAATTCAAAACCTCCAATAGTAATCGTTGAAATTTTTCCAATAGAATTGATACTTTGGACTTGAGGTTGTTTCCTCAGAAAGTGTACCGTATGCTCATTACCATTAACATGAAAAGTGACATTGCCTTTGTTGCAATCAATAACAGCCCCTGCAGTATTAAAAAAGGGTCTACCAAGGATAATCGACATACTATCGTCCACAGGAATATCAAGAATAACAAAGTTCGTTAAAATAGTAACGTTTGCAACCACAACATGCACATCCTCATAGATACCGACAGGTATAGAAGTTGATTTATCGGCCATTTGCAAAGATATTTCAGTAGGTCTCAACATATTCAAATCAAGTCTATGATATAAAGAGAGAGCCATAACACTAGAACCGGCTCCAAGATCACATAAAGCAGTTTTAACATACTTTCTTTTAATGGAGCACGGTATAGTTGGTACTCCGGGATCTCCTAGTTTCTTTGGTATTCCACCTTTAAAAGTATAATTGGCAAGCATGGTGGAAATTTTAGCTTCCAGTACCTTTCTTTTATTTGTAACAATATCTTTCATATACCATAAGGGTTCATTTTAAGCATATCAGTCAAATGCATACGCAAAAAGATAGGTCTAATCATTTCAGCAAAACGCTCAAAATCCTCACCATCCTTTTTCTTGGATGGTTTAGGAGGAAAAGGCATGGGTTTGTGAACCCACGGTTCTCTTTCTTTACCATGCTTCCTAGCAATGAAGTCTCTCTTATCATAATGTTGGTTCTTTGATTGTGGGTTATCAAGATAAACAGCAGGTTCAATCTCTACATCATTGTTATTGCTAGGTTGAGCATCAACATGAACATCATCATTATCACTAGGTTCATGTTCATTACCAGATTGTGTTTCAGCATCAGAAATAGAAATATCATTGGGGATTCTCAGGTGTGTCAACAACAGGTTCACTAGAAGCATGCAAAGTCCTATCATTTTTTTTCTTTTTCTTCCTCTTAGAAGGACTAGGTGTACCAACATTAGTTCTCTCAGAATCTTGCTCAATTCTCTTAGGATGGCCCTCAGGATACGGAGGTTCTTGAGTCATTTTACCCCCTCTAGTCATAACTCTTACAACATTATCATTTCTCTTATTATTTAATTTATTGAGCAAATCATTCTGAGCCTTAAGTACTTGTTCTACTTGAGTGGTAACCATAGAAGCATGTTTACTAATAAGTTTAAGTTCACCTTTAACTCCAGACATAAAATCACTCAAGTATTCAAGCATATCAGCATTTTGTTTCAATTGTCTACCAACATAAGCATTGAAAATTTCTTGTTTAACAATAAAATTATCGAACTCATCTAAGCATTGGCTAGCAGACTTATAACGAGGAATATCACCTTCATCAACTCTATAGAGAGAATTTACCTTTATTACCTGTGTCGGGTTATCCAGACCATGTATTTCTTCAATAGGTGGTAAATTCTTAACATCTTCAGCTTTAATACCTTTTTCTTTCATACATTTCTTTGCCTCTTCAATATCTTCAGGACTGAGAATTAGAATACCCCTTTTCTTCTGTAGCGACCCGACCTCACACGGTCAAGTCTCTATGCTTAAGTGTCATCCCTGGATCGGTATGCTGACACACAAAGTACTCGAGGATTTATAACAGAGGTAAATCACATGTATAAATAACGTAAATACTATTACCTCAATCCATAATAGCGGAAGTAATACCTTTTGATGAAAGAAAGGCTCCGGTGTATAGAGAGGGCCTCACCGTTTAAAAGGGAACCATAGAAACGATGGAACCCACTATTTTTTTTAGTATTATTAGAATGAATTTGTTATTTCGTATAGAAATAACTGAACGGAGTGGAATAAAAAATCGTGGTTGGGAAGGTTACTATAGCAAAAGCCATTGGAATTAATATTTTATATATCGGAATAATTAGTTTTGTTATTAATGAGAAAAAGGGTGGCTAAAAGAAGAGAAATCATTAGTTATTCATTAAGGTTAATTTGATTCAATGACCAGAGTTCCGCGAGGATATATAGCCCGGAGACGACGAACAAAAATGCGTTCATTTGCCTCAAACTTTAGAGGGGCTCATTTAAGACTTAATCGAATGATTACCGGATTATATTTTATTTAACTGCAAAGTTGGTTGATAAATACTGAGAAGGTTCCTCCAACTCAATCCCAATTAAAGTAATCATTAACATCCCAACAAATTAATTAAGTACAGTGATGAGATCCATATGATAATCCAAGAACCAGATACTCAAGATGTCCATAACCGGGGACACGGAAGTTTCTAGCATGAATAATCTTATGATCCCTTTGAGCCTGGGTGGCATTCCATATGCTGATCACACGGGTCCTTCGGGATCCCCTTGGGCAAGCATTGGGTTCTCCAGGTGCCCGGGCAAACCACTGGGTGCTCCAGGGTGCCCCTAGAAATCCACCCAGATGTGTATTGAAGTAGCCACCTTAAGTTAACCATTAAATAATAACTCTCACATCCGTCATGATTTCTGTCAAACCAATCCACGTCTACGAGCATAGTATATCAGTATGAGCATAACGTAAAAGTAACTCCTAACGTAAAACCAATCCACGTCTACGAGCAGGTCAATAGGTTCCTACCTCATCAACTACTTCCCAAAACCCACATGTTATCAATTCCTAACCATGCAATGTTTGAGGGTGAAACTAATGCATAAAAACTGGGTATGAAAGGAATATGATCAAAGTGTGAACTTGCCTCATACTGTTGATGAAGATGATTCGCACTCAGAACTCCTGATAGTTCTATTCGTCACACTCTGGTCAATCTATCGAGAGCAAGCAATAGTAACCACACATAAGCACTCACTCAAAAGATCAGAAAGAACGAAGAAGACAATTTGGAAAACATCAAAACCAAGAAAAAAACTCTTGCAACATAAAACAATTTCTAACAGTACCAAAATTATGTGAATTTGGCCTTATCAGAAAGTTTAGGTCAATAGCTTTAATTTGGAAAAAGAAACAACTCAAACGGAGCTACCAAACTCAAGTTATGATCAAACGAAGTTCAACTACAATTCTGTTTGAATTCAAATTTTAAAACTTTCAAAAACATGTTTAAGTTGTTTTATTAGATAGAAGGGATCGTAACGAAGAAGTGGGCGTTGGTTTCGTTGGATTTGGACAAACGGTGTAAAAGTGGTGATCGTTTGAAATAGGGGGACTAATTTGTAAGAAAGATAATTACATCTAGGTCCCTAGCTGAAATTAAAATAGAAAAAGGAAAAAAGACTAAATAACGAACGTTCGTTACCGAATGCTAACGAACGAAAATGTTTGCTAAAACTATCTAAACAGAGAATGTTTGCTACTTAAACGATCTAATAAAAATAAAACCGATCTAAAAAGAAAACCGAAGAAAACCTAAAAGGATAAACCGGACCGGGGCGGTTTATTACCGGTTTGGGCGGATTTCGGCAAAAAACCAGGGGCGGGCGGTTTTCGATGGGAGATGGAGCGGATCCGGCCAGCGGCGAACTCCGACGCGGGCAGCTTGCGCAGCGCGGGCAACGGCGGCGCGAGGCAGCAGGGCAGGCAGCAGTACTGTAGCGGCGGCGCGGCAAGGAGCGGTGGCGCGGCGATGTGGGCGGCGGCGAGATGCGGGGCTCGAGGTGGCGGCGGCGAGAAGCGGTCCAGGGGGCGGGGTCGTCTATAAAAAGGGGAGGCGGCGGCTTGCGCGGGGGGGGGGCAATGGGAGGCGTGCTCGACTCGGTCTCAGGCGGCGGCCGGGTCGGCCACGGTGGTGCACCGTGCGGGAGGTGGACTCCGACGTACGGTCGGGGACGACGCAGTGGTGGGCTGGCACGGTCGGCTGGGCCTGGGGCCGGCTCAGTCGGCGGAGAAGGATTTCTTTTTTTAATAAAGATTTTTTTTCGGGAAAACAAATAATAAAACAAAATAAATAAAAATATTATATAGGCATATAATATATCAAAATTTTCAGAAAAATATTTTCTACGTCTTGAACATTATTCTAGCTCCAAATAAAATCCACAAAAATTCAAATAAAGCAAACAGTGCTACTGCTCTAATAAACATCCAATAAAATCATTTTAAAAATACCAAATTGATTTCAAATTCCTTTCTCTCCAATTTTCTGTTATAGGGAATCATTTTACCCTAATTTCTATATATTTTTATTTGTGGAGAAAAATAATTTGAATAAAACCCAAATAACTCCAAATTGAAAAAAAATTCAAAGGAACTTTAAATTTGATTCCTTTAGACTTCCAACTCATATTTCATATGTTTTGAAGAAGTCATTTTATCTTCTCTCGTGAAAATCATTGAGTTGCTTAAAGTTTCTGAATTGGAAATATTTTCCAAATAAAATTCAAATCTTTTCAAAACCCTTTTCATTTATTTAAAATGGAAGAAGTCATGTTATCTTCTCTCCAGGGTTTTGTGATGAAAAGAATTTGAATTCAAGGAGATCATAAAAGCAAAAATGAAAGTTTAGGAAAGTCCTTTTATTCCCTCTCATTTAACTTTTAAAAAGTTTCGAATTTCACTCAATTTTCACTCAAGCAATCAAACAGTCAATCAAATCTATTTATTTAATATAACATTCCAAAATTTAGAATTTTGGGATGTTACATCTTCGGAGTTGGTTTAGGAGTTGGTTCAGGAAGTGTCCAATTGTTTTCATTAGTCAACATATTATTCAATAGCAATTTAGCTTGATCAACAGTTCTTTCCTTGAAAACACAACTAGCACAACTATCGAGGTAATCTCTAGAAGCATCGGTTAGTCCATTATAATAGATATCAAGTATTTCATTTTTCTTGAGGGGATGATCAGGGAAAGCATTAAGTAATCGGAGAAGCCTCCCCCAAGCTTGTGGGAGACTCTCTTCTTCAATTTGCACAAAATTATATATTTCCCTTAAGGCAGCTTCTTTCTTATGAGCGGGGAAATGTTTAGCAGAGAAGTAATAAATTCTATCCTGGGGACTACGCACACAACCAGAAGCAATAGAATTAAAACCATGTTTTAGCATCACCCTTTAATGAGAACGGAAATAACTTAAGGATATAGTAGTAACGAATTTTTTCCTCATGAGTGAATAGGGTGGCTATATCATTCAATTTAGTAAGATGTGCCACAATAGTTTCAAATTCATAGCCATAAAAAGGATCAGATTCAACCAAAGTAATTAACTCAGGATCGACAGAGAAATCATAATCCTTATCAGAAATACAGACAGGTGAAGTAGCAAAAGCAGGGTCATATTTCATTCTAGCATTCAAAGACTTTTCTTTCAGCTTAGCTAACAGTTTCTTAAGATCATATCTATCTTTGCAAGCAAAAAGGTCTCTAGCAGTTTCTTCATCCATAACATAGCCCTCAGGCACATCAGGCAATTCATATCTAGGGGGAGAATATACATCATCACTTTCATCAATATTATCTGTTTCAATAATTTCATTTTCTCTAACCCTAGCAAGTTGTTCATCAGGAAATTCACCTAATGGCATGGTATTATCAAGCATAGAAGTAGTTTCATCATAAGCATCATGCATAGCAGAAGTGGCGTCATCAATAACATGCGACACATTAGAATCAATAATAGGTGTAGGTGTCACAAATTTACTCATAACAGAAGGGGAGTCAAGTGCAGAGCTAGATGGTAGGTCCTTACCTCCCCTCGTAGTTGAGGGGAAAATCTTGGTTCTTTCATCTTTCAAGTTCCTCATACTGATCAATAGATATAAATCCCAAGTGACTCAAAGAATAGAGCTATGCTCCCCAGCAACGGCGCCAGAAAATAGTCTTGATAACCCACAAGTACAGGGGATCGCAATAGTTTTCTAGGGTAGAGTATTCAACCCAAATTTATTGATTCGACACATGGGGAGCCAAAGAATATTCTCAAGTATTAGCATTTGAGTTGTCAATTCAACCACACCTGAAAGACTTAATATCTGCAGCAAAGTAGTATGGAAGTAACAGTAATGGTGGCAAGAGTAATAGTAGTAGTTTTTGTAGAAATCGTAATAGTGGAAACAGAAAAGTAACTAAGAAAAGATCAATATGTGAAAAGCTCATAGGCAATGGATCAATGATGGATAATTATGTCAGATGCGATTCCTCATGCAACAATTATAACATAGGGTGACACAGAACTAGCTCCAGTTCATCAATGTAATGTATGCATGTATTCCGAATATAGTCATATGTGCTTATGGAAAAGAACTTGCATGACATCTTTTGTCCTACCCTCCCGTGGCAGGGGGGTCCTATTGGAAACTAAGGTATATTAAGTCCTCCTTTTAATAGAGTACTGGACCAAAGCATTAATACTTTATTTAAGATATAAGAAAACATAACCCATTACGTTGTCTTCCTTGTCCCACATCAACCTTTTAGCATGTCATATTTTAATGAGTGCTCACAATTACAAAATATGTCCAAGATAGTATATTTATATGTGAAATCTCTCTTCCTTCAATATTCTTTCATGAATTGTTCAAGTGACCAATTCTACGTTTGCTAACTTTCAGTAAGTTTACTACCTATACTTATTCTGTGTGAAGTTATTACTCCCCATGGTATAAGCATATGAAACATATATAAATTCAGATTTATGATATTCAATTCATTCAACCATTTACTCATAGGATATATGTGAAGCACATGAGTAAATGACAAACTACTCCAAAAAGATATAAGTGAAGGACACTCAGTAGTCAAATAATTAGCTAGCCATGGTAGGATTCTTTTTCATTCAAGATTTCAGATCCAATGATTTTATTCAAACAGCAAGTAAAATTTAAAATACGCTCCAAGCAAAACACATATCATATGGCGAATAAAAATATAGCTCCGAGTAAGGTATATCGATAATTTTGAAGACGAAAGAGGGGATGCCTTCCGGGGCATCCTCAAGCTTAGGCTCTTGAGTCTTCCTTGAATATTACCTTGGGGTGCCTTGGGCATCCCCAATCTTAGGATCTTTCCACTCCTTATTCTCCTCATATCGATATCTCACCCAAAGCTTGAAAACTTCAATCACACAAAACCGATAATTGTTGAAGAAGAAGGATGGGATGCCAACCGGGGCATCCCCAAGCTTAGATGCTTGAGTATCCTTGCAATATTTACTTGGGGTGCCTTGGGAATCCCCAAGCTTGAGCTCTTGCCTCTCTTTATTCTTCTCATATTGATAGCTCCTCGATCTTCGAACACTTCATCCACACAAAACTTTAACAAAAACTTTGTGAGATCCGTTAGTGTAATAAAGCAAATCACTACCTTTAGTTACTGATGCAAACTTATTCCAATTTCATATTAGAACTATATCCACTGTATTCCAACTTCTCTATGGTTCATACCCTCCGATACTAGCCATAGATGCATCAAAATAAGCAAACAACACACGAAAAACAGAATCTGTCTAAAACACGACAGTCTGTAGTAATGTGGAGGTTTAGTAAACTTCTGTAACTCCAAAAATTATGAAATAAATTTGAAAATTTGAAAAATTTGTACAGAAGTAAAGTGCAAAAAGTTTCAGACCCATTTGACGTTCCAGTAAAAAATGTAAAATCACGCGCTACAGCTAAAGTTTCTGTTTTTGTTCTGCACATAGTAGACAAGCAATCTAATCATCCTAAAAGCAAAGCTTGGCACATTATGTTTATAAGGGGATAATCATTTACAAAGAAACTTCCATGAAAAATTCTACATTGCTTCCATGAGCATGAACACAAGTGCTCAAGGTCGACCCTCACTTCTCCAATGCATAACTTTCCAATCACTTCTATTTTTTGAAAAACTTTTTAGGCATGAGAGACAAGTAAATTTATTTTGTATTTTCATTCTTTTAATTTTTTTGGTATGTTTCACCCACAACTAAACAGAAACAAAAAGGAAAAACAAAATCTACTTAGTGAAGAAAGCAAACAAGCATACACAAGAATATCAACCCCACGCTATTGCTCCCCGGCAACGGCACCAGAAAAGAGCTTGATAATCCCCAAGTGCAGGGAATCATCGTAGCAATTCCCAATGGTGGAAGTGATAAGTATGGAGTGTCAAACCCACAAGGAGCTAAAGGTAAGATCAATATTCTCTCAAGTCCTATCTGCCACTGATACGACTCTACGTACACCGAACGTTTGCTTTCAACTAGCAACGAGAAATAAAACTATGTTGTGGGCATGAAAAGGGTAACTTTGTATGATATCAGAGAGCTAAAATATAAAAGTAGGTGCTGTTATCATAAAGTTAGAATATATTACTAAACATTATAAATAGCGAGTGTGGAATAATGGTGGATCGGTGTGGGGAATTGTCCTAGGCAATTGTTAACAAGACCGTAATCACTATTGCAGTTTCATATGAGGGAGAGGTATAAGCTAACATACTTTCTCTTCTTGGATCATATGCACTTATGATTGGAAATCTAGCAAGCATCTGCAACTACTAAAGATCATTAAGGTAAAACCCCACCATAGCGTTAAAGTATCAAGTCCTCTTTATTCCCATACGCCATGTCCCGCTTATCCGTGTTTGTGTTTCAGTCACTCATGCAACACAGACAATAAGAAAACCATGGACATATTGCAACACCCTACAACGAAAATCCCTCACGCTTGCGCAACATGGAGGGCACCATAGTGTTGGGGAATGTAGCAATAATTCAAAATTTTCCTATGTGTCACCAAGATCAATCTAGGAGATACTAGCAATGAGAGAGAGGGAGTGCATCTTCATACCCTTGAAGATATCTAAGCGGAAGCGTTCAAGAGAACGGGGTTGATGGAGTCGTACTCGTCGTGATCCAAATCACCAATGATCCTAGCGCCGAA
Source organism: Triticum urartu (assembly GCF_003073215.2). NCBI lineage: Eukaryota > Viridiplantae > Streptophyta > Magnoliopsida > Poales > Poaceae > Triticum > Triticum urartu. Next base: position 70,764,024 of record NC_053023.1, on the reverse strand, counting down.
TGGACGGCACCTGCGTGTTCAACACATGTATGGAACGGAGACGTCTCCCGCGCCTTGATCCAGCAAGGAGGAGGGAGAGGTTGAGGAAGAGAGTCCAACAGCAGCACGACGGCGTGGTGGTGATGGAGTGGCATTTCTCCGGCAGGGCTTCGCCAAGCTCACGGGGAGGAGGAGAGGTATTGGAGGGGAGGGGCTGCGCCAGGTGCAAGGGTATGGCCGCCCTCCCACCCCTCCACTATTTATAGGTGGGGAGAGAGGGCGCCGGCCCCCCCTAGATCCCATCTAGGGTTGGGGGCGGCGGCCAAGGGGGGAGGAGTGCCTCCCAAGTCAAGTGGAGGCCCTCCCCCTTAGGGTTTCCCTTCTCCCATACGCATGGGCCTTGGGGGGGCTGGTGCCCCTAGCCCATTAAGGCTAGGGAGCCCCGCTACAGCCCATGCTGCTGTATTGGACGTGGTGGAACATTTTCCGGACCTCCGGAACCTTCCGGAAACTTCCCGGTACAATACCGGAAAAACCAAACTTTTCCTGGAACCCGAACAATAATTTTCCATATATAAATCTTTACCTCCGGACCATTCCGGAACTCCTCGTGACGTCCGGGATCTCATCCGGGACTCCGAACAACATTCGGTAATCACATACAAGTCTTCCTAATAACCCTAGCGTCATCGAACCTTAAGTGTGTAGACCCTACGGGTTCGGGAACCATGCAGACATGACCGAGACATCTCTCTGGTCAATAACCAACAGCGGGATCTGGATACCCATGTTGGCTCCCACATGTTCCACGATGATCTCATCGGATGAACCACGATGTCAAGGATTCAGTCAATCCCGTATACAATTCCCTTTGTCTATCGGTATGATACTTGCCCGAGATTCGATCGTTGGTATCCCGATACCTCGTTCAATCTCGTTACCGGCAAGTCTCTTTACTCGTTCCATAACACATCATCCCGTGATCAACTCCTTGGTCACATTGTGCACATTATGATGGTGTCCTACCGAGTGGGCCCAGAGATACCTCTCCGTTACACGGAGTGACAAATCCCAGTCTCGATTCCTGCCAACCCAACAGACACTTTCGGAGATACCCGCAGTGCACCTTTATAGCCATCCAGTTACGTTGTGACGTTTGGTACACCCAAGCATTCCTACGGTATCTGGGAGTTGCACAATCTCATGGTCTAACGAAATGATACTTGACATTAGAAAAGCTTTAGCATACGAACTACACGATCTTATGCTAGGCTCAGGATTGGGTCTTGTCCATCACATCATTCTCCTAATGATGTGATCCCGTCATCAACGACATCCAATGTCCATGGTCAAGAAACCGTAACCATCTATCGATCAACGAGCTAGTCAACTAGAGGCTTACTAGGGACATGGTGTTGTCTATGTATCCACACATGTATCTTAGTTTCCTATCAATATAATTCTAGCATGGATAATAAATGATTATCATGAACAAGGAAATATAATAATAACTAATTTATTATTGCCTCTAGGGCATATTTCCAACAGTCTCCCACTTGCACTAGAGTCAATAATCCAATTCACATCGCTATGTGATTAACACTCAAGGTCACATCCCCATGTGACTAACACCCAAAGAGTTTACTAGAGTCAATAATCTAGTTCACATTACCATGTGATTAACACTCAATGAGTTCTGGGTTTGATCATGTTATGCTTGTGAGAGATGTTATAGTCAACGGGTCTGAACCTTTCAGATCTGTGTGTGCTTTACAAATCTCTATGTCATCTTGTATATGCAGCTACCACACTCTATTTGGAGCTATTCCAAATAACTGTTCTACTATATGAATCCGGTTTACTACTCAGAATCATCTAGATTAGTGTCAAAGATTGCATCGGCATAACCCTTTACGACGAACTCTTTTACCACCTCCATAATCAAGAAAATTCCTTAGTCCACTAGTTACTAAGGATAACCTTGACCGTTGTCCTGTGATCCATTCCTAGATCACACTTGTACCCCTTGACTGACTCATGGCTTGGCACACTTCAGGTGCGGTACACAACACAACATACTTTAGAGCCTACGTCTAAAGCATAGGGGACGACCTTCGTCCTTTCTCTCTATTTTGCCGTGGTCAGGTCTTGAGTTTTACTCAATACTCATACCTTATAACACAGCCAAGAACTCCTTCTTTGCCGATCTATTTTTTGAACTCCTTCAAAATTCTGTCATGGTATGTGTTCATTTGAAAGTACTATTAAGCGATTTTTATCTATCCTTATAGATCTTGATGCTCAATGTTCAAGTAGCTTAGTCCAGGTTTTCCATTGGAAAACACTTTTCAAATAACCCTATATGCTTTCTAGAAACTCTACATCATTTCTGATCAACAATAGTCAACAACATATACTCATCAGAAATTCTGTAGTGCTCCCACTCACTTCTTTGGGAATACAAGTTTCTCATAAACTTTGTATAAACCCAAAATCTTTGATCATCTCATCAAAGCGTACATTCCAACTCCGAGATGCTTACTGCAGTCCTTAGAAGGATTGCTGGAGCTTCGCATACTTGTTAGCATCTTTCAGGATAGTCAAAAAACTTTTGGTTTTACCACATACAACCTTTCCTCAAGAAAAACGTCGAGGAAACAATGTTTTGACATCCTATCTGCAAGATTTCATAAATAATGCAGTAACTGCTAACATAATTCCAACAGACTCTTAGCATCGCTACGAGTGAGAAAGTCTCATCATAGTCAACTCCTTTGAACTTGTCGGAAAACATCTTAACGACAAGTCGAGCTTTCTTAATGGTGACATTTACCATCATTGTCCATCTTCCTTTTAAAATCCATCTGCACCCAACAGCCTTACGACCATCAAGTAGTTCTTCCAAAGTCTATACTTTGTTTTTATACATGGATCCTCTCTCGGATTTTATGGCCTCGAGCCATTCGTCAGAATCCGGGCCCACCATCGCTTCTCCATAGCTTGTAGGTTCATTGTTGTCTAGCAACATGACTTCCAAGACAGGATTACGTACCTCTCTGAAGTAGTATGCATCCTTGTCGACCTATGAGGTTTGATAGTGACTTGATCCGAAGTTTCATGATCACTATCATAAGCTTCCACTTCAATCGGTGTAGGTGCCTGTCGGTGTCAAAACCGGCGGATCTCGGGTAGGGGGTCCCGAACTGTGCGTCTAGGCCGAATGGTAACAGGAGGCAAGGGACACGAAGTTTTACCCAGGTTCAGGCCCTCTTGATGGAGGTAAAACCCTACGTCCTGCTTGATTAATATTGATGATATGGGTGTTACAAGAGTAGATCTACCATGAGATCAAAGAGGCTAAACCCTAGAAGCTAGCCTATGGTATGATTGTATGTTGTGATTGTTGTCCTACGGACTAAAACCCTTCGGTTTATATAGACACTGGAGAGGGTTAGGGTTACACAAGGTCGGTTACAAAGGAGGAGATATCCATATACGTATTGCCTACCTTGCCTTCCACGCCAAGTAGAGTCCCATCCGGACACGAGACGAAGTCTTCAATCTTGTATCTTCATAGTCTAACAGTCCAACCAATGGAGATAGTCCGGCTTTCCGGAGACCCCCTAATAGAGGACTCCCTCAGTAGCCCTTGAACCAGGCTTCAATGACGATGAGTCGGGCGTGTAGTTGTCTTCGACATTGCAAGGCGGGTTCCTTCTCCGAATACATCGCATAAGAATTTGAATATGAGGATAGTGTCCGGCCCTGCAAAATAAGTTCCACATTCCACCGTAGAAAGAAAAATATTTTTGCAGATCGAATTTGCTGGCTTGTTTTGGCAACACGACGTTACGTCATGGCCCGGTGATTATTCGAACCGTTTCTTTTAGCAAGCCCCGCACATAACGCGAGCCAGTTTTTCGACATGTCTTGTCAAAGCAGAGATCGTGTCCCCTTATTATGGGATTCTCATCAATACAGGCATGGGTAACCCAACCGCACCATCAATTGCGGCGCTTGGGGGATAAGCGAGTTTTACCAGGCAAGTGGGGACGCTTAGTTTTGTCGGCCCATATAAAGGGATAAGGATTCACCTTTCTATCCATGCCTTCTTCCTCCTCTGCTCATCCGCTCCCGCACACTCGAGCTCTAGCGCCCAAGTCCTCACTTCCATCTCAACCTTCTCCAACCATGTCCGGAGAGGGAGGCAAGTGGATGGTCTCCTCCGTCACGGAGGGAGATGTCAAGAAACTGAGGAGAGCCGGATACCTGCCCGACGACATCGCGCACAGGCTCCCAGATGAGGGGCAACTCATCCCCACCCCCAGGCCCCATGAGAGGGTGGTATTCCTCACCCATTTCCTCCGTGGACTGGGATTCCCTTTCCATCCCTTCGTCCGAGGGCTCATGTTTTATTATGGCCTGGATTTCCACGATCTGGCCCCGAACTTCATCCTCAACATCTCGGCGTTTATCGTCGTGTGCGAGGCCTTCCTCCGCATCAAGCCCCACTTCGGCTTATGGCTGAAGACCTTCAACGTCAAGCCGAAGGTGGTGGGCGGCCACCAGGCGGAGTGCGGAGGCGCCATGGTGGGCAAGATGCCCAACATAACATGGCTCGAGGGCTCCTTTGTGGAAACCATAAAGGGGTGGCAATCGGGGTGGTTCTACATCACCGAGCCGCACGACCCCGCATGGGTAGCGGCCCCCGAGTTCCGATCTGGCATCCCCATGTGGCTCACCTCCTGGAAGGAGAAGGGCCTGTCCTGGGGTAATTCAAAAGAGCTGACCGGACTCCAGACATGTATTCAAAACATGGTGGACAAGAAGCTCAAGCTCGTCAACATAGTCCAGGTTATGCTCATCCGCCGGATACTACCATGCCAACAACGGGAGTTCACCTTGTGGGAGTTCAATCCGGCGCAGCACCGAACTTTGAACAAGCTCTTCGACACGACTCATGAAGATGCCTGGAGGGTGCTGTTCAAGAGCGCCGAGGTCCCTCCCCCCATTACTGAGGATCGCGGATCCAACGCGAAGCGCCAAGCCAGTGCGGTAAGTTGTTTTACCTTTCACAGGATACTTATTTTTATATAGATTGACTCTATGCGGGATCTAAACTCTCGTGCCTTTGACAGGACTGGCAGAAGATGGCCGGACAGATCGACTGTCCGCCTCGTTTGCCCGAAGGCCCCGCAGATGCCCTTCTGGCGAAGATGTTGACTCCGACCCCTTATAAGGTGCCGGAGAAGACCAAGAAGGCCAAGGGAGCTCGAAAGAGTTCCCGACGCCAGGCGTCATCGGACTCACCGTCTGATGACTCTGCGGCGCACTCTTCCCCCGAAGACGAGGAAGAAGAAGAAGAAGATGCTCCCCCACCGACTCGGGGAGACAGAAAAAGGAAGGCCGCCCCAACTGGGGGGGGCGAAGGGTCCAAGAAGGGAAGGACCCTCCTTCCAGACAGCTCCACCACCGCTGACGAAGACAAAGACGAGTGGTTGCCCAGGGCCAAGCCTCCGGGGAGATCGTAAGTATTCGGATACCAAAGTAACCCATAGGATTCCTTTGTCGCACTTCTTTCCCTAATCGCCGAACATAATTACGCAGGCCGCCACGAGCTAATATCGAGGTATCCTCGGACGGCTCCCTGGGCTTGTCGGACATGGATAGCGATCCAGTCCTGACCGCCACCTCCCCTCATCCTGCCGATGACGCCGAAGTGTTGTCTCAAGAGGCACCGGATTGAGGGGGACCGTCCCGGAGGCGCCTCAAGGAGACCTTCCGAACTCCGGGAGCCGAGGGGACGGGGTCCCCGAGGGCTCCGAGTTCGGCCCTCAGCCGAACACCGCACCGGATCCTCCAACGGTTCCGGACTCGGGCAGGCAGTCCCCTTCTAAGAGGGGCAAAATGCCAGTGCCGGTGACCTTTGCCCATCCAGAGGCTCCGGACAGCCTGCTAGAAGCGCTTCGCAGCGCTTTGATCGACAAGTCTCTTTACTCGTTTCATAACACATCATCCCGTGATCAACTCCTTGATCACATTGTGCACATTATGATGATGTCCTACCGAGTGGGCCCAGAGATACCTCTCCGTTTACACGGAGTGACAAATCCCAGTCTCGATTCGTGCCAACCCAACAGACACTTTCGGAGATACCTGTAGTGTACCTTTATAGCCACCCAGTTACGTTGTGACGTTTGGCACACCCAAAGCATTCCTACGGTATCCGGGAGTTGCACGATCTCATGGTCTAAGGAAATGATACTTGACATTAGAAAAGCTTTAGCATACGAACTACATGATCTTGTGCTAGGCTTAGGATTGGGTCTTGTCCATCACATCATTCTCCTAATGATGTGATCCCGTTATCAATGACATCCAATGTCCATGGTCAGGAAACCATAACCATCTATTGATCAACGAGCTAGTCAACTAGAGGCTTACTAGGGACATGGTGTTGTCTATGTATCCACACATGTATCTGAGTTTCCTATCAATACAATTCTAGCATGGATAATAAACGATTATCATGAACAAAGAAATATAATAATAACCAATTTATTATTGCCTCTAGGGCATATTTCCAACATCTAGTGTGGCGGTGGTGGATTGCCTCTTGGGCTGATGATGAACAATACAAGGGGAAGAACAGCCTCCTGAGGTTGAGGTGCTCTTATGCTTTCGGACTTGTGTGTATCTCTGGGTCCGATGAGTCTCCCTCCCATACTATGGTGGCTAGCTCTACTTATACAGGCCCTGGACTCTTCCCAAATATTGAGCAGGAAGGGAGCCAACAATGGCGGGCTAATTCGAAGGGAGACAGCTAGTACAAGCTACCTTGACAAAAGCGGTCTTCGCCTGCGAAAAGCTCTGGTGGTGACGCCGTCTTGGGCTCCACGATGACCTTCACCTTGCCGTCCGCCTGGTCTTGGTCTTGTTGCACCGAAATGGCAACCTTTGCCAAAGGCCTCGGTACTCCGCGGCTGCGCTTGCCTCCTTTGCACCAAAGAGGAAACAAAGACGCTGCGCGCGCTGGCGCCCGCCTGGTGTCGATCGTCATGGCTCACGTCACGAGAGCCTCGTGAGGTTTGCCCCGCCTTGATATCTTCGCTCCTCGTGAGATTTAGTAGCCTGGCTCGGTAACTCCAGAGGAGTTCTTGCGTCGCCCGCCCCGCGAGGCTTGGACCCTCGCGAGGGTCTTGGATGCTTTGTTGATGAAGATGGGCCATATGGCCTGCTGGCCCTACCACACTGCGGTCCGCATGCAGGCAAGTCTGGGGACCCCTGTTCCCAGAACGCCGACATCCTTAGACTTCTCCAGTTTGGCAGTAACAGCAGTCAGCTGTGTCCGACACTGCTCCAGCTCCCGAGATAGCATGTTCTTCTTCTCTGTGAGTATCTGATTACACATTGATCCTTAAAATTAGTTGCTTCAACTATTTTCAAGTCTCGGGGGCTACTGGTATATGGCTACTAAATCTACACGAAATGATCTTACCCGCATATCCTTTGAAAGCTGGCAAGTGGCCCCAGTAAGCCCATCCTGAGCAGCTCGGATGTATGCGTCTGCCGAACTAAAGGCATTGAATGCCTCTTCAGTAAAGGTAGGGTCACGCATAGCTGCCCTGTGGCACCGATGGTTCATGGCACTCTCCACCTCGGAGTTGGTGACAAATACATTGTCCGATCGTCGGAGAGAGGACAATCCGGCATGGCACCTGTATCGACTCTATCCCTAGAGGCAGGTCTGGGGTCGGATTGATGGACATGTGTCCGGTGAGGTCTCTGTATATAGTCCGGTGAGTGCTCTTCCTGAAATATGGGGGAGGAGAAAAATGTCACAGTTCCGTATGTTTGCCGTAGGGTGTATCAAAAGCCGTACCTTTTTGATGAAGGTCAGAGCTTGGAAGAATCGTTGTCCGCCTTTCTTTTCTAAGATCCTCCTTGTGTCGGTGTCTCCTTCTTAAGGGACGATCCCGATGCAGCGTGGCGAGATGAGCACCGTCCCTTTCAAGCACGAGACAGTGTAGTGGGTGAGGCACAATGGGAATGCTTTTTTGGAGGAGATGCTCCCTGGGCACTTACATGGGAAGATGGAAGAAGGCCGGGGTAATCGGCTACGATGGCCACTTCTGTGCCGTCGTAACTCGCCTGATAGAAGATCCCCTCCTTGAGCTCCATGAATATATCCGGATCCTCCTCAAATCTGGGATCCAGGTCCCGAATATGGTCCTCCGACCATGGAGCGGGGCTGTAGATCCCCATGGTGGACTTTCTCCATTCTTGGTAAAAATGGTCGGGTTAAGATTGACTAATTGCGACTCAGGAAGAAGATTAAGTGAGGTGTTGGATTGAAAGCTTACCCAGCTGGGGGGTTGCACATGGAAAAACCATCTGGGCACTTGAGGCGAGTGAATTCTTCTTTCTCCCCTTTATAAAGATCAGCTAACATGGCGGCCAGGGCGGTGAAGTTATCCAGACCCTTGCGCCCATAGCGGGATGTATCATCCTCCCTGTTGTAGTTCCACATGGGGAGTCCCCTGGATTGGAGTGGTTGGACACCGCACATTATAGAAATCTCCATGACTTTAATTATGGACAGTCCGGACTGGGCGAGTACCTTTATCTTGTCAATTAACTTCCTAACTTCCGCACTGTCCTCCTCCTGGAGGCTCCGAGGGCGCCAGTTGTGGCGTTTCCTTAGCGGACCATGGGAAAATTTAGGTAGGCCACTGCTACCTCTTGAGCACTTGCGTTGGTTTTCCCTTGAAGAGGAAAGGGTGGTGCAGCAAAGTAGCGTAAGTATTTCCCTCAGTTTTTGAGAACCAAGGTATCAATCTAGTAGGAGGCCATGCACGAGTCCCTCGCACCTACACAAACAAATAAATCCTTGCAACCAACGCGATAAGGGGTTGTCAATCCCTACACGGTCAATTACCAGAGTGAGATCTGATAGATATGATAAGATAATATTTTTGGTATTTTTATGATAAAGATGCAAAGTAAAATAAAAGGCAATAAAAATAACTAAGTATTGGAAGATTAATATGATGGAAGATAGACCCGGGGGCCATAGGTTTCACTAGTGGCTTCTCTCGAGAGCATAAGTATTCACGATGGGTAAAAAAATTACTGTTGAGCAATTGACAGAATTGAGCATAGTGATGAGAATATCTAGGTATGATCATGTATATAGGCATCACATCCGAGACAAGTAGACCGACTCCTGCCTGCATCTACTACTATTACTCCACACATCGACCGCTATCCAGCATGCATCTAGAGTATTAAGTTCAAGAGAACAGAGTAACGCTTTAAGCAAGATGACATGATGTAGAGGGATAAACTCATGCAATATGAAATAAACCCCATCTTGTTATCCTCGATGGCAACAATACAATACATGCCTTGCTGCCCCTACTGTCACTGGGAAAGGACACCGCAAGATTGAACCCAAAGCTAAGCACTTCTCCCATTGCAAGAAAGATCAATCTAGTAGGCCAAACCAAACTGATAATTCGAAGAGACTTGCAAAGATAACCAATCATACATAAAAGAATTCAGAGAAGATTCAAATATTGTTCAGAGATAAACTTGATCATAAACCCACAATTCATCGGTCTCAACAAACACACCGCAAAAGAAGATTATATCGAATAGATATCCACAAGAGAGGGGGAGAACTTTGTATTGAGATCCAAAAAGAGAGAAGAAGCCATGTAGGTAATAACTATGGACCCGAAGGTCTGAAGTAAACTACTCACACTTCATCGGAAGGGCTATGGTGTTGATGTAGAAGCCCTCCATGATCGATGCCCCCTCTGGCGGAGCTCCGGAACAGGCCCCAAGATGGGATCTCGTGGATACAGAAAGTTACGATGGTGGAATTAGGGTTTTGGCTCCGTATCTGGTAGTTTGGGGGTACGTAGGTATATATAAGAGGAAGGAGTACATCAGTGGAGCAACAGGGGGCCCACGAGGGCGGACGGCGCACCCAGGGGGTAGGCGCGCCCCCTACCTCGTGGCCTCCTGGTTGATGTCTTGACGTAGGGTCCAAGTCCTCTGGATCATGTTTGTTCCGAAAATCACGTTCCCAAAAGTTTCATTCCGTTTGGACTCCGTTTGATATTATTTTTCTGCGAAACACTAAAATAGGCAAAAAACAACAATTCTGGGCTGGGCCTCCGGTTAATAGGTTAGTCCCAAAAATTATATAAAAGTGTATAATAATGCCCAATAATGTCCAAAATAGAATATAATATAGCATGGAACAATCAAATATTATAGATACATTGGAGACATATCAAGCATCCCCAAGCTTAATTCCTGCTCGTCCTCGAGTAGGTAAATGATAAAAAACAGAATTTTTGATGTGGAATGCTACTTGGCATAATTTTAATGTAATTCTCTTAATTGTGTATGAATATTCAGATCCGAAAGATTCAAGACAAAAGTTTAATATTGACATAGAAATAATAATACTTCAAGAATACTAACTAAGCAATTATGTCTCTTCAAAATAACATGGCCAAAGAAAGTTATCATTACAAAATCATATAGTCTGGCTATGCTCCATCTTCCCCACACAAAGTATTCAAATCATGCACAACCCTGATGACAAGCCAAGCAATTTTTTCATACTTTTAATGTTCTCAAACTTTTTCAATCTTCATGCAATACATGAGCGTGAGCCATGGACATAGCACTATAGGTGGAATAGAATGGTGGTTGTGGAGAAGACAAAAAAGGGGGAAGATAGTCTCACATCAACTAGGCATATCAACGGGCTATGGAGATGCCCATCAATAGATATCAATGTGAGTGAGTAGGGATTGCCATGCAACGGATGCACTAGAGCTATAAGTATATGAAAGCGCAACAAAAAGAAACTAAGTGGGTGTGCATCTAACTTGCTTGCTCACGAAGACCTACGGCATTTTGAGGAAGCCCATCATTGGAATATACAAGCCAAGTTCTATAATGAAAAATTCCCACTAGTATATGAAAGAGATAACAAAGGAGACTCTCTATCATGAAGATCATGGTGCTACTTTAAAGCACAAGTGTGGAAAAAAGGATAGTAGTATTGCCCCTTTTTTGGGCCTTCTTTTTATTTTCTTTGGCCTTTTTTTATTTTTATTTGGGACAATACTCTATGAATGACGATAATCACACTTCTATTTATTTACAACTCAATGATTACAACTCGATACTAGAACGAAGTATGTCTCTATATGAATGCCTCCGGCGGTGTACCGGGATAGCAATGATGCATGAGTGACTTATATGAAAGAATTCTGAACGGTGGCTTTGCCACAACTAAAATGTCAACTACATGATCATGCAAAGCAATATGACAATGAGGGAGTGTGTCATGATAAACGGAACGGTGGAAAGTTGCATGGCAATATATCTCAGAATGGCTGTGGAAATGCCATGATAGGTAGGTATGGTGGCTTTTTTGAGGAAGGTATATGGAGGGTGTATGATCCCGGCGAAAGGTGTGCGGCATTAGAGAGGCTAGCAATGGTGGAAGGGTGAGAGTGCGTATAATCCATCGACTCAACATTAGTCATAAAGAACTCACATACTTATTGCAAAAATCTATTAGTTATTGAAGCAAAGTACTACGCGCATGATCCTACGGGGATAGAATGGTAGGAAAGACCATCGCTCGTCCCCGACCGCCACTCATAAGGAGGACAATCAATAAATACATCATGCTCCGACTTCTTAACATAACGGTTCACCATACGTGCATGCTACGGGAATCACAAACTTCAACACAAGCATTTCTCAAATTCACAACTACTCAACTAGCACGACTCTAATATCACCATCTCCATATCTCAAAACAATTATCAAGTTTCAAACTTCTCATAGTGTTCAACACACTCATAAGAAAATTTTATTTATTTAATCTTGAATGCCTCAAATAATTAAAGGAAATTACCATGATGTTTTGTAGGACTCTCAAAATAATCTAAGTGTAGCATGAGAGAACAATGGTTTCTAGAAAACAAATCCACCGACGTGCTCTAAAAGATATAAGTGAAGCACTAGAGCATAAACTATATAACTCAAAAGATATAAGTGAAGCACATAGAGTATTTTAATAATTTCCGAATCATGTGTGTCTCCCTCAAATAGGTGTGTGCAGCAAGGATGACTGTGGAAATCTAACAAATAAGGACTCAAATAATACAAGACGCTCCAAGCAAAACACATATCATGTGGTAAATAAAAATATAGCTCCAAGTAAAGTTACCGATAGAAGTAGACGAAAGAGGGGATGCCTTCCGGGGCATCCCCAAGATTTGGCTTTTAGGTATCCTTAGATTATCTTGGGGGTGCCATGGGCATCCCCAAGCTTAGGCTCTTGCCACTCCTTGTTCCACAATCCATCAGATCTTTACCCAAAACTTGAAAACTTCACAACAAAAACTTAATTAGAAAATCTCGTGAGCTCCGTTAGCGAAAGAAAACAAAACACCACTTCAAGGTACTGTAATGAAATAATTATTTATTTATATTGGTGTTAAACCTACTGTATTCCAAATTATCTATGGTTTATAAACTATTTTACTAGCCATAGATTCATCAAAATAAGCAAACAACACACGAAAAACAGAATCTGTCAAAAACAGAACAGTCTGTAGTAATCTGTAGCTAACGCAAGATCTGGAACCCCAAAAATTCTAAAATAAATTTCTGGACGTGACGAATTTATCTATTAATCATCTTCAAAAAGAATTAAATAAATAGCACTTTCCAAATAAAAATGGAAGCAGTTCTCGTGAGCGCTAAAGTTTCTGTTTTTTACAGCAAGATTAACAAGACTTTCCCCAAGTCTTCCCAATGGTTCTACTTGGCACAAACACTAATTAAACACAAAAAACACAACCAAAACAGAGGCTAGCTAAATTATTTATTACTAAACAGGAGGAAAAAGCAAGGAATAAAAATAAAATTGGGTTGCCTCCCAACAAGCGCTATCGTTTAACGCCCCTAGCTAGGCATAAAAAGCAAGAATAGATCTAGGTGTTGCCATAATAGTAAGATAGATCATTAAAACTCATTTCATATTCTCTATGTTCGGTAGCAAGTTTTCTTTGAGGCAAGCAAAAGTAATCAAAAGGGATAAATTTAATGGGACAAAAGTCCCCAAGATCAACTTTGGGAGGTATAGGTTTCTCTTTTGGCCCTTCGTATTGCACAGCCAATTCATCATTGTAAACATTCTTTTGACATAACTTTGTGAGCCTATACTCAAGAGAATATCCTAGTTCATTATTTCGAATGGCCAAATCATCATTAAGTTCAGAAATCCTATCAATTAAAACATTGGTAAGAACCATTTTTTCTAAGATTTTCATTGAAAGCAACATAGTCTAGAGATTGAAAACACATTATTTCTTCTTGATAAGAAAGGATAGCCTCTATGGGAGGACGGCAAGCGTCCACCCTATAATGCGCAAAGATTTCTTTGGCCTCTTTAATATGAATCTAAACTCATGAGCCAAAAATATAGTAGCGGCACGCTTAACAGAAGAATGCTCAATATTAGAAAATTCTAGGAAAATCCTTTGTATGCATGAATTGTCTTTCAAGTTCAACTACAAGCATGGCAATAGCGTAAAGACTACTAGTTCTATGAAGGATAGAATTACCCATAGAAGGTAAAGCACCGGCACAAGTAAAGAAATCTTGGATAACTCCTTTTCCAATAATATTACCACTACCAATATGGAATTTTTTTGTATGTAAGATAGGGGGTTCTTCGGCAGGAGCATCAGAATTTTTCATGATATTATTACTGTCCATAACGGCAATAATTTCCCCAATTTCAGACGTAACGGCAGAAAGTGCAAAGGGCAAAAAGAGGCAAATAGAGAAAGAGGGAGGATAGAGAGAGAGGGCGAATAAAACAACAAGGGTGAAGTGGGGGAGAGGAAAACGAGAGGCAAATGGCAAACATAATGCAGGAGATAAGGGTTTGTGATGGGTACTTAGTATGTTGACTTTTGCGTAGACCTCCCCGGCAACGGTGCCAGAAATCCTTCTTGCTACCTCTTGAGCATTTGCGTTGGTTTTCCCTTGAAGAGGAAAGGGTGGTGCAGCAAAGTAGCATAAGTATTTCCCTCAGTTTTTCAGAACCAAGGTATCAATCCAGTAGGAGGCCATGCATGAGTCCCTCGCACCTACACAAACAAATAAATCCTCGCAACCAACGCGATAAGGGGTTGTCAATCCCTACACGGTCACTTATGAGAGTGAGATCTGATAGATATGATAACATAATATTTTTGGCATTTTTATAATAAAGATGCAAAGTAAAATAAAAGGCAATAAAAATAACTAAGTATTGGAAGATTAATATGATGGAAGATAGACCCGGGGGCCATAGGTTTCACTAGTGGCTTCTCTCGAGAGCATAAGTATTCATGGTGGGTAAACAAATTATTTTTGAGCAATTAACAGAATTGAGCATATTATGAGAATATCTAGGTATGATCATGTATATAGGCATCACGTCCGAGACAAGTAGACCGACTCCTGCCTGCATCTACTACTATTACTCCACACATCGACCGCTATCCAGCATGCATCTAGAGTAATTAAGTTCAAGAGAAAAGAGTAACGCTTTAAGCAAGATGACATGATGTAGAGGGATAAACTCATGCAATATGAAATAAACCCCATCTTGTTATCCTCGATGGAAACAATACAATACGTGCCTAGCTGCCCCTGCTGTCACTAGGAAAGGACACCGCAAGATTGAACTCAAAGCTAAGCACTTCTCCCATTGCAAGAAAGATCAATCTAGTTGGCCAAACCAAACTGATAATTCAAAGAGACTTGCAAAGATAACCAATCATACATAAAAGAATTCAGAGAAGATTCAAATATTGTTCATAGATAAACTTGATCATAAACCCACAATTCATCGGTCTCAACAAACACACCGCAAAAGAAGATTACATCGAATAGATATCCACAAGAGAGGGGGAGAACTTTGTATTGAGATCCAAAAAGAGAGAAGAAGCCATCTAGCTAATAACTATGGACCCGAAGGTCTGAAGTAAACTACTCACACTTCATCGAAAGGGCTATGGTGTTGATGTAGAAGCCCACCATGATCGATGCGCCCTCCGGCGGAGCTCCGGAACAGGCCCCAAGATGGGATCTCGTGGATACAGAAAGTTACGGAAGTGGAATTAGGGTTTTGGCTCTGTATCTGGTAGTTTGGGGGTACGTAGGTATATATAGGAGGAAGGAGTATGTCAGTGGAGCAACAGGGGGCCCACGAGGGTGGAGGGCGCACCCCCCTACCTCGTGGCCTCCCGGTTGATGTCTTGACGTAGGGTCCAAGTCCTCTGTATCATGTTTGTTCTGAAAATCACATCCCCGAAAGTTTCATTCCATTTGGACTCCGTTTGATATTCTTTTTATGTGAAACCCTAAAATAGGCAAAAAAACAGCAATTCTGGGTTGGGCCGCCGGTTAATAGGTTAGTCCCAATAATAATTTAAAAGTGTATAATAAAGCCCAATAATGTCCAAAACAGAATATAATATAGCATGGAACAATCAAAAATTATAGATACGTTGGAGACGTATCAGCCACGTCGGATTGGGTCCGAGAGGATGACATCTTCAATATAAAACCACTCCGAGGGCCACTCCTTGGATGCCTTCTTCGAAGTGCCGGATATATATCCTGTCCCGGCTATACGCCATACTTCGACATCGCCCATCTCGAATATGGATCCCTTTTGGGAGCAAGGGACGAGGCAGAAGAGCTTCCTCCATAGCTCGAAATTGGCCTCGCAGCCCAGGAACAGCTCGCAAAGAGCAACATAGCCCGTGATGTGCAGAATGGTGCCCGGTGTGAGATTGTGCAGTTGGAGGCCGTAGTACCCCAGGATACCCCGGAGGAAAGGATGGATTGGGAATCCAACGCCTCTCAAAAGAAAAGACACGAAGCACACTCACTCCCCTTCTGAAGGATTAGGGAAATTTTCTGCCAGGGCCTCGCCAGTAAAGGATGTTAATCTTGCCCGAACAGGGACTAGATCCGCAGGGGGGAGATAGCCCTGGACCTGGAGCTTGGTCAGTTGGGCATTGGATATGGAGCAGCTCTCCCAATCGCCTTATTGAGGGCCGTAGGGGTGGGAGGAAGAACTAGGAGCACTAGCCATGGTTGCGTGGTTCCTTGAGGCAAGTTCAAAGGATTCTCGCCTGGCATGGAATGGTATCTGAGATTTGATCTCCATAAATAGACACCTTCTATAAGCTGCCGAGGGGTTATCTATAAAAACGCTTGGGCCCTTTGTATTTGTTTGCCACATGGAAGCTGAGGCGGCGGAAGCACAGAAGCCGAAGGGTACGACATTTAATGAAAACTGAGCTGTTCGAAGAATTTACCTTACCAAATCGGAGATGTAAGGACCGAATATAGCCCCTCGGTTCAGATGCTTTGAAGTATTCGGTGGAGGAACCCGCCTTGCAATGCCAAAGACAACTTGCACGCCGGACATGTCATCATTGAAGACTGGTTCGGGGGTGCTACCTCTTGAGCACTTGCGTTAGTTTTCCCTTGAAGAGGAAAGGGTGGTGCAGCAAAGTAGCGTAAGTATTTCCCTCAGTTTTTGAGAACCAAGGTATCAATCCAGTAGGATGTCACACACGAGTCCTCATACCTACACAAACAAATAAATCCTTGCAACCAACGCGATAAGGGGTTGTCAATCCCTACACGGTCACTTACGAGAGTGAGATCTTATAGATATGATAAGATAATATTTTTGGTATTTTTATGATAAAGATGCAAAGTAAAATAAAAGGCAATAAAAATAACTAAGTATTGGAAGATTAATATGATGGAAGATTGACCCGGGGGCCATAGGTTTCACTAGTGGCTACTCTCGAGAGCATAAGTATTCATGGCGGGTAAACAAATTACCGTTGAGCAATTGACAGAATTGAGCATAGTTATGAGAATATCTAGGTATGATCATGTATATAGGCATCACGTCCGAGACAAGTAGACCGACTCCTGCCTGCATCTACTACTATTACTCCACACATCGACCGCTATCCAGCATGCATCTAGAGTATTAAGTTCAAGAGAACAAAGTAACGCTTTAAGCAAGATGACATGATGTAGAGGGATAAACTCATGCAATATGAAATGAACCCCAACTTGTTATCCTCGATGGCAACAATACAATACGTGCCTTGCTGCCCCTACTGTCACTGGGAAAGGACACCGCAAGATTGAACCCAAAGCTAAGCACTTCTCCCATTGCAAGAAAGATCAATCTAGTAGGCCAAACCAAACTGATAATTCGAAGAGACTTGCAAAGATAACCAATCATACATAAAAGAATTTAGAGAAGATTCAAATATTTTTCATAGATAAACTTGATCATAAACCCACAATTCATCGGTCTCAACAAACACACCACAAAAGAAGATTACATCGAATAGATCTCCACAAGAGAGGGGGAGAACTTTGTATTGAGATCCAAAAAGTGAGAAGAAGCCATCTAGCTAATAACTATGGACCCGTAGGTCTGAGGTAAACTACTCACACTTCATTGGAAGGGCTATGGTGTTGATGTAGAAGCCCTCCGTGATCGATGCCCCCCTCTGGCGGAGCTCCCGAATAGGCCCCAAGATGGAATCTCATGGATACAGAAAGTTACGGCGGTGGAATTAGGGTTTTGGCTTCGTATCTCGTAGTTTGGGGGTACGTAGGTATATACAGGAGGAAGGAGTACGTCGGTGGAGCAACAGGGGGCCCACGAGGGTGGAGGGCGCGCCCTGGAGGGTAGGCACGCCCCCAACCTCGTGGCCTCCTGGTTGATGTCTTGACGTAGGGTCCAAGTCCTCTGGATCATGTTTGTTCCGAAAATCATGTTCCTGAAGGTTTCATTCCGTTTGGACTCCGTTTGATATTCCTTTTCCGCGAAACCCTAAAATAGGCAAAAAACTGCAATTCTGGACCGGGCCTCCGGTTAATAGGTTAGTCCCAAAAATAATATAAAAGTGTATATTAAAGCCCAATAATGTCCAAAACAGAATATAATATAGCATGGAACAATAAAAAATTATATATACGTTGGAGACGTATCAAGCATCCCCAAGCTTAATTCCTGCTTGTCCTCGAGTAGGTAAATGATAAAAACAGAATTTTTGATGTGGAATGCTACTTGGCATAATTTCAATGTAATTCTCTTAATTGTGGTATGAATATTCAGATCCGAAAGATTCAAGACAAAAGTTTAATATTGACATAGAAATAATAATACTTCAAGCATACTAACTAAGCAATTATGTCTCTTCAAAATAACATGGTCAAAGAAAGTTATCCCTACAAAATCATATAGTCTGGCTAGGCTCCATCTTCACCACACAAAGTATTCAAATCATGCACAACCCCGATGACAAGCCAAGCAATTGTTTCATACTTTTAATGTTCTCAAACTTTTTCAATCTTCACGCAATACATGAGCATGAGCCATGGACATAGCACTATAGGTGGAATAGAATGGTGGTTGTGGAGAAGACAAAAAGGGAGAAGGTAGTCTCACATCAACTAGGCGTATCAATGGGCTATGGAGATGCCCATCAATAGATATCAATGTGAGTGAGTAGGGATTGACATGCAACAGATGCACTAGAGCTACAAATATATGAAAGCTCAACAAAAAGAAACTAAGTGGGTATGCATCCAACTTGCTTACTCACGAAGACCTAGGGCATTTCGAGGAAGCCCATCGTTGGAATATACAAGCCAAGTTCTATAATGAAAAATTCCCACTAGTATATGAAAGTGATAACATAGGAGACTCTCTATTATGAAGATCATGTGCTACTTTGAAGCACAAGTGTGGGAAAAAGGATAGTAGTATTGCCCCTTTTATTTTTTTAATTTGTTTTGGGCCTTCTTTTCTTCTTTGGACTTTCTCTTTTTTATTTGGGACAATACTCTATGAATGATGATCATCACACTTCTATTTATTTACAACTCAATAATTACAACTCGATACTAGAACAAAGTATGACTCTATATGAATGCCTCCGGCGGTGTACCGAGATAGCAATGATGCATGAGTGACCTATATGAAAGAATTATGAACGGTGGCTTTGCCACAACTAAAATGTCAACTACATGATCATGCAAAGCAATATGACAATGATGGAGCGTGTCATGATAAACGGAACGGTGGAAAGTTGCATGGCAATATATCTCAGAATGTTTATGGAAATACCATGATAGGTATGTATGTTGGTTGTTTTGAGGAAGGTATATGGTGGGTGTATGATACCGGCGAAAGGTGCGCGGTATTAGAGAGGCTAGCAATGGTGGAAGGGTGAGAGTGCGTATAATCCATGGACTCAACATTAGTCATAAAGAACTCACATACTTATTGCAAAAATCTATTAGTTATCGAAGCAAAGTACTACGCGCATGCTCCTAGGGGGATAGATTGGTAGGAAAAGACCATCGCTCGTCCCCGACCGCCAGTCATAAGGAGGACAATCAATAAATACATCATGCTCCGACTTCTTAACATGACGGTTCACCATACGTGCATGCTACGGGAATCACAAACTTCAACACAAGCATTTCTCAAATTCACAACTACTCAACTATCATGACTCTAATATCACCATCTCCATATCTCAAAACAATTATCAAGTTTCAAACTTCTCATAGTATTCAACACACTCATAAGAAAATTTTATTTATTTAATCTTGAATGCCTCAAATAATTAAAGCAAATTACCATGCTGTTTTGTAGGACTCTCAAAATAATCTAAGTGAAGCATGAGAGAACAATGGTTTCTATAAAACAAATCCACCGACGTGCTCTAAAAGATATAAGTGAAGCACTAGAGCAAAAACTATATAACTCAAAAGATATAAGTGAAGCACATAGAGTATTTTAATAATATCCAAATCATGTGTGTCTCTCTCAAAAAGGTGTGTCCAGCAAGGATGATTGTGGAAAACTAACAAATAAATACTCAAATAATAAAAGATGCTCCAAGCAAAACACATATCATGTGGTAAATAAAACTATAGCTCCAAGTAAAGTTATCGATAGAAGTATACGAAAGAGGGGATGCCTTCCGGGGCATCCCCAAGCTTTGGCTTTTAGGTCTCCTGAGATTATCTTGGGGGTGTCATGGGCATCCCCAAGATTAGGCTCTTGCCACTCCTTGTTCCATAATCCATCAAATCTTTACCCAAAACTTGAAAACTTCACAACACAAAACTTAAAGTAGGAAATCTCGTGAGCTCCGTTAGCGAAAGAAAAGAAAACACCACTTCAAGGTACTTTAATTAAATCATTATTTATTTATATTGGTGTTAAACCTACTGTATTCCAACTTCTATATGGTTTATAAACTATTTTACTAGCCATAGATTCATCAAAATAAGCAAACAACACACAAAAAATAGAATCTGTCAAAAACAGAACAGTCTGTAGTAATCTGTAGCTAACGCAAAATCTGGAACCCCAAAAATTCTAAAATAAATTTATGGACGTGAGAAATTTATCTACTAATCATCTTCAAAAATAATTAACTAAATAGCACTTTCCAAATAAAAATGGCAGCATTTCTCGTGAGCGCTAAAGTTTCTGTTTTTTACAGCAAGATTAACAAGACTTTCCCCAAGTCTTCCCAACGGTTCTAATTGGCACAAACACTAATTAAACACAAAAAACACAACCAAAACAGAGTCTAGATAAATTATTTGTTACTAAACAGGAGCAAACATCAAGGAATAAAAATAAAATTGGGTGGCCTCCCAACAAGCGCTATCATTTAACGCCCCTAGCTAGGCATAAAAAGCTAGGATAGATCTAAGTGATATCATCTTGGGTTTTTAATTTTTTTGCGGATTTATGCTCGAATACGAGAGGTTCCTTACGTTTACCCTCATATTCGGAAATTTTGAGATCTAAGAAATCCAAACGCTTATTGCAAAGGGTAATCAACATATTCATGCGGTGGAGATTCCCGCTAACACTCTTAAGAGGTTCAAGAGATTTTTGTAAGATCTTGGTTACTTCGCAAATTTTCTTGAAAATTGTTTCTTCTTGGGTATGATGATTCCCCTTTTGTTGGGGTAGTGTTCCCACTATACCCTCTATAATTTCATGTGCAATACTGGGATCAATTTCAATAAAATTGCCTTTGGCAACGCAATCTAAGAGTTGTCTATGAGATAAATTTAATCCAACATAAAAGTTGCGAAGAAGAATTCTAAAATTCACCTCTAGGGTGCAATTATGATAAAACCCGATCATTCTAAACCAAGCATCTTTTAAGTTTTCTCCTTCTCTTTGTTTGAAGTGAAGAACCTCAAACTCGGGAGACAAAGGGGAAGATAGGGGACTAACCATAACGACAAGCAAGCAATCCAACACACAAGCAAACGAGGAACGGGCAAAAAGAGGCAAATAGAGAAAGAGAGGGAGGATAGAGAGAGAGGGTGAATAAAACAGCAAGGGTGAAGTGGGGGAGAGGAAAGCGAGAGGCAAATGGCAAATAATGTAATGCGGGAGATAAGAGTTGTGATGGGTACTTGGTATGTTGACTTTTGCATAGACCTCCCCGGCAACGGCGCCAGAAATCCTTCTTGCTACCTCTTGAGCACTTGTGTTGGTTTCCCTTGAAGAGGAAAGGGTGGTGCAGCAAAGTAGCGTAAGTATTTCCCTCAGTTTTTGAGAACCAAGGTATCAATCCAGTAGGAGGCCACGCACGAGTCCCTCGTACCTACACAAACAAATAAATCCTCGCAACCAACGCGATAAGGGGTTGTCAATCCCTACACGGTCACTTATGAGAGTGAGATCTGATAGATATGAGAAGATAATATTTTTGGTATTTTTATGATAAAGATGCAAACTAAAATAAAAGGTAATAAAAATAACTAAGTATTGGAAGATTAATATGATGGAAGATAGACCCGGGAGCCATAGGTTTCACTAGTGGCTTCTCTCGAGAGCATAAGTATTAACGACGGGTAAACAAATTACTGTTGAGCAATTGACAGAATTGAGCATAGTTAAGAGAATATCTAGGTATGCTCATGTATATATGCATCACGTCCGAGACAAGTAGACCGACTCCTGCCTGCATCTACTACTATTACTCCACACATCGGCCGCTATCTACCATGCATCCAGAGTATTAAGTTCAAGAGAACAGAGTAACACTTTAAGCAAGATGACATGATGTAGACGGATAAACTCATGCAATATGAAATAAACCCCAACTTGTTATCCTCGATGGCAACAATACAATACGTGCCTAGCTGCCCCTACTGTCACTGGGAAAGGACACCGCAATATTGAACCCAAAGCTAAGCACTTCTCCCATTGCAAGAAAGATCAATCTAGGAGGCCAAACCAAACTGATAATTCGAAGAGACTTGCAAAGATAATCAATCATACATAAAAGAATTCAGAGAAGATTCAAATATTGTTCATAGATAAACTTGATCATAAACCCACAATTCATCGGTCTCAACAAACACACCGAAAAAGAAGATTACATCGAATAGATCTCCACAAGAGAGGGGGAGAACTTTGTATTGAGATCCAAAAAGTGAGAAGAAGCCATCTGGCTAATAACTATGGACCCATAGGTCTGATGTAAACTACTCACACTTCATCGGAAGGGCTATGGTGTGGATGTAGAAGCCCTCCATGATCGATGCCCCCTCCGGCGAAGCTCCGGAACAGGCCCCAAGATGGGATCTCCTGGATACAGAAAGTTACGGTGGTGGAATTTGGGTTTTGGCTCCGTATCTGGTAGTTTGGGGTTATGTAGGTATATATAGGAGGAAGGCGCGCCCCTTCCTCGTGGCCTCCTGGTTGATGTCTTGACATAGGGTCCAAGTCCTCTGGATCATGTTTGTTCCGAAAATCATGTTCCCGAAGGTTTCATTCCGTTTGGACTCCGTTTGATATTCCTTTTCTGCGAAACCCTAAAATAGGCAAAAAAACAGCAATTCTGGGCTAGGCCTCCGGTTAATAGGTTAGTCCCAAAGATAATATAAAAATGTATAATAAAGCCCAATAATGTCCAAAATAGAATATAATATAGCGTGGAACAATCAAAAATTATAGATACGTTGGAGACGTATCAGGTGGCTACTGAGGGAGTCCTGGATTACGGGGTCCTCAGACGTCTGGGCTATGTGACATGGGCCGGACTAATGGGCCGTGAAGATACAAGATGGAAGGCTTTTCCCCGTGTCTGGATGGGACTCTCCTTGTCGTGGAAGGCATGCTTGGCGTGCAGATATGAAGACTCCTTTCTCTGTAAACCGACTTTGTACAACCTTAGCCCTCTCCGATGTCTATATAAACCAGAGGGTTTAGTCTGTAGAGGCAATCATGATCATATAGGCTAGGCATCTAGGGTTTAGCCATTACGATCTCATGGTAGATCAAGTCTTGTAACCCCTATACTCATCAAAGTCAATCAAGCAGGAAGTAGGGTATTGCCTCCATTAGTAGGGCCCGAACCTGGGTAAACATCGTGTCCCTGCCTCATGTCACCCTCGATCCTTACACGCACAGTTCGGGACTCCCTACCCGAGATCTACCGGTTTTGACACCAACACAGGGTGGGTAACATGGATAGTGCACTGTCTGTCAAAGATTAGTCGGTACTGTAGGAACTGTTCATTCCTCTCAAGAAACTGATGGTGAACCATAGCACTATAATCTAGATAAGCAGGAGGCAACTCCATATCATTTCCATGTATGGGTACACCAAGATAATTAGCTACACAAGTTGCATAAATTGCACTAAACAAATCTCCACTTGGACCGTTAAGATGCAACCTTCGTGCAACAATGGCCCCTAAGTTATATTGTTTATCACCTAATTACGCACTCTTGAGGACACTAAGATCTGGAACACACATGTGACAAGCCTCATCTTTACCATTAATGCATCTGCCTATAAAGAGAGCAAAATAATGTATAGAAGGGAAATGCATGCTCCCTATGGTAGCTTGTGTGATTTCCCAAGATTCCCCCACAGTGATACCAGCAAGAAAGTCTTTATATTCAGATTTTCGAGGTTCACTAACATTGCCCCACTGTGGGAGTTTACAAGCAGTATTAAAATCTTCTAGGTCCATGGTATATGATTTATCATAAAGATCAAATAAAAACAGTGTAAGAATTACGCGAGGATGTAAATTTAAACCTCCTCACAAAGGAATCAGTTAGGTAGTGGTACTGTAGGCACTTATCTGACACGAAGTCCTCAAGATCAGCATTACGTACATATGCGTCAAATTCATCCTTGATGCCTGCTTGGACCATAAACTCCTCTGTCAGCCATTCACAAGGCCACACTTGAGCTTCCCTCGGTGGTTCATCGTCCGACTCACGTATCACGAGCCTTGGTTCCTGCTTCCTTGAGGAACCACCTTGGTACATTTTCCTATGCATTTTTCTTTCTCTGAAAAATTTATGTAATTTTAGTGACTCAAAATAAAAGTGAATCAAACTCAACGAGATTGATAGCAACTACTCCCACAGGTGCCTAGAGGCTATATTATGCATTAAAACTACTTTGGACCATATAAATTTAGCATGCAAGCTCAAGAACAGGGTCACCTTAGCAGCAAAAATTTGCAATAAAGAAATCACTAGGACAAAAACTAAATGGACCATTGGAGGAGTCACATACCGAAGAACAATCCCCCAAAACAGTTTTGTGACTGGAGCGTTGAGCAAAGAGATTGAAAATGGCAGCAAGATGAGCTAGAACACAGGTTTGAGTTATGGGAGGATTTTTTCTGGAGGAAGACGAAGTGAGTGGGTGCTGGAGTAAGTGGAGGGGTCCACGTGGGGCCCACAAGGCAGGGGGCGCCCCAGGGGGGTGGGCGTGCCCTGTGCCCTCGTGGCCAAATGGTGGGCCCCCTGGTGTGTTCTTAGTGCCAGAAATCCTTAAATATTCTACAAAAAATCATATTTCATTTTCAGTACATTTGGAGAACTTTTATTTTCGGGGTATTTTTATTGCAAGGATAATTCAGAAAACAGACATAAAATACTATTTTTCCTTTATTTAATCTAAATAACAGAAAGTAAAAGGAGGGTACAGAGAGTTGTGCTTTCTAACTTCATCCATCTCGTGCTCATAAAAAGGTATCCACTAACAAGGCTGATCAAGTCTTGTTAACAAACTCTTTCCGAATAACATGAAACCGGAGAATTTTCGAATAACACTATGTTACCTCAACGGGGATATGCATGTCCCCAACAATAAGAATATCATATTTCTTCTTGATAGTAGGAAGAGGGAATTCAAAACCTCCAATAGTAATCGTTGAAAATTTTCCAATAGAATTGATACTTTGGACTTGAGGTTGTTTCCTCAGAAAGTGTACCGTATGCTCATTACCATTAACATGAAAAGTGACATTGCCTTTGTTGCAATCAATAACAGCCCCTGCAGTATTAAAAAAGGGTCTACCAAGGATAATCGACATACTATCGTCCACAGGAATATCAAGAATAACAAAGTTCGTTAAAATAGTAACGTTTGCAACCACAACATGCACATCCTCATAGATACCGACAGGTATAGAAGTTGATTTATCGGCCATTTGCAAAGATATTTCAGTAGGTCTCAACATATTCAAATCAAGTCTATGATATAAAGAGAGAGCCATAACACTAGAACCGGCTCCAAGATCACATAAAGCAGTTTTAACATACTTTCTTTTAATGGAGCACGGTATAGTTGGTACTCCGGGATCTCCTAGTTTCTTTGGTATTCCACCTTTAAAAGTATAATTGGCAAGCATGGTGGAAATTTTAGCTTCCAGTACCTTTCTTTTATTTGTAACAATATCTTTCATATACCATAAGGGTTCATTTTAAGCATATCAGTCAAATGCATACGCAAAAAGATAGGTCTAATCATTTCAGCAAAACGCTCAAAATCCTCACCATCCTTTTTCTTGGATGGTTTAGGAGGAAAAGGCATGGGTTTGTGAACCCACGGTTCTCTTTCTTTACCATGCTTCCTAGCAATGAAGTCTCTCTTATCATAATGTTGGTTCTTTGATTGTGGGTTATCAAGATAAACAGCAGGTTCAATCTCTACATCATTGTTATTGCTAGGTTGAGCATCAACATGAACATCATCATTATCACTAGGTTCATGTTCATTACCAGATTGTGTTTCAGCATCAGAAATAGAAATATCATTGGTATTCTCAGGTGTGTCAACAACAAGTTCACTAGAAGCATGCAAAGTCCTATCATTTTTCTTTTTCTTCTTCTTAGAAGGACTAGGTGCATCAACATTAGTTCTCTGAGAATCTTGCTCAACTCTCTTAGGGTGGCCCTCAGGATACAAAGGTTCCTGAGTCATTTTACCCCCTCTAGTCATAACTCTAACAACATTATCATTTTCTTATTATTTAATTCATTAAGCAAATCATCTTGTGCTTTAAGCACTTGTTCAACCTGAGTGGTAACCATAGAAGCATGTTTACTAATAAGTTTAAGGTCACCTTTAACTCTAGACATATAATCACTCAAGTGTTCAACCATATAAGAATTACGTTTCAATTGTCTACCAACATAAGCATTGAAGTTTTCTTGTTTAGCAATAAAATTACCAAACTCATCCAAGCATTGGCTAGCAGACTTATTACGAGGAATATCACCTTCATCAAATCTATAGAGAGAATTTACCTTTACTACCTGTGTCGGGTTATTAAGACCATGTATTTCTTCAATAGGTGGTAAATTCTTAACATCTTCAACTTTAATACCCTTTTCTTTCATAGATTTCTTTGCCTCTTGCATATCTTCAGGACCGAGAAATAGAATACCCCTTTTCTTCGGAGTTGGCTTAGGACTTGGTTTAGGAAGTGTCCAATCATTATCATTACTCAATATATTATTCAATAGCAATTCAGCTTGCTCAACAGTTCTTTCCCTGAAAACACAACCAACACAACTATCAAGGTGGTCTCAGGAAGCATCGGTTAGTCCATTATAAAAGATATCAAGTATTTCATTTTTCTTGAGAGGATGATCAGGCAAAGCATTAAGTAATCGGAGAAGCCTCCCCCAAGCTTGTGGGAGACTCTCTTCTTCAATTTGCACAAAATTATATATTTCCCTTAAGGCAGCTTCTTTCTTATGAGCGGGGAAATATTTAGCAGAGAAGTAATAAATTCTATCCTGGGGACTACGCACACAACCAGAAGCAATAGAATTAAAACCATGTTTTAGCATCACCCTTTAATGAGAACGGAAATAACTTAAGGATATAGTAGTAACGAATTTTTTCCTCATGAGTGAATAGGGTGGCTATATCATTCAATTTAGTAAGATGTGCCACAATAGTTTCAAATTCATAGCCATAAAAAGGATCAGATTCAACCAAAGTAATTAACTCAGGATCGACAGAGAAATCATAATCCTTATCAGAAATACAGACAGGTGAAGTAGCAAAAGCAGGGTCATATTTCATTCTAGCATTCAAAGACTTTTCTTTCAGCTTAGCTAACAGTTTCTTAAGATCATATCTATCTTTGCAAGCAAAAAGGTCTCTAGCAGTTTCTTCATCCATAACATAGCCCTCAGGCACATCAGGCAATTCATATCTAGGGGGAGAATATACATCATCACTTTCATCAATATTATCTGTTTCAATAATTTCATTTTCTCTAACCCTAGCAAGTTGTTCATCAGGAAATTCACCTAATGGCATGGTATTATCAAGCATAGAAGTAGTTTCATCATAAGCATCATGCATAGCAGAAGTGGCGTCATCAATAACATGCGACACATTAGAATCAATAATAGGTGTAGGTGTCACAAATTTACTCATAACAGAAGGTGAGTCAAGTGCAGAGCTAGATGGCAGGTCCTTACCTCCCCTCGTAGTTGAGGGGAAAATCTTGGTTCTTTCATCTTTCAAGTTCCTCATACTGATCAACAGATATAAATCCCAAGTGACTCAAAGAATAGAGCTATGCTCCCCAGCAACGGCGCCAGAAAATAGTCTTGATAACCCACAAGTACAGGGGATCGCAATAGTTTTCTAGGGTAGAGTATTCAACCCAAATTTATTGATTCGACACATGGGGAGCCAAAGAATATTCTCAAGTATTAGCATTTGAGTTGTCAATTCAACCACACCTGAAAGACTTAATATCTGCAGCAAAGTAGTATGGAAGTAACAGTAATGGTGGCAAGAGTAATAGTAGTAGTTTTTGTAGAAATCGTAATAGTGGAAACAGAAAAGTAACTAAGAAAAGATCAATATGTGAAAAGCTCATAGGCAATGGATCAATGATGGATAATTATGTCAGATGCGATTCCTCATGCAACAATTATAACATAGGGTGACACAGAACTAGCTCCAGTTCATCAATGTAATGTATGCATGTATTCCGAATATAGTCATATGTGCTTATGGAAAAGAACTTGCATGACATCTTTTGTCCTACCCTCCCGTGGCAGGGGGGTCCTATTGGAAACTAAGGTATATTAAGTCCTCCTTTTAATAGAGTACTGGACCAAAGCATTAATACTTTATTTAAGATATAAGAAAACATAACCCATTACGTTGTCTTCCTTGTCCCACATCAACCTTTTAGCATGTCATATTTTAATGAGTGCTCACAATTACAAAATATGTCCAAGATAGTATATTTATATGTGAAATCTCTCTTCCTTCAATATTCTTTCATGAATTGTTCAAGTGACCAATTCTACGTTTGCTAACTTTCAGTAAGTTTACTACCTATACTTATTCTGTGTGAAGTTATTACTCCCCATGGTATAAGCATATGAAACATATATAAATTCAGATTTATGATATTCAATTCATTCAACCATTTACTCATAGGATATATGTGAAGCACATGAGTAAATGACAAACTACTCCAAAAAGATATAAGTGAAGGACACTCAGTAGTCAAATAATTAGCTAGCCATGGTAGGATTCTTTTTCATTCAAGATTTCAGATCCAATGATTTTATTCAAACAGCAAGTAAAATTTAAAATACGCTCCAAGCAAAACACATATCATATGGCGAATAAAAATATAGCTCCGAGTAAGGTATATCGATAATTTTGAAGACGAAAGAGGGGATGCCTTCCGGGGCATCCTCAAGCTTAGGCTCTTGAGTCTTCCTTGAATATTACCTTGGGGTGCCTTGGGCATCCCCAATCTTAGGATCTTTCCACTCCTTATTCTCCTCATATCGATATCTCACCCAAAGCTTGAAAACTTCAATCACACAAAACCGATAATTGTTGAAGAAGAAGGATGGGATGCCAACCGGGGCATCCCCAAGCTTAGATGCTTGAGTATCCTTGCAATATTTACTTGGGGTGCCTTGGGAATCCCCAAGCTTGAGCTCTTGCCTCTCTTTATTCTTCTCATATTGATAGCTCCTCGATCTTCGAACACTTCATCCACACAAAACTTTAACAAAAACTTTGTGAGATCCGTTAGTGTAATAAAGCAAATCACTACCTTTAGTTACTGATGCAAACTTATTCCAATTTCATATTAGAACTATATCCACTGTATTCCAACTTCTCTATGGTTCATACCCTCCGATACTAGCCATAGATGCATCAAAATAAGCAAACAACACACGAAAAACAGAATCTGTCTAAAACACGACAGTCTGTAGTAATGTGGAGGTTTAGTGAACTTCTGTAACTCCAAAAATTATGAAATAAATTTGAAAATTTGAACAATTTGCACAGAAGTAAAGTACAAAAAGTTTCAGACCCATTTGACGTTCCAGTAAAAAATGTAAAATCACGCGCTACAGCTAAAGTTTCTGTTTTTGTTCTGCACATAGTAGACAAGCAATCTAATCATCCTAAAAGCAAAGCTTGGCACATTATGTTTATAAGGGGATAATCATTTACAAAGAAACTTCCATGAAAAATTCTACATTGCTTCCATGAGCATGAACACAAGTGCTCAAGGTCGACCCTCACTTCTCCAATGCATAACTTTCCAATCACTTCTATTTTTTGAAAAACTTTTTAGGCATGAGAGGCAAGTAAATTTATTTTGTATTTTCATTCTTTTAATTTTTTTGGTATGTTTCACCCACAACTAAACAGAAACAAAAAGGAAAAACAAAATCTACTTAGTGAAGAAAGCAAACAAGCATACACAAGAATATCAACCCCACGCTATTGCTCCCCGGCAACGGCACCAGAAAAGAGCTTGATAATCCCCAAGTGCAGGGAATCATCATAGCAATTCCCAATGGTGGAAGTGATAAGTATGGAGTGTCAAACCCACAAGGAGCTAAAGGTAAGATCAATATTCTCTCAAGTCCTATCTGCCACTGATACGACTCTACGTACACCGAACGTTTGCTTTCAACTAGCAACGAGAAATAAAACTATGTTGTGGGCATGAAAAGGGTAACTTTGTATGATATCAGAGAGCTAAAATATAAAAGTAGGTGCTGTTATCATAAAGTTAGAATATATTACTAAACATTATAAATAGCGAGTGTGGAATAATGGTGGATCGGTGTGGGGAATTGTCCTAGGCAATTGTTAACAAGACCGTAATCACTATTGCAGTTTCATATGAGGGAGAGGTATAAGCTAACATACTTTCTCTTCTTGGATCATATGCACTTATGATTGGAAATCTAGCAAGCATCTGCAACTACTAAAGATCATTAAGGTAAAACCCCACCATAGCGTTAAAGTATCAAGTCCTCTTTATTCCCATACGCCATGTCCCGCTTATCCGTGTTTGTGTTTCAGTCACTCATGCAACACAGACAATAAGAAAACCATGGACATATTGCAACACCCTACAACGAAAATCCCTCACGCTTGCGCAACATGGAGGGCACCATAGTGTTGGGGAATGTAGCAATAATTCAAAATTTTCCTATGTGTCACCAAGATCAATCTAGGAGATACTAGCAACGAGAGAGAGGGAGTGCATCTTCATACCCTTGAAGATATCTAAGCGGAAGCGTTCAAGAGAACGGGGTTGATGGAGTCGTACTCGTCGTGATCCAAATCACCGATGATCCAAGCGCCGAATGGACGGCACCTCCGCGTTCAACACATGTATGGAACGGAGACGTCTCCCGCGCCTTGATCCAGCAAGGAGGAGGGAGAGGTTGAGGAAGAGAGTCCAACAGCAGCACGACGGCGTGGTGGAGATGGAGTGGCATTTCTCCGGCAGGGCTTCGCCAAGCTCACGCGGAGGAGGAGAGGTATTGGAGGGGAGGGGCTGCGCCAGGTGCAAGGGTATGGCCGCCCTCCCACCCCTCCACTATTTATAGGTGGGGAGAGAGGGGGCCGGCCCCCCTAGATCCCATCTAGGGTTGGGGGCGGCGGCCAAGGGGGGAGGAGTGCCTCCCAAGTCAAGTGGAGGCCCTCCCCCTTAGGGTTTCCCCTCTCCCATACGCATGGGCCTTGGGGGGGCTGGTGCCCCTAGCCCATTAAGACTAGGGAGCCCCCCTACAGCCCATGCTGCTGTATTGGACATGGTGGAACATTTTCCGGACCTCCGGAACCTTCCGGAAACTTCCCGGTACAATACCGGAAAAACCAAACTTTTCCTGGAACCCGAACAATAATTTTCCATATATAAATCTTTACCTCCGGACCATTCCGGAACTCCTCGTGACGTCCGGGATCTCATCCGGGACTCCGAACAACATTCGGTAATCACATACAAGTCTTCCTAATAACCCTAGCGTCATCGAACCTTAAGTGTGTAGACCCTATGGGTTCGGGAACCATGCAGACATGACCGAGACATCTCGCTGGTCAATAACCAACAGCGGGATCTGGATACCCATGTTGGCTCCCACATGTTCCACGATGATCTCATCGGATGAACCACGATGTCAAGGATTCAGTCAATCCCGTATACAATTCCCTTTGTCTATCGGTATGATACTTGCCCGAGATTCGATCGTCGGTATCCCAATACCTCGTTCAATCTCGTTACCGGCAAGTCTCTTTACTCGTTCCATAACACATCATCCCGTGATCAACTCCTTGGTCACATTGTGCACATTATGATGATGTCCTACCGAGTGGGCCCAGAGATACCTCTCCGTTACACGGAGTGACAAATCCCAGTCTCGATTCCTGCCAACCCAACAGACACTTTCGGAGATACCCGCAGTGCACCTTTATAGCCACCCAGTTACGTTGTGACGTTTGGTACACCCAAGCATTCCTACGGTATCCGGGAGTTGCACAATCTCATGGTCTAACGAAATGATACTTGACATTAGAAAAGCTTTAGCATACGAACTACACGATCTTATGCTAGGCTCAGGATTGGGTCTTGTCCATCACATCATTCTCCTAATGATGTGATCCCGTCATCAACGACATCCAATGTCCATGGTCAAGAAACCGTAACCATCTATCGATCAACGAGCTAGTCAACTAGAGGCTTACTAGGGACATGGTGTTGTCTATGTATCCACACATGTATCTGAGTTTCCTATCAATATAATTCTAGCATGGATAATAAATGATTATCATGAACAAGGAAATATAATAATAACTAATTTATTATTTCCTCTAGGGCATATTTCCAACAGTCTCCCACTTGCACTAGAGTCAATAATCCAATTCACATCGCTATGTGATTAACACTCAAGGTCACATCCCCATGTGACTAACACCCAAAGAGTTTACTAGAGTCAATAATCTAGTTCACATTACCATGTGATTAACACTCAATGAGTTCTGGGTTTGATCATGTTATGCTTGTGAGAGATGTTATAGTCAATGGGTCTGAACCTTTTAGATCCGTGTGTGCTTTACAAATCTCTATGTCATCTTGTATATGCAGCTACCACGCTCTATTTGGAGCTATTCCAAATAACTGTTCTACTATATGAATCTGGTTTACTACTCAGAATCATCTAGATTAGTGTCAAAGATTGCATCAGCGTAACCCTTTACGACGAACTCTTTTACCACCTCCATAATCAAGAAAATTCCTTAGTCCACTAGTTACTAAGGATAACCTTGACCGTTGTCCTGTGATCCATTCCTAGATCACACTTGTACCCCTTGACTGACTCATGGCTTGGCACACTTCAGGTGCGGTACACAACACAACATACTTTAGAGCCTACGTCTAAAGCATAGGGGACGACCTTCGTCCTTTCTCTCTATTCTGCCGTGGTCAGGTCTTGAGTTTTACTCAATACTCATACCTTATAACACAGCCAAGAACTCCTTCTTTGCCGATCTATTTTTTGAACTCCTTCAAAATTCTGTCATGGTATGTGTTCATTTGAAAGTACTATTAAGCGATTTTTATCTATCCTTATAGATCTTGATGCTCAATGTTCAAGTAGCTTAGTCCAGGTTTTCCATTGGAAAACACTTTTCAAATAACCCTATATGCTTTCTAGAAACTCTACATCATTTCTGATCAACAATAGTCAACAACATATACTCATCAGAAATTCTGTAGTGCTCCCACTCACTTCTTTGGGAATACAAGTTTCTCATAAACTTTGTATAAACCCAAAATCTTTGATCATCTCATCAAAGCGTACATTCCAACTCCGAGATGCTTACTGCAGTCCTTAGAAGGATTGCTGGAGCTTCGCATACTTGTTAGCATCTTTCAGGATAGTCAAAAAACTTCTGGTTTTATCACATACAACCTTTCCTCAAGAAAAACGTCGAGGAAACAATGTTTTGACATCCTATCTGCAAGATTTCATAAATAATGCAGTAACTGCTAACATAATTCCAACAGACTCTTAGCATCGCTACGAGTGAGAAAGTCTCATCATAGTCAACTCCTTTGAACTTGTCGGAAAACATCTTAACGACAAGTCGAGCTTTCTTAATGGTGACATTTACCATCATTGTCCATCTTCCTTTTAAAATCCATCTGCACCCAACAGCCTTACGACCATCAAGTAGTTCTTCCAAAGTCTATACTTTGTTTTTATACATGGATCCTCTCTCGGATTTTATGGCCTCGAGCCATTCGTCAGAATCCGGGCCCACCATCGCTTCTCCATAGCTTGTAGGTTCATTGTTGTCTAGCAACATGACTTCCAAGACAGGATTACGTACCTCTCTGAAGTAGTATGCATCCTTGTCGACCTATGAGGTTTGATAGTGACTTGATCCGAAGTTTCATGATCACTATCATAAGCTTCCACTTCAATCGGTGTAGGTGCCTGTCGGTGTCAAAACCGGCAGATCTCGGGTAGGGGGTCCCGAACTATGCGTCTAGGCCGAATGGTAACAGGAGGCAAGGGACACGAAGTTTTACCCAGGTTCGGGCCCTCTTGATGGAGGTAAAACCCTACGTCCTGCTTGATTAATATTGATGATATGGGTGTTACAAGAGTAGATCTACCATGAGATCAAAGAGGCTAAACCCTAGAAGCTAGCCTATGGTATGATTGTATGTTGTGATTGTTGTCCTACGGACTAAAACCCTTCGGTTTATATAGACACTGGAGAGGGTTAGGGTTACACAAGGTCGGTTACAAAGGAGGAGATATCCATATACGTATTGCCTAGCTTGCCTTCGACGCCAAGTAGAGTCCCATCCGGACACGAGACGAAGTCTTCAATCTTGTATCTTCATAGTCTAACAGTCCAGCCAATGGAGATAGTCCGGCTTTCCGGAGACCCCCTAATACAGGACTCCCTCAGTAGCCCCTGAACCAGGCTTCAATGACGATGAGTCGGGCGTGTAGTTGTCTTCAACATTGCAAGGCGGGTTCCTTCTCCGAATACATCGCATAAGAATTTGAATACGAGGATAGTGTCCGACCCTGCAAAATAAGTTCCACATTCCACCATAGAGAGAATAATATTTTTGCAGATCTAATTTGCTGGCTTGTTTTGGCAACACGACGTTACGTCATGGCCCGGTGATTATTCAAACCGTTTCTTTTAACAAGCCCCGCACATAACGCGAGGCAGTTTTTCGACATGTCTTGTCAAAGCAGAGATCGTGTCCCCTTATTACGGGATTCTCATCAATACAGGCGTGGGTAACCCAACCGCACCATCAATTGCGGCGCTTGGGGGATAAGCGAGTTTTACCAGGCAAGTGGGGACGCTTAGTTTTGTCGGCCCATATAAAGGGATAAGGATTCACCTTTCTATCCATGCCTTCTTCCTCCTCTGCTCATCCGCTCCCGCACACTCGAGCTCTAGCGCCCAAGTCCTCACTTCCATCTCAACCTTCTCCAACCATGTCCGGAGAGGGAGGCAAGTGGATGGTCTCCTCCGTCACGGAGGGAGATGTCAAGAAACTGAGGAGAGCCGGATACCTGCCCGACGACATCGCGCACAGGCTCCCAGATGAGGGGCAACTCATCCCCACCCCCAGACCCCATGAGAGGGTGGTATTCCTCACCCATTTCCTCCGCGGACTGGGATTCCCTTTCCATCCCTTCGTCCGGGGGCTCATGTTTTAATATGGCCTGGATTTCCATGATCTGGCCCCGAACTTCATCCTCAACATCTCGGCGTTTATCGTCGTGTGCGAGGCCTTCCTCCGCATCAAGCCCCACTTCGGCTTATGGCTGAAGACCTTCAACGTCAAGCCGAAGGTGGTGGGCGGCCACCAGGCGGAGTGCGGAGGCGCCATGGTGGGCAAGATGCCCAACATAACATGGCTCGAGGGCTCCTTTGTGGAAACCATAAAGGGGTGGCAATCGGGGTGGTTCTACATCACCGAGCCGCATGACCCTGCATGGGTAGCGGCCCCCGAGTTCCGATCTGGCATCCCCATGCGGCTCACCTCCTGGAAGGAGAAGGGCCTGTCCTGGGGTAATTCAAAAGAGCTGACCGGACTCCAGACATGTATTCAAAACATGGTGGACAAGAAGCTCAAGCTCGTCAACATAGTCCAGGTTATGCTCATCCGCCGGATACTCCCGTGCCAACAACGGGAGTTCACCTTGTGGGAGTTCAATCCGGCGCAGCACCGAACTTTGAACAAGCTCTTCGACACGACTCATGAAGATGCCTGGAGGGTGCTGTTCAAGAGCGCCGAGGTCCCTCCCCCCATTACTGAGGATCGCGGATTCAACGCGAAGCGCCAAGCCAGTGCGGTAAGTTGTTTTACCTTTCACAGGATACTTATTTCTATATAGATTGAGTCTATGCGGGATCTAAACTCTCGTGCCTTTGACAGGACTGGCAGAAGATGGCCGGACAGATCGACTGTCTGCCTCCTTTGCCCGAAGGCCCCGCAGATGCCCTTCTGGCGAAGATGTTGACTCCGGCCCCTTATAAGGTGCCGAAGAAGACCAAGAAGGCCAAGGGAGCTCGAAAGAGTTCCCGACGCCAGGCGTCATCGGACTCACTGTCTGATGACTCTACGGCACACTCTTCCCCCGAAGACGAGGAAGAAGAAGAAGAAGATGCTCCCCCACCGACTCGGGGAGACAGAAAAAGGAAGGCCGCCCCAACTGGGGGGCCGAAGGGTCCAAGAAGGGAAGGACCCTCCTTCCAGACAGCTCCACCATCGCTGACGAAGATGAAGACGAGTGGTTGCCCAGGGCCAAGCCTCCGGGGAGATCATAAGTATTCGGATACCAAAGTAACCCATAGGATTCCTTTGTCACACTTCTTTCCCTAATCGCCGAACATAATTACGCAGGCCGCCACGAGCTAATATCGAGGTATCCTCGGACGGCTCCCTGGGCTTGTCGGACATGGATAGCGATCCAGTCCCGACCGCCACCTCCCCTCATCCTGCCGATGACGCCGAAGTGTTGTCTCAAGAGGCACCGGATTGAGGGGGACCGTCCCAGAGGCGCCTCAAGGCGACCTTCCGAACTCCGGGAGCCGAGGGGACGGGGTCCCCGAGGGCTCCGAGTTCGGCCCTCAGCCGAACACCGCACCAGATCCTCCAACGGTTCCGGACTCGGGCAGGCGGTCCCCTTCTAAGAGGGGAAAAACGCCAGTGCCGGTGACCTCTGCCCATCCAGAGGCTCCGGACAGCTTGCTAGAAGTGCTTCGCAGCGCTTTGATTGACGAGGAGCACCGCACCATCATGAGTGCGGTGATCCAGAAGGTTCAGTCCGCCAGGAGCGGATTGACTCAAGCCTGTGCTAGCCTTCTAACAGGCTTCGAGGTAAGTGTTTTAAAATGTAGTAGAAGTATTACCGCATAGACAGTAGCCCCTGATGCTTTGTTCGGTGTTCACAAAGAAAAGCCGAACAGAGGATCAAATAATATCGCAGGAGTCTAATATAAGTATGTCAATATGCATATGCAGGCTTCTCTGCTGGCGTCCGCCGCACTAACTACGGAGGTCGCCGTACTGAGGAGGACCTCAGTGGGTCCAAGAAAGAGCTCGGCCTTGTCAAGAGGCAACTCGAGGAGAACGAGGGTAAGTAATACCCCGTCTATAGATATATGTATATATAAAAAGGACGTGATTGCAAAATGACAGGATCATTGTATGTTTTGCCAGGGGCCACGACCGAGGTGGCGACCCTGAAGCAAGCGCTGACCAAGGTCGAAGATACAACGGCCAAGGAGTGCACCGAGCGAGAGAGGCACGAGGCTCGGGTGGGCGAGGTGCAGCAAGAGCTCCAGGCTCTTGTGACGAAGCACGAGGCGTTGGAGCTTGACTTGAAGACGCGAGAGTCTGAGCTTGCCGTGGCCCGTGAGAGCGCGAAGAGTGCCAAGGCCGAGGCCCAGAAGGCCCTTCAGGAGATCGACGCGATGAAGAAGATAGCGGCGGGTAAGGCTTTCTATATGCAAAGCAAGCATGTAAAAGTGAATTACCGATTACTTACCCGAATCCGGAGCTCTTCAGGAGCATTCGCAGATTTGCCCCGCAGTGTGTCCGATGCCGCACAATTTTACCAGGCCGAGGACGGAAGCTCGACGGAGAAGCTGTTCTGGTCTTAGTATGCTGAGGCCGAACATCCGGTGCCAATGACCGACCAGATGAAGCAGATGGTCGAGCTACATAAGGCGGCCGATCATGCCATGAAGGGCTTCATAGTCCGGTTGTGGCCTGGCGACGCCCTTCCGAACAGCTTCTTCAGCCTGGTGAGGCGGCTTGTGGATGCCTGCCCAGGGCTGGAGGTCGTCAAGCGATCCGTCTGCATTGAAGGTACACGCCGGGCTTTTGCCCATGTAAAAATGCAGTGGGTCAAGCTAGACGCCATGAAGCTGATCAAGGAGGGGCCGCCGAAGGGCAAGGAGCACCGCCACCCTGAGATGTACTACGAGGGTGTTCTGCCGGGTGCCCGTCTTATCGCGGATGAGTGTTCAAAAAATGTAATATTTGAGTGAGACTTGCTCGTTTTGTCCTGTATGTATGAAAACTTGTTTCATATTCGCTATGCAACGCTTGTTAGAATTTAAAATATTACCTTCTGTTTGGCTATTTATCCAATCTGAGAGATGGCTAGTCCTCGGCTTCTGCCCCCATGCCACGAGTGCTGGGGTGTTCGGGATAAACCTGAGCACTCTTGTTCCCATGTTTGGGTCCTTCGAGGGAGGTGCTCAGCACAACGAACAAGGCAACCAGACTAATAATTCTTTATCACTCTCACTTAGCCATAGAATTCTATAATTTTAAATTTCGGCGAAGCCCTTGGTATTCGGAAGGTCGAATTCGGGGCGCGATACACGCCTATAAGCCGGACAAAGCCGTCCCCTCGCCCTAAGCGGCATAAGTCTTCAGGGACTCGAAAAACCTCGCCGAACAGCGACCAGTCTCTCGCCTTATCATGATAGTCATTTTTAGATTTCTCTACTGAGGTGCTCAGCCCGGCAGAATCGGGGCACAATCGCAGTAGTTCTCCTAGCGCTACCTTAGCTGATAGAGCGGAACATAAGGTACCAAAACATAGGAGCCGGGCAAACCCAACATTTGACCAAAGACATGATTCGGAGCTGATGCATATAATGTTATAAGTTCGGGGTGCCGCACTTGTGAAAGTGTTCGGACTTTTCACACCGCATTATGGGGTACGTAAGCCCCTGGTGTATTGGCCGTACCAGAGTGTATGGTTGCAAGGCGTCATTAATGAACACACACACACATATATATATAACAAGAATGCAATAATAGTCGTAATGTCATGCATTGTTTATTAAAAAAATTGCATTGAAGCAGAGTGATACAGATAGTGCGATAAGCAAAAGAGTAGGACTATGTCCCTTCCAAGGGCGAGCTGAGGAATGATATGAAATTTGTAATCAACCTAGGAATTCCGTTGTATAACATAGTTGTCTGCCTCCTTGGTTGATGTACCATGTGTTCGGCAATAGAGCTGCCGGACAGTGTTTCCAGAGATTAAAGTCCTGAAAGAAAAAGAAAAATAACCAAACAGGAAGCCCCTAGTGCGGTTTAGGCCGCGTTTTGGGGCGTGCCGCAGTTGTGCCCCCCTCCCCACCCGTGCCCATGGTATTTTTAATGCGTAATTATGTACGTGCGGCATGAATATCGCCGTTGGGCTGGGATTGGGGTGGCCGCCGTATTGCTACGCGAGCTCAGATCGCGCCAGGAGGTCTATTTGCCGATTGACCTGAGCGCGCTTGAAGGTGTCCGGGCTTTGAAACGCCGAACTGGTAGATTGCCTTGAGAGGCTG
This sequence comes from Triticum urartu, assembly GCF_003073215.2. Lineage (NCBI taxonomy): Eukaryota > Viridiplantae > Streptophyta > Magnoliopsida > Poales > Poaceae > Triticum > Triticum urartu. The sequence goes on along the minus strand of NC_053023.1, from coordinate 70,724,380 downwards.
CTTTGCGCTTCTGCTGCGAGGGCCACGGTGTGCTCCTCTATTCGGAGAGAGCGCTCTGTGTTTCCATTGACCGTAATAACTCCGCGAGGTCCTGGCATCTTGAGCTTGAGGTATGCATAATGCGGCACCGCATTGAATCTAGCAAATGCGGTTCGTCCGAGCAGCGCGTGATAACCACTGCGGAACGGGACTATATCGAAGATTAACTCTTCGCTTCGGAAGTTATCTGGGGATCCGAAGACCACTTCCAGTGTAATTGAGCCTGTGCAATGGGCCTCTACGCCTGGAATGATGCCCTTAAAGGTCGTTTTTGTGGGTTTGATCCTTGAGGGGTCTATACCCATTTTGCGGACTGTGTCCTGATAAAGCAGGTTCAGGCTGCTGCCGCCGTCCATAAGGACTCGAGTGAGGTGAAATCCGTTGATGATTGGGTCTAGGACCAGTGCAGCGAATCCTCCATGAGGGATACTAGTGGGGTGTCCCTGCGATCGAAGGTGATCGGATAGGAGGACCAAGGGTTGAACTTTGGGGCGACTGGCTCCAACGCATATACGTCCCTGAGTGCATGCTTCCGCTCCCTCTTGGGAATGTGGGTTGCGTATATCATGTTCACCATCCGCACTTGTGGGGGAAACCTCTTTTGTCCTCTAGTGTGCGGCTGCCGGGGCTCCTCCTCGTCATCGCTATGCGGCCCCTTGTCCTTGTTTTAAGCAATTAACTTGCCGGCCTGCTTGAACACCCAACAATCCCTGTTGGTGTGATTGGCTGGCTTGTCTGGGGTGCCGTGTATTTGACACGAGCGATCGAGTATACGGTCCAGGCTGGACGGACCCGGCGTACTTTGTTTGAATGGCTTTTCCCGCTGACCGGGTTTAGAGCCTTTGAATCCGGCATTGACTGTCGTATCCTTAGTATTTTCGCTGTTAATGCGGTGCTTATGCTTGTTGTGACGTGACCTGCTATTGCCATCCTTGGTATCTGAGGTACCATGGTTCTTTGATATGTTATTACTGCGAGCCAGCCAACTGTCTTCTCCCGCACAAAAGCGGTTCATGAGCGTCATGAGATTTGCCATAGATTTCGGCTTTTCCTGACCAAGGTGCAGGGCTAGCCACTCATCTCGGATGTTGTGCTTGAAAGCCGCTAAGGCCTCCGCATCCGGGCAGTCGACGATTTGATTTTTCTTTGTAAGGAACCGAGTCCAGAATTGCCTGGCCGACTCTTCTGGCTGCTGAATTATGTGGCTTAGATCATCGGCGTCTGGTGGTCGCACATAAGTGCCCTGAAAGTTGTCGAGGAATGCGGCTTCCAGATCTTCCCAACAGCTAATGGAGTCCGCTGGCAAGCTATTAAGCCAATGCCGCGCTGGTCCTTTGAGCTTTAGTGGGAGGTATTTGATGGCATGTAATTCATCACCGCGGGCCATGTGGATGTGGAGGAGGAAGTCCTCAATCCATACTGCAGGAACTGTTGTGCCGTTGTATGATTCAATGTTTATAGGTTTGAAACCTTCTGGTTATTGATGTTCCATTACTTCGTCTATGAAGCATAAGGGGTGTGCGGAGCCTTTGTATTGGGCTATATCTCGACGCAGCTCGAATGGGTCTTGCCTGCTGTGTTCAGCCCGGCCGGATTTGCTTTTACAGTATCCGGCGTGACGTTTATAGTCTCGCAGAGTGGTGCGCCCTCGTGATCCGTAGATCGATCTGGAATGCTTTGCCCTGTCCTCCAATATGTCTCGCAGGTCTGGCATATCGCCCCATGCCTGTTTATTTGAATGGCGTTGGGGTGGAGGCTGAGCTTTTGGCTGGAATGCCTCTCTATAACGGCCACGAGGTGGCCGATCATCCATATCATACGCTTCTTCCTCCAGTCGAGGTAGTAACCTGCGCCTTGGGTAACTCTTGGAGGGGCGCTCAAGTTTATAGTCCTCGGCTGCGAGGACTTCAGTCCATTTGTCAGCTAGCAGATCTTGATCAGCTTGAAGCTACTGCTGCTTTTTCTTCAGGCTATTTGTCGTGGCCATAAGCTGGTGCTTGAAGCGCTCTTGTTCGACGGGATCCTCTAGGACGGCGAATTCATCGTCGTCGAGGCTTGCCTCGTCTTCGAAGGGAGGCATGTAATTGTCATCCTCCTCCTCTCCGCCAGCCGCTCTCTCAGGAGAGCTGGCTCCTTCATCCTCCTGCTCTAAATCTTGCTGGAGGGGATTGTTGTTGTCTTCAGCGCTATCCGGAGTGTTATTATCTCCTGTGCCGGTATCACCACTTTTGCCTTGGCGGGACTTAGAGCGGCGCCGCTAACGTCGGCGCTTGGGTTGCTTCTTGGAGGGGTCATCCTCCGCTATCTCGCCCTTGCCTTCATTGGGTTTATCCACCATGTATATGTCATATGACGAGGTGGCTTTCCAGTGCCCTATAGATGCTGGTTCATGTTCGTCTCCTACATCGTCGTCCATACCGTTGATGTCTTCGGAGTCGAAGTCAAGCATGTCGGTTAAATCATCGACAGTGGCTACGAAGTGGGTGGTGGGTGGGCGTCGAATTTCTTCGTCGTCCGCATCCCAATCCTGTTGGCCATAATCTGGCCAGGGCTCTCCTGACAAAGAGAGAGACCTTAGTGAATTCAGAATGTCGCCAAAGGGCGAGTGCTGAAAGATATCTGCGACGGTGAATTCCATGATCGGCGCCCAATCGGATTCGATTGGCAGGGGCGCGGGCGGTTCGGAGTCAAAAAAAGAGTCCGACACCTTGGAGTCACGGGCTGCGCAGAGGATTATGCTGGTGTTTGGCTCGATCGCCGTTGAGACTACAGCCCCTGAGGCGGTGTCTAACCACATGTCCTCGATTGGCACAGCTGGCTCCGAACTAAAGATCGGAGCTGGTGTGGGCGCGACCTCTGGGGTACTGTTCGGCGGCAGAGCTAGGTCATACCAATCGTGACAGTGCGGCGCGCCCGGCTGTGGCTCGAATCCGTCGAAGATCAAGTCTCCGTGGATGTCGGCCGTGTAGTTCAAACTTCCAAATCTGACCTGATGGCCAGGGGCGTAGCTCTCAATCTGCTCCAGATGGCCAAGCGAAATAGCCCGCAGTGCAAAGTCGCCGAATACGAAGATCTGTCCGGGAAGAAAAGTCTCACCCTGGACTGCATCGCTATCGATGATAGTAGGAGCCATCAAGCCTAACGGCGACGACACAGAGGAACTCTCAATGAAAGCACCAATGTCGGTGTCAAAACCGGCGAATCTCGGGTAGGGGGTCCCGAACTGTGCATCTAGGCCGGATGGTAACAGGAGGCAAGGGACACGAAGTTATACCTAGGTTTGGGCCCTCTTGATGGAGGTAAAACCCTACGTCCTGCTTGATTAATATTGATGATATGGGTGTTACAAGAGTAGATCTACCACGAGATCAGAGAGGCTAAACCCTAGAATGTAGCGACCCGACCTCAGATGGTCAAGTCTCTGTGCTTCAGTGTCATATTATCTCCACTCATTTGATTTAATACGAAATATTTTTCAGAGAGAAAAATTATTAAAATCAAAATCCTCGTTTCATTATTTGATAAAAATCAAATATGAAAACCGGAAAATCCCCAACTCTCTCTGTGGGTCCTTGAGTTGCTTAGGATTGCGAGAGGATTGCGGAACGGAAATGCAATAAATCATGATATGCATGGATGCTCTATGTATAACATTCCAAATTGAAAATTTGGGATGTTACAAACCTACCCCCCTTAAGATGAATCTCGCCCTCGAGATTCGGGTTGGCTAGAAAATAGGTATGGGTGGTCCTTGCGGAGATCATCCTCTCGTTCCCAGGTAGCTTCATCCTCGGTATGGTGGCTCCACTAAACTTTGCAAAACTTGATAACCTTACTGCAGGTGACTCTGCTGGCAAACTCAAGAATCGTAATTGGCTTCTCCTCGTAGGTCAAATCACTGTCCAACTGAATCGCCTCCAAGGGTACTGTATCTCTTAATGGTATATCCGCCATCTCAGCATGACACTTCTTCAGCTGTGAAACGTGGAACACATCGTGGACTCCTGACAATCCCTCAGGTAACTCCAACTTGTAGGCAACTTCTCCCATCCGTTCCAAAATGCGATACGGTCCTACAAATCTCGGGGCTAACTTTCCTTTAACTCCAAAACGTTTCACTCCTCGCAAGGGCGATACTCGCAGATATGCTCTGTCTCCAATTTTGTAGGTTACCTCCTTGCGTTTTGAGTCTGCGTAACTCTTCTGCCTGGACTGAGCAATCTTCAGTCGGTCTCGGATCAATTTTACCTTCTCCTCAGATTCTTTAATCAAGTCTGGTCCAAACAACTGTTGGTCTCCTACCTCATCCCACATCAACGGTGTTCTGCACCTGCGTTCATACAGGGCTTCAAATGGTGCCATCTTCAAACTGGCTTGGTAGCTATTGTTGTATGAGAACTCTGCATACGGCAAATTGTCATCCCAACTAGATCCATAATCTAGCGCACATGCTCTCAACATGTCCTCCAAAATTTGGTTGACTCTCTCAGTCTGTCCATCTGTGTGCCGGTGAAACGTTGTACTGAACTCCAATCTCGTTCCCAGAGTCTAGTGTAACTGATGCCAAAACTTTGAAGTAAACTGTGTTCCTCGATCCGATACGATGGTCCTCGGAACTCCATGCAGACATACGATCCTGGACATATAGATCTTGGCCAACTTTGCACTTGTATAGGTGGTTTTCACTGGGATGAAGTGAGCTACTTTAGTCAAATGATCAACTACTACCCATATGGAATCATATCCTGCTTTAGTCCTGGGTAATCCGGTGATAAAGTCCATGCCAAGTTTATCCCACTTCCATTCGGGTATTGGCATAGGCTGTAACAGTCCTGCTGGCTTCTGATGTTCTTCCTTAACTCTTTGACATACATCACATACGACTACATACTCGGCAATATCCTTCTTCATACTAGTCCACCAGAAACGTTCCTTCAAATCCAAATACATCTTGGTGTTTCCGGGGTGTATCGAGTATGGTGAGTCATGGGCCTCTTGAAGTATTAATTTCCTGATCTCCTAGTTGTTGGGCACATAACCTCGGTCCTCAAACCATAGGGTATCGTGCTCATCTTCACGAAAACCTTTGGCCTTTCCTTTCCCCATCTTCTCCCTTATCTCGGCAATCTCTTTATCATCTTTTTGAGCTTCCCGAATCTTGTCCAGCAATGTTGACTGAACCTCCATTGTGGCAATGAACCTTCTAGGTACAATCTCTAATCGAAGTTCCATGATGTCTTTTGCTAATTCCTTCGACAGTCCTTTACTTTCAAGGATATTAGCATAACTCTTCTGACTCAATGCGTCTGCTACGACATTGGCCTTTCCTGGATGATAGTGTAGCTTCATGTCATAATCCTTTATAAGCTCCAACCATCTCCTCTACCTAAGGTTCAGCTCCTTCTGGGTGAAGATGTACTTCAAACTCTTGTGATCCGTGTACACATCACAACGGTTTCCAATAAGGTAATGTCTCCAAGTCTTCAACGCATGCACTACGGCTGCTAGCTCCAAATCATGCGTAGAATAATTCAACTCATGGGGTTTTAGTTGTCATGAGGCATATGAAACAACTCTTTCGTCCTGCATAAGCACACATCCAAGTCCTAAGCGAGAGGCGTCGCAATACACTTGGAACTCCTTATGTATATCTGGCAGTACTAGCACTGGGGCTGTAGTCAAACGTTTCTTCAACTCCTGGAAACTTCCTTCACAATCTTCTGTCCATTTAAACATGGTATCCTTCTTCAACAGTTCAGTCATTGGTTTTGCAATCTTGGAAAAATTCTCAATGAATCTCCGGTAGTATCCTGCGAGTCCAAGAAAACTGCGGATCTCGCTAACTGAGGTGGGTGCCAACCATTCAGTGACTAACTGAACCTTGTTGGGGTCTACTGCTATACCTTCTCCTGATATAACATGTCCAAGGAATCCGACTTCCTTCAGCCAAAACTCGCATTTGCTAAACTTAGCATACAACTGGTGTTCCCTGAGCTTCTCGAGAACTAAACGCAAATGCTCTTTGTGCTCCTCCTCGTTCTTCGAGTATACCATGATATCATCAATAAACACCACAACAAACTTGTCCAAATACTCCATGAACACCTTGTTCATCATGCTCATGAAATAGGCAGGGGCGTTAGTCAGTCCAAACGACATGACCGTGTACTCGTATAATCCATATCGCGTTGTGAACGCCGTATTTGGTATGTCCTTCTCTCGTATCTTCAACTGATGATACCCTGATCGTAAATCGATCTTTGAGAACACTTTAGCTCCTTGCAACTAATCAAACAGATCGTTGATCATCGGTAGTGGGTACTTGTTCTTTATCATCACTTCATTCAAGGCTCGATAATCAACAACCATCCTTAGGGATTTATCCTTCTTCTCAACCAAAAGTATTGGGGCTCCCCAAGGTGATGAACTTCTTCAGATGTATCCTTTCTCCAATAACTCCTTGATCTGTTTCTTAATTTCCTCCAGATCATTCGCGGGCATCCGATAGGGTCTCTTGGATATTGGTCCTGTACCTGGCAACAGCTCTATCAAAAACCCAATGTCTCTGTCCGGTGGCATGCCTGGTAACTCCTCTGGGAAAACATCTGGGTAATCCTTTACTATCGGCACTTCCTCCTGAACAACTCCCATAAGGGCATTCACTTGGCTCCTTTTTGGCACATGCCTAGACACATACTTAATCCTTTTTCCCTCCGGCGTGGTGAGATAAATCGACCCACTCGCACAGTCAATGCTCCCTCCATACTTTGACATCCAGTCCATACCCAATATCACATCCAATCCTTGTGACTCCAAGATAATTAGGTCGGACGGAAACACATGTGTGCCAATGGTTAAGGGTATATGGTCACACCATCGGCTAGCCATATATTCTGCTCTGGGTGAACTCACTAAAAGAGGGGTCCTAAGGGTTTGGGTTGGTAGTTTAAACTTATCCACGAACCCCCTTGATATGTATGAATGCGATGCACCAGTATCGAAAAGAACAAGAGCGGTAAATGACTTAACCAAAAACTTACCTATTACCGCGTCCGGCTGCTCTTCAACCTCCTCCACGTTAACGTGGTTCACTTGTCCTTTGTTGAATGGATTGGGCTTCTTCCCAGCGCTTCCATTTCCATTTCCATTCCTTCCTTCGGGGCAATCATTGGCATAGTGCCCTGTCTTCCTGCACTTAAAACAAGTAACCTGACTTAAGTCTCTTTTGGCGGGAGTAGACGGGTTGGAGCGGTTCTGATTGTTGTTAGCTCCGTTCCCATTCCCATTCTTAGCACCACTGTGGTTATGTGATCCTCCTCCAGTGTGGTTGTGACCTCCATGGTTGTGAACAAGTCCTCCTGAGTTCGGGGTTAGGCAAGGCTTCTGCTGAGCTCCTAAGTTATACTTCCCCTGTCCATACTTTCTCTTGCGGATCTCAATCTGCTGCTGTTTCCCTTCAATCATAAGAGCCTTACCTACCAACTCCTTTTAGTTGTTGAAGGTTGCTACCATCAACTGCATGCTCATCTCATCATTCAGCCCTTCCATAAACTTCTCCTGCTTCGTGGCATCTGTGGCCACATCATCAGGGGCATAGCATGATAACTTGCTAAACTCATCCACGTACTGAGCCACAGTACGGTTCCCCTGGCGTAGGTTGCGGAACTCCCGCTTCTTCATTTGCATAGCTCCAGTTGAGACATGGGCGGTGCGGAAAGCTTGCTGAAACTGGTCCCAAGTGACGTTGGCTACAGGAAAAGTGGTTGTGTAATTCTCCCACCATGAGGCTGCTGGTCCATCCAATTGATGTGCGGCAAAGCGCACCCTCTCAGCATCTGTGCAACCTGCGGTGTTCAACTCCCTTCCAATACGGCGTAGCCAATCATCAGCAACTATAGGCTCGATGCTACTGGAAAACACCGGCGGCTGTAACCTTAGAAAACGGGCTAGGTTGTCCACTGGCGGTGGGTTGTTGTTGTTGTTGCCCTTGTTCTGAACTAGCATTGCATCAAGGCACTCTACTGCTGGATCAACTGGGTGAGCTCCGGTGGAAAGGTAAAACCGGTGTCACGTCTCGGAGGCATCTGATGGGTTTAGATGGAAGAGATTAGAATAGAAAAGGGGTCTAATGAGAAAGCACTACCCATATGCACATGAGACAAACACAATCATTTCACTCAATCAATCAAGCAAGGGCATACAAACGGTCTAGAACTATCGCAAAAGTGCTCACTACTACTATATACATGGGGAAAATACTACTAATAGTTGGTGGTCATCTAGAAATTTTGATCGGTGGAAGACTCCATGATGTCTGCTCCAGCTTCATCTTCAAAGTCATCATCACTAGGATCGGAATCGGTGTCGTCGATGATGATGTAGTCCTTAGGGCATATTTCCTTGGGTTCTTCTTCTTCTTCTTCTATTGGTGCTGGTCCTCCCATGAATACTCCGATCTTCTTGACTAAGTCGTCATTCTTCTCCAGTAGTGTCTTGATTTCCTCCTCATATCCATCGCGGGTAAACTTGAGTTCTTCCTCCAGCTCGATGATCCTAGTCTTCGCCTTCTTCAAGTCCATCATGTCTGCACACATCTGGTTCTCCTGACGTCGGATGTGCTGGTTTAATTCCTGGATGAAAGCTGCAATGGATCTATCCTTCCTGGTGCTGATTACTTCCCATTGCTCGTCTCGGTGCCCACATATTTGGTAAATAGTGTCCTTAAGTTCCCTGTTGTAAACTTCTCCAATGTGTCCCATGGTGATGTGAGCTGCCATACTCTTTCCTAAACTCCAGGTTGGTGCGCCGAAGGAAAATTCTATGGGTTTAGAAGTTGGCGAGAACATCCTTCCTGGAACTTGTACTTGAATCATCCAGTGCTCTTCTTCTGGTAAAGTGGCATTGTACGTCTCGGTGAAGCTTGGTATTCCAATGTTCAAGTACCTAGTGACTTCCTTCAAGTGGCGTCCAAAAGGTGTGTCTTCATCCGGTTGTGCAAACTTGTTCTTCATCTCCGTCATCCTAAAGAGTAGAAAATGGAGAGGAGTCAGAAATGAGAAGAGAAGTGTGACCTAGGGTTTATCTTAGTGGTCGTGTCCTACACTCAGCATGTGCTCTAATACCATCTTGTAGCGACCCGACCTCAGATGGTCAAGTCTCTGTGCTTCAGTGTCATATTATCTCCACTCATTTGATTTAATACGAAATATTTTTCGGAGAGAAAAATTATTAAAATCAAAATCCTCGTTTCATTATTTGATAAAAATCAAATATGAAAACCGGAAAATCCCCAACTCTCTCCGTGGGTCCTTGAGTTGCTTAGGATTGCGGAACGGAAATGCAATAAATCATGATATGCATGGATGATCTATGTATAACATTCCAAATTGAAAATTTGGGATGTTACATAGAAGCTAGCCTATGGTATGATTGTATGTTGTGATTGTTGTCCTACGGACTAAAACCCTTCGATTTATATAGACACCGGAGAGGGTTAGGGTTACACAAGGTCGGTTACAAAGGAGGAGATATCCATATACGTATTGCCTAGCTTGCCTTCCACGCCAAGTAGAGTCCCATCCGGACACAAGACGAAGTCTTCAATCTTGTATCTTCATAGTCTAACAGTCCGGCCAATGGAGATAGTCCGGCTGTCCGGAGACCCCCTAATACAGGACTCCCTCAGTGCCACAGGAACAATTTCCTGTGCCCTGCTCCACACTAGTTGAAGTGACGGTTTAATAACCTCATCAAGTCTCCACCATCCTCCCACTTAATTCTTTCGATAGAAACTTTTCCTCGAGAAAGGACCCGTTTCTAGAAACAATCACTTTTGCTTCCGGATCTGAAATAGGAGGTATACCCAACTGTTTTGGGTATTCTATGAAGATGCATTTATCCGCTTTGGGTTCGAGCTTATCAGCCTGAAACTTTTTCACATAAGCATCGCAGCCCCAAACTTTTAAGAAACGAAAGCTTAGGGTTTTTCTAAACCATAGTTCATACGGTGTCTTCTCAATGGAATTGTGTGGTGCCCTATTTATAGTGAGTGTGGTTGTCTCTAATACCTAACCCATAAACGATAGTGGTAATTCGATAAGAGACATCATGGTATGAACCATATCAAATAGGGTGCAGTTGTGATGTTCGCACACACCATCACACTATGGTGGTCCAGGCGGTATTAGTCGTGAAACAATTTCCATAATGTCTTAATTGTGTGCCAAACTCGTAACTCAGATATTCATCTCTGTGATCATATCATAGACGTTTTATCCTCTTGTCACGACGATCTTCAACTTCACTCTGAAATTACTTGAACCTTTCAATAATTCAGACTTGTGTTTCATCAAGTAAATATACTCAGCATCTACTCGAATCATCTGTGAAGTAAGAACATAACGATATCCACTGCATGCCTCAACACTCATTGGACTGCACACATCAAAATGTATTACTTCCAACAAGTTGCTTTCTTGTTCCATCTTACTGAAAACGAGGCCTTTCAATCATTTTGCCCATGTGGTATGATTTGCATGTCTCAAGTGATTCAAAATCAAGTGAGTCCAAACGATCCATTTGCATGGAGTTTCTTCATGCATATCTACCAATAGACACGGTCCGCATGTCTCAATCTTTTCAAAACGAGTGAGACAAAAGATCCATCAACATGGAGCTTCTTCATGCGTTTTATACCAACATGACTCAAATGGCAGTGCCACAAGTACGTGGTACTATCATTACTATCTTATATCTTTTGGCATGAACATGTGTATCACTACGATCGAGATTCAATAAACCATTCATTTTAGGTGCAAGACCATCGAAGGTATTATTCAAATAAACAGAGTAACCATTATTCTCCTTAAATGAATAACCGTGTGGCGATAAACATAATCCAATCATGTCTATGCTCAACGCAAACACCAAATAACAATTATTTCGGTTTAACACCAATCTCGATGGTAGAGGGAGCATGCGATGTTTGATCACATCAACCATGGAAACACTTCCAACACATATCGTCATCTCACCTTTAGCTAGTCTCCGCAGCCTTTTATTTTGAGTTACTAACGCTTAGCAACCAAACCGGTATTTTTATTACCCTGGTGCTACTAGGAGTACTAGTAAAGTACACAATAATATGACGTATATCCAAAATACTTCTGTCGACCATGCCAGCCTTCTCATCTACCAAGTATCTAGGGTAGTTCTGCTTCAGTGACCGTTCCCCTCATTATAGAAGCACTTAGTCTCGGGTTTGGTTCAACCTTGGGTTTCTTCACTAGAGCAGCAACTGATTTGCCATCTCATGAAGTATCCCTTCTTTCCCTTGCCCTTCTTGAAACTAGTGTTTTAACCATCAACAATTGATGCTCCTACTTGATTTCTACTTTCGCGGTGTCAAACATCGCGAGTTGCTCAAGGACCATCATGTCTATCCCTGATATGTTATAGTTCATCACGAAGCTCCAATAGCTTGGTGGCAGTCACTATGGAGAACCATCACTTTCTCATCTAGAAGATTAATTCCCACTCGATTCAAGCGATTGCAGTACTCAGACAATCTGAGCACATGCTTAACGATTGAGTTTTTCTCCCTTAGTTTATAGGCTTAAGAAACTTGTCAGAGGACTCATACCTCTTGACATGGGCACTAGTCTGAAATTCCAATTTCAGTCTTTGGAACATCTCATATGTTCTGCTGTCGGATTTCGGGTTCCGGCAGACCCTTGAGGTTCGAACACTGGGGTGCGCGCGGAGATTTCGCCTTCTACCTACCTGCACCCCTCCGCCTCGCTAAGATCTAAGCTATGGAAAGAACAGCGCAAGAGACACAGGGTTTATACTGGTTCGGGCCACCGTTGTGGTGTAATACCCTACTCTAGTGTGTGGTGTGGTGGATTGCCTCTTGGGCTTATGATGATGAGCAATACAAGGAAGAACAGCCTCGCGAGGGTCTGTTCTTGGATGAGGCGTGGCGGTTGACTGGACGTGGGCGCCTCAGCAACCGCGCGAGTTGATAAGGGAGCGACATCTGCCTAGGCATTGCTTTTTGCTTTCTCCGGTTGCTGCTCAGATCCCCTTTCTTGCGCCTCTCCTTCCTTCCTCCAAAATTTCCAGATCTACTTCGACCGCATGACCTGGGAAGCCATGGCGCCTCGTCAGTTCCCGGCCGGAGCTTGGTACTCGTCTGCCCTGGACTTGCCGAACGTGTCGGAGGCGAGCCTCGCCCGGTTGCGCCGGATGGCGACGGCGCAGGGCATCGACGGGGCGAAGGTGTTCAAGGCCGGTTCCGCCACCCCTGAGGGCCAAGGGAGCACCTTCTATCCGTTCTTTGTAAGCGCCATTGCTGCTGGCCTGGTGTCTCCCTTCTCCGAGTTCTTCTTCTCTGTCCTCCGCCATTATAAGCTATAGGCTCTGCATCTCCACCCCAACTCCGTCATTCTCCTGGCAATCTTCGCCTATTACTGCGAGGCTCACGTAGGGGTGCAGCCCTCGGTGGCCTTGCTGCGCCACTACTTCTACCTCCGGACCTCTCGCGGTCCTGCTTCCGCGTGCGCGAGCTTCATCGCGTACGGTGGCGCCATTGCCATTTCAAACCCCGGGAAAAGGATTGAGGGCTTCAGGAGCAAGTGGGTCTTGGCAGATGCTGGGCGCATCCACCCTCGGCTGAACTTTCCCACGGAGAAACCCACGAGCTCCAGCGATTGGGGTCGAGCGGAGCTCACAGACCCCCGCGCGAAGCTGGTGTTGGAGAAGATGGACGCGGATCTGAGGCCGGCCAACATGGCGGCGGCGAAGTTGACCGGCGCGTCGCTGCTGAGGGAATTCCTGGAGCACCAGCTAGCTCCGCTTCGGCAGTACTCACTTCTGATGTGGAGGCCCCATCCGAGCCCCGCGGCCTTGGCCGACGAAGATCTGGCTGCGGTCCTCTAATCTCTGGTCGGGGGCGATGTGGCGAGGTTGGAGGGCGCTCCTATGCCCTTGTTCCTCCACGATGACTGGGAGCAGGTAGTGGAGTCCATGCCCGTCTTCAACGGGGACGGGCCCGTGCCCATGGAAACTCCCGAGGAACCGGTGGATGTGTCCTCCGACGACTCCAGCGAAGACGAGGAAGGAGGGGAGCGGGAAAAAGGGCCTGACTCTGAAGCGACTGACGGAGAGTCGAGGGATCCCCTCCCCCGGCGCAGGTCCCGCGCTCTCCGCCTCTCTCTGAGCGATGACGACAAGGATGATGACGAGCAGGGCGGCGGGAGCTTGCCCCCGATCACGAAGAAGGACAGGACCGGGCTGATCTCCCGCGGGTCTGCCCCGGCCCCGAGGCAGACCGCAGACGCGCCTTCCGCTTCCAAGCTTCCCGAGGTTGACCCTTTCAGCCGGCTTTCGGGTTTCAAATTTGGCCAGAGGCCGCTTGAGCTCACTGGCGACGACCCGTAAGCGCTTGATTCTTGTCTTTATTTCTTGTTCTTCTGCTGAGGCTTGACGTCCACATCTCTTGGACAGGCTGGCGCCCGCAGCAAAGAAGCCGAAGGGAGCTCCTGAGGTTCCATCCGTGGCAGCGCCTCTGCCCGCGAGGGAAGGTGACCACGACGCACGGACTTCTCCTGCCCGGTCGTCCTCGCGAGGCCTGGCTGAGCTGGCTGGGGCGAGCTCAGCCCCCATGGCCCAAGTGACTCCCGAGGTGCCTTTGCCTGCTGCCACCACTACCGCCGTTGGGGCGCAGCAGGCTTCGCCTCAGGATGCTGTGGTCGCGCTGCCGCCTTCTCCTCCTACTCCACTGACTGCTGTCTCTCCGACTCCTCCTGCCATTCTGGATCGTGCTGCTGCTGAGCTGGACCGGCTGCGGCGGGATCTTCTTGGCGCCGAACCTCGCTTGGTTGCTGGGCGCTTGGAGCTGGCTTCAGGATGGATTCGCTCCGACGCTTCGATTCGGGCGGCGCTGGTCCAGGCCTCTACAGCTTGCGATGAGGAGAGGCAGGCCGTCCTTGAGGCGAAAGCTGCTCGTGACGCAGCCCTGGGGGAGGTGGTCGACGTCCGTGGTCGCTGCAAGGCGCTGGAGGACGAGCTGCAAGGCCTGCGGGACCAGCTCGCGAAAGAGGCCTGCCTTCGCCAAGAGCAGGAAGAAGGCGTGAAGGCTCGCAAGGCGGCCGTCGAGGGCCGGGAGCACAAGCTCAGGAAGCGCCGTGACCGCCTAGGCGCGCAGGAGCAGGAGTTGGGGGCGAGGAAGGTCGAGCTGGACGACAAGGCCCAGGTTCTTGCCGAGGACCGCGTGGCCTTCGCGGAGATGGAGGCGAAGGCTCGCTCCTCGCTGAGGATGCTTTACGACAGCGGCCTGGAGAGCCCGCTGGCTGGCACCGAGGACGGCCCCGCCAAGCTGCTTCCCTTCCTGGTTCGCGCTCTTGAAGATGTCGCCCTTGGCCTTGGCCCCATGGCCGAGGCCGAGGCGCGTGTCCTATCTTCTACTGCGCTGACGCGGGTCCTCACCCACATCTACCTTCGTGATCCCGGCGTCGACCTCGACAGCCTGCTGGAGCCAGTAAGCGGCAAGCGTGCCGCTGCCGCTGCCGAGGCCGTGAAGGGTCGCGCGGAGGCTCTGCTGGGGAAGTTCCGGGCCTTCAGCACCAAGCCGAAGCAAGGCGCTGCCGACCCCGCTGCTCCATGAGGCGAACCCACTCCGCCCTGCTCCACCGCCGACAAGTGACTTCGTTGTGGCTCCTGTCCTGCCTTTAATTCCTGCACATGTATCATGCCTCGGGGAGGCGTTTAAACTTGCGTTTGGCATTGAGATAACAGTGTGGACTGTAATATTTTCTTTTGAATTTCTTGAAATTTACGCTTTTCCTTCCTACTTGCTTATGTTCTACGCCGGCAGAGCCCGGCCCCGCGCATACCTCAGTCGCCATTAGCCCCGACCGGAAACCAGGACGGGACCAAGGAGTGAGGGGCTACATGACAAGTTAGGCTCCTGAGTCGCGATGCTCAGGAGTCCCCCTTGGCACACGAACAACAAGTAGGGAGGTGTGATGTGGGTGGATCTACCATTCTACGTCTGTAGAGCCCGGCCCGCGCATACCTCAGCCGACATTAGCCCCGACCGGAAACCAGGACGGGACCAAGGAGTGAGGGGCTACGTGACCAGTTAGGCTCCTGAGTCGCGATACTCAGGAGTCCCCCTTGACGCTCAAACGGCCTTCATACCTTGGCTCCGCTCGGGGAGAGACATGCGACGAACCAGGCCCGGGGGGGCCTGGCTGGGCGGCGTGCGTCTGGGCGTGACCCAGGCACAGCCCCCGTGCCTAGCCCCCTCGTGCGGCACTCCCGAGGGGAGGCTTTACGATGAGGCTAGACACTGAGCTCTGCGCTCCCTGAGGTTGATGCGGCCCGGGGGCCACCCTCAGTTGTTTATCACCAGCGCGGGGCATAGTGCTTCCATATGTGTACGGGCATAGCCGCTCCTCGGCAGTGTCGTCAGCCAGCTCGGAGCATGGTGCTTCCATTGGTACGTGGGAGGGGGCTTCCCTCCGGGACGAGCCCCCGGGGCGTGTACAGCCCCGCCCTGACATGTGGCTGGCACGGTAGGGCCTGGCGAGGTGTATCTAGGCACCCGTGAGCCAGCGCGGGACTCACGGGGCCCTACCTCTAGGCAGGTTGCGCCTGGCACCGGGCCTAATCTTGTGATGTGTCCCTGCAAATTTGGTTAGATGCCGGCACTCTATGTCCTCGGGTCCCGGCCCTCGAGCTGGTCTCAGCCGTCGCTGGTGTGCCAGGTCGCGATGCCGTGTACAAGGCCAGAGGGTGAGGGCTGGAGAGCCAGTAAGAGCCCAGAGTCGCGATGCTCAGGTACCCCCCCCCTTTAACGTGCAAGTGGTCGGCATGGAGAAGAAGAGGTGTCGTGGACAGGCATCAAATAATCAAGCATGGTTGGTCGAATGCATAGCCGGCAATAAACGTAAAAGGGATACATGCCGCTAGGTCTGGCCCGAGCGACTTGGGGGATGATGCAGCCCAAGGGGCGCCCCCAACAAGGTAAGCTAACAACATGAAATAAAAGGGATACATGCCGCAGGGACGGACCCACGCGGCCTGGGAATAATGCAGCCCTGGGGGCGCTCCCAGCTGGAAAGGAAACTTGAAAGATGTCACCTGATGATGTTGAGGACGAAGGAGTGTTGGTGTAGCAGACTCGGTGGGCTGCGGAAGCCGATCCTCACGAGCCCCCAGGCCCAGGGGCCTCGGGAGGCTCCGGAGGCGCTGGTGGCTCCTCACGGACCATCTCCATCTCCGCCAGGGCTGCGGAACGCCTGGCCTCTTGAGCCTCCATGATGCCCCTCATGAGGCGCTGGTACGTGGCAGCCGTGTTCGGCAAGCCGTAAGGCATGCGAACGTAGCTGTGGGGTGGACCTTCGCAGTGACCCACTCGCGAGGTCCAGAGGCGCTCCAGAGAGGCGACTCGACTGAGCCCTGGTATGTCGATGCAGACGCGCAGCCCACCATCCTTGCCTGGATGGGGAGCCACAGCTGGTAGGCGGCGGCCGCCTTTCATGACTCTTGACTCCTGTAGCTCCTGAATGGCCTTGCTGACGAACTCCTGAGGGTCTGGCTCTCCTTGCCTTACTCCTTCTTGAGGGAAACGTGCTTCGAAACACGCCTCCATGTGGTTCCCAAGCGCCTCCCTCGTGACCTTAGCCAGGTCGGTGGCCCTCCAGGGGAGAGCCCCCGAGCCCTGCCTGAGGAGGGCGCTGGGCGCGCTTTCCTATGCGATGGAAGGAGGTTCCCCCTGGGCAGGCGCGGGCCCTGAGGGGCCTGCCTCCTAAGGGGCCGGGCCGGATGATGTCTTCTTCTTCTTGGGGGCGGTCTCGGGAAGCCTCCTGCTTCCGTGATCCGGGTCTTCCAGTGATGCGGCCTGAAAGGCTCGTTCCAGGGAACACACCGCGTCCTTCTCTTCACAGGGCACCGTGATGACTCCGCCACTTCCTGGCATCTTGAGGATGTTGTAGCCGTGGTGAGTTACGGCCATGAACTTGGCCAGCGCTGGGTACCCAAGGATGGCGTTGTATGGCAGGCGAATGTGAGCGATGTCGAAGTCGTTGAGCTCAGTGCGGTAGTTGTCGCGCCCCCCGAAGGTGACAGGGAGGCAGACCTGCCCAATCGGGACCGTGGAGCCGTCAGTGACTCCAGAGAAAGGCTTGGTTGGCTGAAGCTGGTTGTAGGGCACTTGGAGATTGTTGAATGTTTCCATGGACAGGACATTGAGCCCTGCCCCACCATCAATGAGGGTCCTGGTGACCACCACATTGCTGATGATCGGGGAACAAAGCATCGGGAGGACTCCGGCTGTGGCCGCACACTTGAGCTGATCTGCTGAGCTGAACGTGATGGCACACGCCGACCACCTGAGAGGGCGCGTGGCTTCGAGCTTGAGGAGGACTGCATTCACTTCGCGGGCGAACTGCTTGAAGATGCATGGAGAGGCTGGGGCTTGAGCCCCGCCCTGGATGCAGGCGATCACGCGTGGCTCCTGGAAGCCCCCAGCCCCCTCGTCCTGATGGTGGTCCTCATTTCTCCTTGGCTGCGGCGGCAGCGGAGGGAGGCCTGCGTTGCCTTGCGGGCGATCCTCGCGAGGCTGATCCCTCTAGTCTCCCTCGCGAGGCGGGTCCTGCCAGCGATCCTCGCGAGGTCAATCGCGCCACCCTTGGCGCGGGCAGCGGTCTTCCCAGCGTCCTGCGTTCCTTCCTCCTCCTCGACCGTAGCCTCGGTCACCATGGTCGGGGCGACGGCCGATCCTTCCTTCTCGCATGGCTCGGAGCTCTTGACATTCGTTGGTGTTGTGGGTGTGGAGGTCGTGGTACACACAGTACCGACTGCCCTTGGAAGACTCAGGCTGATCTCTGCCCCACTTGGTGTCTGGTTCTGCCGCGAGCACGGCAGCCCCCTTGCGCTTCACATCCTTGGCCTTGGGCTTCTTCTCTTCTGGGTCTGCGGCAGGCAGCTCGAGGAAGGAGAGACGCCCTTCCTCAGCCCTGGCGCACTTGGTTGCCAAGTTGAACAACTCCAAGGAAGTGCACAGGTCTTCATGCATCGCCAGCTCCTCCTTCATCTTGACGTCGCGCACGCCGTCGGAGAAAGCTGAGATGATGGCCTCTCTGGATTGTTGCTTGATGCAGCGCATGTCGCTCACGGCAAGTGGCCGGTCGCGAGTACCTTGGAAGTTGGCAATGAAGCGGGTGCGCATCTCGTCCCAGGAGGAGATCGTGCCTGGAGCCAGGTTCAGGAGCCAGGTGCGGGCCCCGTCCTTCAGCGCCATGGGAAACCAGTTCGCCATGACCTTCTCGTCTCCATTGGCAGCTTCGATGCCCAAATCATAGAGCTGGAGGAACTCCGCAGGGTCGGCCGTGCCGTCGTAACGAGGAGGCAGGTCGGCCGGGCCACGCGACGCTGCGTAGCTCGATGGTGAAGGCACGGCAGCCTACTGTGGCCACGGGAGGCCTTGGGTGACGGAGAGCTTGGTCTTGCATGTCCCCACGCACTGCAGCTGGGAGCAGCGCGGGGTCTTGACGTGCGGGAGCCGGAGCATGGTTGCGACGTGCTAGAGCAGGGAGCGCCCGGGAAGCTTCTTGCGGGCGAGGGACTTCTTGGCAGCTCTGCTCTTGCCGCGCTGGCACCTGACGAAGCGGGTTCCGCCCAGGGGCCACGCGCCTTGGAGCCACGACGCCTTCTTGAGGAGGAGGCGGCTGGGGCGCCCCCGGAGCTTCGTCGCCCGCACGGGGCGGGGTGCGGTGCAGCGGAACAGACGGCGCAGGAGAGCCCCCGCGGCGCGGACGAGCTCGACGACGCGGTCGGGCCATTCTTCATAGACGTCGTCGACGGGACGGTAGCGCAGGAGCTCGTTTGCCGTGATGAGCGCAACTCGAGCCACCATGGGTGCACGGTGCACGCGGGACGAAGAACCAGCTGGGGTGAGCGAGGGAGTAGTGGTGCGACCGTCTCGCCGCATGGACGGATGCTGAGACGACACTTGCTGCTCGTCCCCCGCCGGGCCGGTGGCGGCGTTGACGGCAGGTGATGGGGAACGGCAAGGACGCCCGCCGTTAGGAACCGTCTGGGCGACACGGGAAGCGAGAGCGGCCCGGCGCTCGGCGCGGGCCCGACGAGCGTCAGACATGGACGCGATGGTCGGAGGAGAACGGGGTGGTGGAAGACGAATTCCGGCGCACCCCTACCTGGCGCGCCAAATTTCGGATTTTGAGTTCCGGCAGACCCTTGAGGTTCGAACACTGGGGTGCATGCGGAGATTTCGCCTTCTACCTACTTGCACCCCTCCGCCTCGCTAAGATCTAATCTATGGAAAGAACAGCGCAAGAGACACTGGGTTTATACTGGTTCGGGCCACCGTTGTGGTGTAATACCCTACTCCAGTGTGTGGTGTGGTGGATTCCCTCTTGGGCTGATGATGATGAGCAATACAAGGAAGAACAGCCTCGCGAGGGTCTGTTCTTGGCTGAGGGGATGAACTGCTAGGAGGAGTTCAATCACCCTTCTCTCTCTCTCTCTCTGTGATGCTACTCGATCCGGTTTTCCATCCCTCTACCCTGTGGGTGGCTAGTCCTATTTGTAGGCAAAGGCCCTGGGCCTCTTCCCAAATATTGAGCGGGAAGGGCGCCAACAATTGGCCATTTTGAAGGGGAACATCTGGTACACTTATCCTGACTAAAGTTGGTCCTCGCCTACCAAAGGCTCTGGTGGTGACGCTGGCTTGGGCTCCACAATGACTTCCTCCCTGCCGTTGGCTGGTCTTGGTCTCGTTGCACCGAAACGGGCGCCTTTGCTTGATGCTCTCGCCTGCGCTTGCTCCCTTTGCACCAAAGAGGAAAGGAGGACACTGCGCGGGCTGGCGCCCGCCTGGCACCCTTGGTCGTCATGGCTTGCGTCACGGGCACCTCGTGAGGTACCCCGCCTTGATCTCTCCGCCTCCTCGCGAGCCAGCCTGATGAGGCCGTGCCTGAGGATGCTCCGTGTCGTCCGCGCCGCGAGGCTTGGCCCCTCGCGAGGGTCTTGGGTCTGTGTTGATGAAGATACGCCGTGCTGGGCCCCCTTTTGAGCCACGCCGCAGGCCGCAGGCAGGCAAGTCTAGGGACCCCCGTTCCCAGAACGCCGACATCTGCGACGTTTCAAAAACGTCTTTGGTGCCACAATTCAAAACTGTTAGCATTACGCACTGAACTATCACGTAGTCATCAAAACATGTATGTCAGATGTTTGCCAACATCTACAGACGACGCTCGAGGTTCAATGCACTGAGCGGTGCATTAAGGACATAGCCCTTCTGTGCAGCAATGAGGACAATCCTCAGTTCACGGACCCAGTCCGCATAATTGCTACTGCCACCTCTCAACTAAATTTTCTCTTGGAACATATCTAAAATAGTAGAACCAAAGCGTGAGCTACGACATAATTTGCAAAGACCTTTTGACTATGTTCATGATAATTAAGTTCATCTAATCAAATTATTCAATGAACTCCCACTTAGATAGACATCCCTCTAGTCATCTAAGTAATACATGATCCGAGTCAACTAGGCCGTGTCCGATCATCACGTGAGACGGACTAGTCATCATCGGTGAACATCTTCATGTTGATCGTATCCACTATACGACTCATGTTCGACCTTTCGGTCTTCCATGTTCCGAGGCCATGTCTGTACATGCTAGGCTCTTCAAGTTAACCTAGGTGTATTGCGTGTGTAAATCTGGCTTACACCCGTTGTATGCGAACGTTAGAACCTATCACACCCGATCATCACGTGGTGCTTCGGAACAACGAACCTTAGCAACGGTGCACAGTTAGGGGGAACACTTTCTTGAAATTATTGCGAGGGATCATCTTATTTATGGTACCGTCGTTCCAAGCAAATAAGATGTAAAGATGACAAACATCACATGCAAATCATAAAGTGACATGATATGGCCAATATCATCTTGCGCCTTTGATCTCCATCTTCGAGGCGCGGCATGAACACCATCGTCACCGGCATGACACCATGATCTCAATCATCATGATCTCCATCATCGTGTCTTCATGAAGTTTCCTCGCCAACTATTACTTCTACTACTATGGCTAACGGTTAGCAATAAAGTAAAGTAATTACATGGCGTTTTCATTGACACGCGGGTCATAAATAAATTAAGACAACTCCTATGGCTCCTGCCGGTTGTCATACTCATCGACATGCAAGTCGTGATTCCCATTACAAGAACATGATCAATCTCATACATCACATATATCATTCATCACATCCTTTTGGCCATAACACATCACATAGCATACCCTGCAAAACAAGTTAGACGTCCTCTAATTGTTGTTGCATGTTTTACATGGCTGCTATGGGTTTCTAGCAAGAACGTTTCTTACCTACGCAAAACCACAACGGTGATATGCCAATTTCTATTTACCCTTCATAAGGACCCTTTTCATCGAATCCGATCCGACTAAAGTGGGAGAGACAGACACCCGCCAGCCACCTTATGCATCAAGTGCATGTTAGTCGATGGAACCTGTCTCACGTAAGTGTACGTGTAAGGTCGGTCCGGGCCACTTCATCCCACAATGCTGCCGAATCAAGATAAGACTAGTAACGGAAAGCAAGTTGAACAAATCATCGCCCACAACTACTTTGTGTTCTACTCGTGCATAGAATCTACGCATAGACCTAGCTCATGATACCACTGTTGGGGAACGTAGCAATAATTCCAAATTTTCCTACGTGTCACCCAGATCAATCTAGGAGATACTAGCAACGAGAGAGAGGGAGTGCATCTTCATACCCTTGAAGATCTCTAAGCGGAAGCGTTTAAGAGAACGGGGTTGATGGAGTCGTACTCGTCGTGATCCAAATCACCGATGATCCTAGTGCCGAATGGACGGCACCTCCGCGTTCAACACATGTACGGAACGGAGACGTCTCCCACGCCTTGATCCAGCAAGGAGGAGGGAGAGGTTGAGGAAGAGAGTCCAACAGCAGCATGACAGCGTGGTGGTGATGGAGTGGCAGTTCTCCGGCAGGGCTTCGCCAAGCTCACGCGGAGGAGGAGAGGTATTAGAGGGGAGGGGCTGTGCCAGGTGCAAGGGTATGGCCGCCCTCCCACCCCTCCACTATTTATAGGTGGGGAGAGAGGGGGCCGCCCCCCCTAGATCCCATCTAGGGTTGGGGGCGGCGGCCAAGGGGGGAGGAGTGCCTCCCAAGTCAAGTGGAGGCCCTCCCCCTTAGGGTTTCCCCTCTCCCATGCGCATGGGCCTTGGGAGGGCTGGTGCGCCTGGCCCATTAAGGCTAGGGTGCCCCCCTACAGCCCATGCTGCTGTATTGGACGTGGTGGAACATTTTCTGGATCTCCGGACCCCTCCGGAATCCTCCGGAACCTTCCGGAAGCTTCCCGGTACAATACTGGAAAAACCAAACTTTTCCTGGAACCCGAACAATAACTTTCCATATATAAATCTTTACCTCCGGACCATTCCGGAACTCCTCGTGACGTCCGGGATCTCATCCGGGACTCTGAACAAAATTCGGTAATCACATACAAGTCTTCCTAATAAGCCTAGCGTCATCGAACCTTAAGTGTGTAGACCCTACGGGTTCGGGAACCATGTAGACATGACCGAGACATCTCTCTGGTCAATAACCAACAGCGGGATCTGGATACCCATGTTGGCTCCCACATGTTCCACGATGATCTCATCGGATGAACCACGATGTCAAGGATTCAGTCAATCCCGTATACAATTCCCTTTGTCTATCGGTACGATACTTGCCCGAGATTCGATCGTCGGTATCCCGATACCTTGTTCAATCTCGTTACCAGCAAGTCTCTTTACTCATTCCGTAAAACATCATCGCATGATCAACTCCTTGGTCACATTGTGCACATTATGATGATGTCCTACCGAGTGGGCCCAGAGATACCTCTCCGTTACACGGAGTGACAAATCCCAATCTCGATTCCTACCAACCCAACAGACACTTTCGGAGATACCCGCAGTGCACCTTTATAGCCACCCAGTTACGTTGTGACGTTTGGTACACCCAAAGCATTCCTACGGTATCTGGGAGTTGCACAATCTCATGGTCTAAGGAAATGATACTTGACATTAGAAAAGCTTTAGCATATGAACTACACGATCTTGCGCTAGGCTTAGGATTGGGTCTTGTCCATCACATCATTCTCCTAATCATGTGATCCCGTCATCAACGACATCCAATGTCCATGGTCAGGAAACCGTAACCATCTATCGATCAACGAGCTAGTCAACTAGAGGCTTACTAGGGACATGGTGTTGTCTATGTATCCACACATGTATCTGAGTTTCCTATCAATACAATTATAGCATGGATAATAAACGATTATCATGAACAAGGAAATATAATAATAACTAATTTATTATTTCCTCTAGGGCATATTTCCAACACATAGGACAGCACCAAAGTAAAACATACAACTCATACCAATCTAGATCCTCAATCAACCCAAAGGCAAAGGATATCTACTCAAAACATCATAGGATGGCAACACATCATTGGATCATAATATGTGGCATAAAGCACCATGTTCAAGTAGAGATTACAGTGGGGTGTGGGAGAGTGGACCGCGTAAAAGAGATGAGGATGGTGATGATGATGATGATGATGGTGATGATGAAGACGATCACCGCGGTGATGATTCCCCTCCCGATGGCACTCCGGTGCCACCGAGAGAGAGGAGGAGAGGTTCTCCTCCTTGTGCTTCCTCCTCCATGGACTCCCCCCTAGATGGGGAGATGTTCTCCCTCTGGTCCTTGGCCTTCATGGTGATGATGGCCCCTCCGGGATCCTCCTCCATGCCCTTCGGTGATGATAGCCCCCACCGGCAGGGTGCCAGAGAGGGCCTAGATTGATTTCTCGTGGCTACAGAGGCTTGCGGCAGCGGAACTTCCAATCTAGGTTAATTTCTGGAGGTTTCTGTATATATAAGAGGTTTTGGCATCAAGAACAAGTCAGGGGGGGTCTCTGGGCTGTCCACGAGGTAGGGGGCGTGCCCAGGGGGGTGGGCGCGCCTCCCACCCTCGTGGCAGCCCGGGACTCTTCTGGCCCAACTCTTTTACTCCTTGGCCTTCTTCTGGTCCAAAAATAAGCTCTGTCAAGTTTCAGGTCAATTGGACTCCGTTTGGTTTTCGTTTTCTGCGATACTCTAAAAGAAGGAAAAAATAGAAACTGGCACTGGGCTCTAGGTTAATAGGTTAGTCCCAAAAACCATATAAAATAGCGTATATATGCATATAAAACATCCACGGTTGATAATATAATAGCATGAATACTTCATACATTATAGATACATTGGAGACGTATCATACCCGTCTTCGTACATCTCCTCCGCACAACGACGCGCCCGCCCCCAAAGCTCCGCCACCTACTTTTTCCAGGCAGCATCACGGGCTTCACAGGCCGCCTGGTACCTGGCTTCCTCCTCCACCATCTCCTTCTTGAACGCCACTTTCCTGGCTTTATCAGCCGGCGGCAGCAACTTCCATAGACAAAGATTGTACTGGCCCCAAAACCAATCCAAAGTTGGGGGGTCCGACGCAACCTCGTCCGGCGGCGCGTAGGGGTCCTCGTCGCTGCTATTTGAGTGAGCGTCCTCAGGGGGCGGCGACTCCTCGTCGGCATATGGGCATACCGGTGGCGCCATGGCAGAGATTTGAGAGAGAGAGAGGGCGAGCGAGGGGAGGATGTAGATGAGAATCCAGGTGGGGTGACGTGAGCAAGGTAGTATTTATTGGCGGCCGGAATTTAGATCGACGGGAACAATACACACGCCGATCACTGGAATTTACAAGTACCGTAGTTTGAATTGCACACGATTCCCACAGCAAAATCCGTGTGTAAACATAATAGCTGACGGTTTCGAATACAGAACCGTGTCCGATTAATGACCCCCGCCACTCACCTACCAAACCTCGAGTCGCGAGATAGAGTGCCAATCATGTGGGGGCCGGTTGTCTTGCCAGATCTTTACATTTTCTTTTTTGAACACCAGATATTTACATCGTCTGATGATTTTTTTAACTTGCACACAAGTACTCCAATATGAATTTTCAAACCATTATGGTTAGCCGTTGCATGTAGATGTAGTTCAAATTTGAATTACAGTCATTAAATGGCTAGAAAATCACTTAAATGTCTTTAAAAGGTAAAATGACCCCTAGAATTTTCCCATTTTCACATTACAGTTGTAGTAGTGCACGTTAAACGTAGAAAAAATTTGAAGGCCGTAAGAGTAAGCTATCTCCTGTTCGTCATCAAACATGCATTGTTCCCTCTCGGAACCACGAGCCTTCTAGTGAGTTGCTCCGGTTTGTGAGGGGTGTGTGTCCAAACTTTCGTCAAACATGCCAAATTTTTTACCACATCATCTTGGTGGCATGACATTACATCAAGCGAGGTTTCATGTTTTTCTGACCATTTTTAAATTTTTTTGGAATTAAAATGCCATGAGACTCCATGCATACATATGCATGTGTCCATGTCATGAGACCAATATGTTTGAAAATTCCTTCTAATTTACTGCACATGGAATTAACTTTCACACAAGTACACAAATATGATTTTTCAAGCCGTTATGGTTAGCCGTTGCATGTAGATGTAGTTCAAATTTGAATTACGGTCATTAAATGGCTAGAAAATCACTTAAATGTCTTCAAAAGGTTACGTCTCCAACGTATCTATAATTTTTGATTGTTCCATGCTGTTATTTTATCAATCTTGGATGTTTTATAATCATTTTATATCATTTTTTGGTACTAACCCATTGACATAGTGCCAAGTGCCAGTTCCTGTTTTTTCGTGTTTTTTACATCACAGAAAATCAATATCAGACGGAGTCCAAATGCCACGAAACTTTACATCCAGCCGTCGTAGAGTCCAGAACCACCAGATCCAATCTAGACACCATCTCAGATGGGGTTCACCACCTCCATTGGTGCCTCTCCGATGATGCGTGAGTAGTTCTTTGTAGACCTTCAGGTCCGTAGTTAGTAGCTAGATGGCTTCATCTCTCTCTCTCTCTCTCTTGATTCTCAATACAATGGTCTCTTGGAGATCCATATGATGTAACTCTTTTGCGGTGTGTTTGTTGGGATCGATGAACTTTGAGTTTATGATCAGATCTATCTTTTTATATCCATGAAAGTATTTGAGTTTCTTTGATCTCTTTTATGCATGATCTCTTATAGCCTTGTATTTCTTCTCCGATATTTGGGTTTTGTTTGGCCAACTTGATCTATTTATCTTGCAATGGGAAGAGGTGTCCGGTAGTGGGTTCGATCTTACGGTGCTACTAAGGATAAAATGATGGGGTCTATCTCTACATAGATAGATCTTGTCTACATCATGTCATCGTTCTTATTGCATTATTCCGTTTCTCCACGAACTTAATACACTAGATGCATGCTGGATAGCGGTCGATGTGTGGAGTAATAGTAGTAGATGCAGGCAGGAGTCGGTCTACTAATCTTGGACATGATGCATATATAATGATCATTGCCTGGATAACGTCATAATTATTTGAGGTTCTATCAATTTCCCAATAGTAATTTGTTTACCCACCATTTGCTATCTTTCTCGAGAGAAGCCACTAGTGAAACCTATGACCCCCGGGTCTTCTTTATCATATATTTGCTGGCGATCTACTTTTAGTTTGCATTTTTATTCAGATCTATTAAACCAAAATACAAAAATAATTTGCTGCATTTTATTTTATTTACGATCTATTATTTCAATCTACTACAAATTTTTAGCATCGCTACCCGAAAGGGATTGACAACCCATTTAACACGTCGGGTTGCGAGGTGTTGTTATTTGTGTGCAAGTGTTGTTTATGTTGTGTTGCTTGGTTCTCCTACTGGTTTGATAACCTTGGTTTCATCACTAAGGGAAATACCTACCTTCGCTGTGCTACATCATCCCTTCCTCTTTGGGGAAATACTGATGTAATCCTAGCAGACAGGAGTTTTCTGGCGTTATAGTCAGGGAGCAATCAATGACCGTGCAAACTACAATCACCAGAATGACAGGTAGGGCTAGGAGATTATTTTAATAAAAAAGGAGCTCCGAGACCGCCTCACAGCATGGAGCCGACCCCAATGATTTTAAGCTTAGAGGCACGGTACACGCTATCCTAGACTACTCTACACATGAAACTGCCACATGAGCGTCCGGGCTGCGCTTGGCTCTTTGCCTCTTCGGGAAGTCGAACAATGATGGAGTACTACTACAGTGCAGGAGTACTACAGTATGCTTCTGGCCATTTGACACCGAATGAACTACTGCATGTCCATCGCGTGAGGGAGGGAGAGCGTCTAGCGAAAGCTTCTCCTAGTCCTGCCAGCCACCACGCTCATGGGCGAGGGAGCGACGCAGCTTCTTGACTTACTGCTCCTGCCTTTGCGTGTATGACAGGTGGGTGGCCCACCTGTCATACAGCCAAAGGCAGGTGAAGTTAAGGAACCGGAGCTTAGTCCACGAGGGATGGGGCGTTGTAGTATCAAACTTCTCGTTGTTGTACGAGTTGACGCGACACATCAAAGCACTGCACTCGATATATTTCAATAATTTGCATTTACTGATGCATTAATTACAACGAATGCATGCATGCCGTGACTCTCCTTTTGATACTTGCATTGTTGATTTAATGCACCTTGAAGTAGTATGAATATGTGACGGTAAAGCTTTGTAATGCCCCGACCCTAAAGCGAGAGATGGTTGTGCACGAGGAGGGCGAGATCATGCAGACGGAACATGACCCGACGATGGAGCTCTCTATGGTATCAATGGACCTCACCTTGCTCCACTGCCCCTTGTGCCTCCGCCCCTTCAAGCCTCCAATGTATAAGGTTTGAATACACCTCGTCTGTTCGGCTGATCGAGCAAGGTGCAAATTTCTTGATTGATGTGTTGTTCGATTGATTTGTGCGGTGCAAGGGAGGGCACCTGGCCTACGCGGGCTGCCGCATCGAGTGCCCCGGGAACCAGCGGCAGCGCCAAAAGTGCGAGCCCGGCGGTGGACGCCGTCCTCTCCTCGGTGAGGGTGGAGTGCCCGCACAAAGGCTGTGGGCTGTACGTCACTTACCACAAGCTCGCCGATCACTAGAGCGTGTGTCCGCTCGCGCCCTGCAAATGCCCCATGCCCGTCTGCAGCTACGAAGGCCCGCGGCCGGCACTCTCCCACCACATCAGCACCGTGCATCCCATGCCCGTGCACAGGATCCAGTACAGCAAGGTGCTCCAGCTGCAAGTGCCACTGTCGGAGCCGCGGCTCTTGCTGTTCATGGAGGAGGACGGCCACACGTTTTTGTTGGTCGGTGGCGTTCTTGACATCGGCGCACCTATCGTTGTGTTGGTCGTCTGCATCGGAGCGGGGGCGTCCCCACTGCCGCACTACTTGGCCAAGCTATGGGCGACCGTCTCGCCGGGGGAGCCCAAAGGCAGGACCTACACCGTCAAGGTGGAAATGGAGGTGACAAGCAGCAAGGATTCCGGCGATGTCGCCGTGCAGGAGCTGACCTTCTTCACAGTTCCACCCAAGCTTCTGGCCGGGGCAAAGCTAGTGTCCCTCCACATTCA
This sequence comes from Triticum urartu, assembly GCF_003073215.2. Lineage (NCBI taxonomy): Eukaryota > Viridiplantae > Streptophyta > Magnoliopsida > Poales > Poaceae > Triticum > Triticum urartu. The sequence continues at coordinate 70,695,690 of NC_053023.1, read as the reverse complement.
GATTGACAAGCTCACGTCCTAAATGATTCTACAATGCCTTCTGTTTATCTTAGTAATATGCTAATATAGGGGTTAGCTCGGTCTACTTTAGCTTAAGAGATGGTGGGTTTTTGTGGCGATGCAGCAATTAATTCGACATCAGATCAGCAGTTAATGTAATTTCCAATAGTCAAACGGATATTTTGTGTCTGTTGGATATAAAGATCCTTTGGGTAAGAAGTATAAAGGCAACAGCTTATATGATTGTTTGTTCAGGAAGTGTTGCATACTTGTGCGAGTTGACGCGACACATCAAAGTAGTATTGTACTACTACTAGTAGTACTCCCTTCGATCCTAATTTCTCTGCGCATAAGTCGAGCCGCGGATACCAAGGAGGGCCTGGTTGTGTCTATACTTGGACAACTCACCCAACTGCGCACCAGGTAGACGAAGTTCATGTCGTGTTGGTGCCGTGTGCTGCCCGCACATTAACCAAAACCTCACGCCTCCAGCTTAGCCTCCGCGTTTTAAACTTCTCAATCTCAAGGCCAAGGAGCAACGTGAAACCTATGATAGAGCCAATCGGATGGTTGAGAACACTACAATTCGTAGCTACAAATGCGTGTGTGAGAGAGGACGAGTGCGTTCATGCACCTCTTCTCTTCCTGTATAACGTACTAAACTCAGAGTACAAGTATATGTGGGTGGCATCGACCTAGGGAGCTAGAGATGGTGCGTGCGAGAAGTCTCGAGAGATAGGTCTAATGCGTCTGAAAAAAAGACTAGTCTATAGCTTGCCACGAGGCAATTCCTATCGAATGCCCCAATAACCGTAAGATATGTATCCGACGGTGCCAGTTATTGCACATACACAACAGTAGAAAAAGAACTACCATGGCATATGCTACACCCCGACCGAGAACACGTGCCCACGTTATGCCATCTTGGAATAGTGCCGCACTTTGAAACTAGAACCGTTAATAAATTTTGAGCTTGTGTCTCGTCACGTTGCAAACTACAAAAAAAATCCACCACTCATCATCTATCTTGGTTGGTGAGATTTTTGAATTGAGCCCTATAAACCGGAAAGGAGGTACTACTACCACGCTATATTTAATTGCATACCTGTTCACACCGATCACAACCTAAACGGTTTCCCACTTAGGAGCATATTAGTACTCGGTTATAAATACTACTATGCCAAGATGACTGCACATTCCTCCTCAACTCCTCATCCACAAAAACAAACAAGTCATTTAGCATCCTTCCCTTGCGTCTGCCATGGCCAGCGTGAGTTATGGGTCGAGAGGTTACCACCAGGGAGAGGCGAGCATGGAAGCGGAAGCACGAGATATGTCCCGCCTCGCCGCGAAAGAAGCCGACATGTCTCGCTGCGAGGAAGTAGCAGCACAGAGGTCCTGCCGTGCTGCCGAAGCAGCACGGAGGTCCCGCCGCACCGTCGATGCAGCAGACTAGTCAGGCCTTGCTGCGGAAGTAGCAGAGATGTCCCACCATGCTGTGGCGGCCGAAAAATGTCTCGCGGGCAGGCAACGACTCTTACACGAGCATGCATGCGATCGTCCATAGCCAGATGGATCAGATCTCCGGCTGGGCGAGGTTGCAGGATGGCATGAAAGCCTCGTTTGAACAGGCTACCGGCATCATCCGGCAACTAAGGGAGGGCAATGAGAGGCTCCGGGCTGAGCGTGACCTGCTGAGGGCGAAGATCGTCCGAAGTGCAGAGCAGCAGGAGGAGACCCGTGCCTTGTTGAAGAGGACCGGCGTCATCGTCAAGAAACCTATGGACGAGAATGACATGCTCCGCATTGAGCACCAAATGCTGGTGGAGGAATCCATGGATGCTCTCAAGCAGCGTCTTGAGCACAAGACAGAGCTCACCGACGGTTGCCGCGGAGACTAGTTCCCGCGGCCTGCAGCAACGCATCAAGAAAGTAGAGATCAGCAAGCCAGATCATTGTCTTCCTTCTTCTTCTTCCCTTGTGTATTTCGGGCGTAGCTGCATGTGGCTTTTTTAATTATCTTCTTAATTACGTAAGACAATTATTATCCACTGTTGTCGTCCTTATATATTCATTAGTCTTGCTATAAGTCGCAGTAGATGCTATATAGGTCCATCGGATCTTACATCAGGATCTGTGTAAAATTTTCTTTTTTCTCTCTTAAATCTCAGTCGAGTGAGACATAGCCATGCCATTAAACAGATGTCGTGGTTCTAAGGTTGACAGTAAATTAGGGGGTACGTAAGAGGAGGCAAGATCCTAGCTACAATGAGGTTGTGCACGCAAGATTTATGAGTTCAGGCCCTTCACGGAGGAAGTAACAGCCCTACGCCTCGGTGCCCTGAGGCAGTCGACTGGATTATGCGTGAAATTACAGGGGTGCGAATCCCTGTACCTGAGGAGGGGGTGGATTATATAGAGTGCGCCAGACCCCTCTAGCCCTCAGTTATACAGGGTTCAATGTGTACATAAAGATGAGGCGTTACTGGTAATGCCAGCAATAAGGACATATAAATGATCATTAACACTACGGAGTGAACGCCTGACCGTTGCCATCCTGAGTGACTTTAGGTCTTCTATCTTCCGAGTGGTTTCTTGTATGGTCGAATGGTGATATACTTGATCGAATGGAATTGGGTTATCCGAGTGGAGTTGTTGGTCGAGTGAGCTGCACTCTATGGAGATTCCAGTCGGTAGGCATTACTGTGCCTTGGATGTTGTTGATCTTTGGATAGTGTCCTTGGGGAGGGTGTCTAGGTCAGGCCTATTACCCTACCCTAGGTACATGTCATCGTCATTAGCCCCCGAATGGATCGAGGTCCGAGAAAAGAAAGAGGTTGGAGGTAGTTCCGACTCAATTTTTATGCTCTAGAGGCATCTTGCTTGGGAAGGCGAACTATTTTTGAAACTTCAACCTTATTTCTAGTCGCCTTGATCCATTCAGAACTTGTCGAGTGAACTTATACTAGAACTCTTCGAGTGTTGGAGAGGAATGAAATCTTTGGTGTGATTGTCTGCGCTGCCATCCCCGGATCTCACGGGATTCGAAATTTTGGGAAGTGATACGTCTCTGTCGTATCTATAATTTTTGATTGTTCCATGCCAATATTATACAACTTTCATATACTTTTGGCATCTTTTTATACTATTTTGGGGGACTAACATATTGATCCAGTGCCCAGTGCTAGTTCCTATTTGTTGCATGTTTTTTGTTTTGTAGAAAATCCATATCAAACGGAGTCCATATAGGATAAAAACTGACGGAGATCTTTTTGGAATATATGTGATTTTTGGGAAGAAGAATCAACATGAGACGATGCCCAAGGGGGCCACAAGGCAGGGGGCGCGCCCTATGGGGTCAGGCATGCCCTGGGCCCTCGTGGCCACCCCTTAAGGAGGTTGGTGCCCTTCTTTCACCACAAGAAAGCTAATATCCGGTTAAAAATCATGTCCAAAATTCAGCCCAATCGTAGTTACGGATCTTTGGGAATTTAAGAAACGGTGAAAGGGTAGGATCTGGAACGCAGAAACAGAGAGAGACAGAGAGACATATCCAATCTCGGAGGGGCTCTCGCCCCTCCCATGCCATGGAGGCCATGGACCAGAGGGGAAACCCTTCTCCCATCTAGGGAGAAGGTCAAGGAAGAAGAAGAAGAATAAGGGGGGCTCTCTCTCCCCCTCTCTCCCGGTGGCGCCGGAACGCCGCCGGGGCCATCATCATCACCGCAATCTACACCAACAACTTCACCACCATCATCACCAACTCTTCCCCCCTCTATGCGGCGGTGTAACTCCTCTTTTACCTGTTGTAATCTCTACTTAAACATGGTGCTCAATGCTATATATTATTTCCCAATGATGTATGTCTATCCTATGATGTTTGAGTAGATCTGTTTTGTCCTATGGGTTAATTGAGGATCGTGATTGGTTTGATTTGCATATTTCATTATTGGTGTTGTCCTATGGTGCTCTCCGTGTCACGCAAGAGTGAGGGATCCCCGCTGTAGGGATTGAAATATGTTTATGATTTGCTTATGGTGGGTGGCGTGAGTGATAGAAACATATACCCGAGTAAGTAGGTTGTTTGCGTATGGGAATAAAGAGGACTTGCTGCCTTATACTTCTATGGTTGGGTTTGATACGTCTCCGTTGTATCTACTTTTCCAAACACTTTTGCCCTTGTTTTGGACTCTAACTTGTATGATTTGAATGGAACTAACCCGGACTAACGCTGTTTTTAGCAGAATTGCCATGGTGTTATTTTTGTGCAGAAATAAAAGTTCTCAGAATAACCTGAAAATCAACGGAGATTATTTTCGGAATATATAAAAAATACTGGCGAAAAGATCCACGTCAGGGGGCCCACACCCTGTCCACAAGGGTGGGGGTGCGCCTACCCCCTGGGCGCGCCCCCTGCCTCGTGGGCCCCCTGACGCTCCACCGACCTCAACTCCAACTCCATATATTCGTGTTCGGGGAGAAAAAAAATCAGGGAGAAGGATTCATCACGTTTTACGATACAGAGCCGCCGCCAAGCCCTAAACTCTCTCGGGAGGGCTGATCTGGAGTCCGTTCAGGGCTCCGGAGAGGGGAATCCGTCGCCATCGTCATCATCAACCATCCTCCATCACCAATTTCATGATGCTCACCGCCGTGCATGAGTAGTTCCATTGTAGGCTTGGTGGACGGTGATGGGTTGGATGAGATTTATCATGTAATCGAGTTAGTTTTGTTAGGGTTTGATCCCTAGTATCCACACTACTAGGAAAAGGCCTACTAGTGCCGCACCAGTTTTGCCTACTAATGGCGCACTACTGGTGCGCCACTAGTACCACGCCACTACTATTATATACTAATGGCACACCACTGGTGCGCCATTAGTATCTGGTATACTAATGGCGCACCACGCTGTGCGCCATTAGTATAGACCAACATGCGCCATTAGTATGCCTCCCAGGTGGCCATATTTACCCATGTGCTTTGGCATACTAATGGTGCACTGTGGGGTGATGCGCCATTAGTATCCTTTGGCATACTAATGGCGCACTGTGTAGTGATGCGCCATTAGTATCCTTTGGCATACTAATTGTAACACCCCGGATGTAATTTACCTTATATGTATCCCAACTCTTGCCGTTTCCAGCCTAAGTTATTTTATTTTCCTCGGGTTCGGGTTTTTGTCTTCGTGTGTTGTTTCCTTTGTCATGCATCTCATATCATGTCATCATGTGCATTGCATTTGCATACGTGTTCGTCTCATGCATCCGAGCATTTTCCCCGTTGTCCGTTTTGCATTCCGGCGCTCCTATCTCCTCCGGTGGTCCTTTCTACCTCTTTGCGTGTGTGGGGGTTAAACATTTCTGGATTGGACCGAGACTTGCCAAGCGGCCTTGGTTTACTACCAGTAGACCGCCTGTCAAGTTTCGTGCCATTTGGACTTCGTTTGATACTCCAACGGTTAACCGAGGGACCGAGAAGGCCTCCTTTGTGTTGTAGCCCAACACACTTCCAATTTGGCCCAAAACCCACCAAAAACCCCTCCATCGTCTAGAGCGTTCGATCACGATCGCGTGGCCGAAAACCGTGCTCAATTTGGAGCCTCCTAGCTCCTCCTACCTATAAAATAGCATCTCCCCCGAAATTTTCGGGTCATTCCACCCCTAACCCTAGTCCCGCTCCTCTCCGCGCGGCCGGACACGTCCGCCGGCCGCCAGACACACTGCCGCCACCAACCGCCGCCTGCCACGTGTCGCCTCGCTGCTCCTCTCGCCGCCGGCCCACCCGGCCCCAGGGAGAGCCCCCGAGGCCCGGCTCCTCCGCGCGCCCCGGGCCGCGCCCCGCTCCCTTCTCCTCCGTCTTCCTCCTTCCACCGACCGCCGCCCCCTTGCCGGCTGCCGCGCGTCACGCCGCCAGTGAGCCGCGCTGCCACCGGGCCGCCCCGCGCCGGTGCCTCCTCGCCGCCCGGCCTCCTCTACCTCGCCGCCGCGCCATCCCGGGCCGGATCCGGGCAGATTCGGCCTCCTCCGGCCTCCCCCGCGCCCTCACCAACTCGCCGGAGTCCGGTACCTCGCCGGGGACCTCGGTTTCATCCAGTGAACAGTACCGCGCCGTGCTGCTACAGTAGATCGGACCGATCCAGATCTAGGAGTTCTTCGGTTGACCCTAACCCTAAATCCCCGTTAATTTTTGCAAACTTTGGCATGTCGTAACTCTGCATCCGTAGCTCCGATTCGCCCATGTAGCATATCAAAATGTTCATCTCGATGAGTACATAATTTCATATCATTGCATGATTTTCATTTGAGGTCATCTTGATGCCCGAAATGCTGTTGGAAGAGGGCTATGTGATAAATTTGCCAGATCTGTTTCATCAAATAGATATTTGTCATTTTTGCCATGATTAATGTGTGCATGATATGCTCCTGAGCTCTACATGTGTTTTGTTATATGCCATGCCATATTCACAGAGGTGCTTACCATGTATTTGTGTGATATTTGTGGTGACTAGCACAAGCTTGCAAAGTAGCGTAATCGGTAATGTTGATTTCAGGGACATAGAATTTCTCTAAGTCCTTGTTCTGTTTTTGTCGTTATGCCATATGTTCATGTTGTTTCCTAGTGATCCGTGCCTATTTTGAGGATGATCAGTAAGGATGATTTGTTAACATTGTGGTTCTCTATCCATCCATGTCTTTGTTTGCATTTATGGACCACCCCAGCTTGAGTCAATCGAGCTCTACTTTTGCTATATCGTGAATCCTGGCAGATTGTTGACTTGTTAGCGATTTTGCCGAGGATGTTGCTATTGATCCGTGCATGCTATGTTGTTGTTCTTGCTATGTATAGATTCTATGCCATGTATTCTTGATGGGTGTATGCTTAGTTTGTCATGCCATGCTCTGTAGTGAGTGCATCGAGCTCGTAAACATGCCTACTCGTTAACTGATTTGCATGCTCCAGTTTTTCACTAAGTCTGAGATCTGTTTATGTTTTTGCCATGTTCACATGCTTGCAATTGTATTTTCTTATCCCTTTTGGCTCAAGGTCACTAAGGGACTTTTGTTAAGTGCTTTGAGTAGCTTCATGTCATGCCTTGCGTTGCCATGTTAAGTTCCTGTAGCTTGTAGTTTTCATGCTCTAAAGTGTGCGTCCTGATGTTAAATTCCAGACTTGTGTTAATTTCACTATGTCTGAAACCTGTTATCATTTGCACTTTTGCCATGTTTGTTTGAACCTGTTAATGGATGAATTAGCCATAGCTCAGTGTTCATCTTTTGTCAAGCATCATGAGTGGTTCCCTGCCATGTATTTTTTTTGTCATGTTTGAGTGCTGTAGCATATTTATCTTGATGCATTTAGTTGGTCACTTGCTGATTATCGCAGACCGGTGCCATATTTGTTTTGCTTGCCATTTCCAAACCGTGCATCCGATTCCGGTGATCTTTATATCGATTTCAACCGAAATCACCTCACCTTTCCCGTGGCACTCTTGGATTTCCAAGTTGAGGCCAGGTTCAATCATTCCTTGTCAAATCTTGCATATGCATCACATACCGCATCCTGCATATCATACCGTGTTTGCATCATGTTGTTTGAGCATTGCACGTGGTTGATTGCGTTCCGTTTGATTGTTGTTCTTGTTTCGGTAGAGCCGGGAGACGAGTTCGCGAACGAGGAGCCCGTTGAGTTTTCTTACGAGGATCAAGTCAACTCTGACAACTTTGCAGGCAAGATGATCATACCCTCGAAATCACTTCTATCTTTGCTTGCTAGATGCTCGCTCTTTTACTATGCCTATGCTACGATACCTACCACTTGCTTATCATGCCTCCCAAAATTGCCATGTTAAACCTCTGACCCACCATTCCTAGCAAACTGTTGATTGGCTATGTTACCGCTTTGCTCAGCCCCTCTTATAGCGTTGCTAGTTGCAGGTGAAGGTTGGAGTTTGTTCCTTGTTGGAACATTGATTATTGTTGGGATATCACCATATTATCTTGTTTATCTTAATGCAAATATATACTTGGTAAAGGGTGGAAGGCTCGGCCTTTTGCCTAGTGTTTTGTTCCACTCTTGCCGCCCTAGTTTCCGTCATATCGGTGTTATGTTCCCGGATTTTGCATTCCTTACGCAGTTGGGTGATAATGGGAACCCCTTGACAGTTCGCCTTGAATAAAACTCCTCCAGCAATGCCCAACCTTGGTTTTACCATTTTCCACCTAGCCTCTTTTTCCCTTGGGTTTCCGGAGCCCGAGGGTCATCTTTATTTAACCCCCCCCCCCCCCCCCCCCCCGGGGCCAGTGCTCCCCTGAGTGTTGGTCCAAACTAGAGCCCTGTGCAGCGCCCCCTCGGGGAAACTCGAGGTTTGGTTTTAGTTGTATGGAGCACTCATCTGAGTGTGCCCTGAGAACGAGATATGTGCAGCTCCTATCGGCATTTGTCGGCACATTCGGGCGGTGTTGCTGGACTTGTTTTACCATTGTCGAGGATGTCTTATAAAACCGGGATGCCGACTCTGATCAGAATGTCTCGGGAGAAGGAATATCCTTTGTTGACCGTGAGAGCTTGTGATGGGGTAAGTTGGGACTCCCCTGCAGGGATTTGAACTTTCGAAAGCCGTGCCCTCGGTTATGGGCAGATGGGAATTTGTTAATGTCCGGTTGTAGATAACATGAAACTTAAGTTAATTAAAATGAATCAACCGCGTGTGTAACCGTGATGGTCTCTTCTCGGCGGAGTCCGGGAAGTGAGCACGGTGTTGGAGTAATGTTTGACGTAGGTTGTTCTAGGATCACTTCTTGATCATAGTTGTTCGTACGCGCTTTTCCTTCTCTTCTCGCTCTCATTTGCGTATGTTAGCCACCATATATGCTAGTCGCTTGCTGCAGCTCCACATTATACCTTGCCTTACCTAAAGCTTAAATTGCCTTGATCGCGAGGGTGCGAGATTGCTGAGTCCCCGTGACTGACAGTTTACTTCCAAAACCAGATGTAGGGACCAATGATACCATTCTAGACGATGCGCTTGAGCTCCAGTGGGAGTTCGATGAAGACTCTCGTCGTTACTATGTGTCTTTCCCAGATGATCAGTAGTGGTGCCCAGTTGGGGCGACCGGGGACTTTGTCGCATGTGGGGGTTGATCTTTATTTTGGTACCGTAGTCGGACCATGAGCGTATTGGATGATTGTAATGTTATTCATGTATTTGTGTGACGTGGCGAGTGTAAGCCAACTATGTACCTTTTTCCCCTTTATTCTATTTACATGGGTTGTTGTGAAGATTACCTTACTTGCGACATTGCTTTCAATGCGGTTATGCCTCTTAGTCGTGCTTCGACACGTAGGAGATATACCCGCATCGAGGGCGTTACACTAATGGCGCACTTTGAGGTGATGCGCCATTAGTATGAATATTAGGTTTTTTTTACTTTTCTGATTTTTGCACAGGTTACAAAATATATTATTGGACAGAATATAGACAGCACCACACAACAACAACAGATTCATCGAATACAATAGAAGATTAGTCTCCAAATACAATTCATCATATTAGTCTCTGAATTCAAGAGACCGAACAAAGATAGAACATTTCAAGTCTCGAGACCGCGAGTAGCAAGTTTGTCTTCACATTACAAGTCGATATCGATCATCTAAACTACCATCACATAGAAGAGAGTTGCGGTCATCACGATGAGCATCATCGCGATGAAACTGGTCTTCATCCGGTTCCTCCAACGCTCCCTCCTCTCTCCCGCTAGATAGCGGGCGTATCTAGATTCCGCCTTCGCCCTAGTGGTGTACCCTTTGTAACTGTTACCGTTGAAATGGTGAACCTGTCGCCGACACTCCTCCCAGTCGTCGTAGACTCCGGGAACCTTACCCTTGTACACGACATACGACGGCATCTCTATGCACAAGCCAAACAACAGACAATACATAAGCAATATATAAGTATGCAACAAAAGGATCGGAAGAGAAAAGCAAGACATTAATAGCACGATTCATGGTCCTACTAATAAATAGCATCGATTACATCTAAGTTGAACGACTGTCCAAACCAAAGAGACATACAATTCATTAAAGTTCAATTACAACATGAGCCAATCAATGTTTCAGAACTACACATAGCATCACTACTTTCGACTCGACACATGGGACCGGAGCGTGGATGAAGCCGCCGTCTGTCGTGATGGTCATGAAATCGCGGGCGTTGTCAGCCTACATTTGTAGCGTTGTGTCTATCTCACTGTTGGACGGTTGATATCTGAGGTAGAACTGCCCCGAGGTATGAAGGACATCTTGATGGATGATTTCCGCAAACTCCGACAGGATGCGAAAGAATTCTTGTCTGATGTCCGCGTCCTGGATTGCCGACAAGCTCGCGGCCCAATCTTTGAGATTATCTGGTAGCAGAAGGTGATGATGGTCCCGTACGATCGCCCGCATGTGATGGAGGGCGTAGTAGGCATCCTTCTGACCGCCAGACGGCTGCTTGACACAGCATAACTTAGTATTGTGGGCGAACACGTGCCTGCCGTACCTATGAACTGGCCTGGTGAAGGTGCCTCCAGATTTGGCGTAGCCGGGGAGAACATCATCAAGAACTTTCTTGATATTTGTGTAGTCTATCGTGGAGTCACGGTTCGGGTCGAAATACGTGAACATGGAATATTTCGGGCTTAAGAGGATGAGTGTGCAATGTGTGTCACTGCACAGAACACAGAATGTTAGAAAAAAAAGAACGATCGAAATCTAAGAAATCATATGTTACGGGGCAGTTAGGGGATGACTTACTCGGGAAAGTAAGGCACGAGGAAGTTATCCTTATCTGGGTTTGCCAGAATGACGCCTTCGAGGTATGAACTCGCGACTTGGCGGTCCCCAGCGCTACCCAAGATCTTGGCACACATGTAGAAGGGGTCGACTATCACGATGTCTGGGGTCTTGTCCCTAAAGATCCGCATCTCCATACTCAGCGAAAACAGCCGAACGAAGGTGTAGTGCAGCGGATGAAGATTAAACATAGCAAAGATGTCATCAAACCACAGGACAATCGTACCCCCGATGGCGCCATCCACAAAGCCCTTGCCCTCTGGCACCTTGGCCACGAAAACCGGGTATGCCACATCATTCTCTCTGAGACGCCTCTTCTCCAAAGAAAGAACACTATCATGCAGACTCCACATAGCACTGGTTGCAGCATTGAGCATATTTGTCGGTAGCATCGCCCTACCCGCCACATGCACCCTCCTCGAGATATCCTTAGGTGAAGGTGGCCCGTCCTGAGCACGGATCGTACTCGGTGCCGGCTGGCTCACACCGGCGCCCTTTTTAGTCTTTCGTTTCCGTCCCTTCTTATTGATCTGCTATAATGGGACCGAGTTCTGCTCACAGACCGCCTTCTTGAGCGTGTTGGGGCTGATAATATTTCGCACCTTAGCTATCTGAGGCTCGGTGAAGGCGGCAGCTGGAGGCGTCTCCTCAGAACTGAACGCCAGACGACGCTGTTGCAATTGGGTTTCTCCGCCGTACCAGCTAGATCGCGGTCGTCTTAGTTGGGTTCTTGAGTAACGCCAGGGTTTTCCCAGTCACGACGTTGTAAAACGACGGCCAGTGAATTGTAATACGACTCACTATAGGGCGAATTCGAGCTCGGTACCCGGGGATCATGTGCCATATGCATGTCCGGATCTTGTGCCATAGGGATGTCCGGCATGTCCGGTAGCGTTGCGGCGTTCTTGCCATGGCTTGGCGCCGGCACGACTGGCGGTCTTGTCTGTGGGGTGGTGTCCGCCGCCCCCAAATGAATCTGGCTCTTCGGCCAAAGCAGGGGCCAGCTTACGCAGGCGCTGAGGGTCATCACATCTTCTTCGTCGACCCCAGCAGGTCGAATCGGAGGTAACAGCTCGTCGCAGCCTGGCAGCACCCGAACCACTTCAACCCTATACACTGTGGGTGGCATCGGATTACCGTGGAACACGGGGTTGCCCGGTTGAACGATTCTCCCCTTGGCGACATCGACCAACTCGCCGCCCACGAAGTGCAGGAGAGTGCAAGGAACATCGGCGGTGCCCTGCGAAAACATGTAGGGCGTCAGGGATGCCTAGTCAAAGGCAAGGAGATTAAGTCATCGGCCGAGAGGCTTAGTTACCGTGATGCCGTCGAGCTCGGCTAATGTCGAGGCACCGCCAACGGCGGGCGTGCAACTGACGGAGGGGCCGCTTGCTGGTGAGGTGCCGGTCGGCGTACACCCGGGTGTATTAAGCTCCAATGCCCGTGCCGGCGCCGGAGACACGAATACCGCCTCTGCCGGAGACACCAATGGCGCCGTCGGAGACACCAATGGCGCCGCCTGCGCGTTGTGCGAGTTGCTGGCCGTGAAGCTGGGAACTGGGGAGGCCCCTGTTGGCCGCCCGCAATCCACATCGTCAGCCCATGAATCAACATAGGCACCATGGCATTGAGCGTCGTTCCCAGTTGTTGTTGCACTTGCTCTTGGACAATCTCTGGAATCCGCGCCACTTGTGCCTTGAGTGCTTCAACCTCGCGCAACCGGCTTTCCGAGTTGGTCTTTTTCTCCTTTCGCCCACCAGCAGTATAGTATGAGGGCCATTTTGTGGACAAGCCTTTGCCAGCCACATGACCAGCTGACGTCGGCTTACTGAGCTTATCCTTGTTTTTCATTATGTTCAATGCCCTATTTAAAGGGGTGTCGAAAGGGGAGCTCTGAGACGACCCCGCGCTACTGCTTTCATTGTCCCGCGGAAGGAACGTGAATCATTTAGAAATATTAGGGATTAATTAGAATGCAACCATATGGAGCTAATTACGCGGGGGTGTATTCCTTACCAGAACAAGCTCAAGCGCCCTGGTCTTCGGATCCGTGGTAAGCTCCTTTGTTACCGGGTCCTCCTTGTACCAGGCCCTGAGAAAGTTCTTGGTCTGCTTGTCACAGTATTTCTCGAAGCGGGGCGGTAGGCCTTGCTCGGCACGCTCCGCGTCCTCCTTGTCCCATATAGGCTCCGCCACTCTGTAACCGCCGGGACCAAGTTGGTGGACCCCTATGTTCAACTGCCGCATTTGTTTCCCCCACTGACTTGATTCGGAGGTTGCACTGCTCTTTCACTTGATCTTGAACTCCTTGTAGTCATCTTCGCTCATCAAAGGATATTTTGCCTTGATCTTCTCATAACTAGCACCTTTTTCAATCATTGCCTTCACCGTGCTTCTCCAAGTAGACAGGGACGTGCTCATCCTCGTGAGGGCGGCACTGTTCACTTTATTCCCTAAGAGGTGTGTGTTTGCAAAGTCAGTGGGGAACTTGTATCATTCGTGCAGCTTCGTGAAGAGCAGGCTGCGCAAATTCCCTCGGTGATTATGCCTTAGGTTCTCGGTGTTGATCGAGACGGTGCTCCGGAGAATGCACCCGAGCTGAACCGAGTACCCCTTGACTACTTCTTTGGGTGTCGTCGGATGCCCGTCGGAGTTCACTTCAGTAAATTCCTCCTTGATGGTGCCGAGCACGTTCGGGCGCCGGTCCTTCCGTTGCCTCTTCGGTTGGCTGCCATCTATGTGTGCGCCGCCATCATAAGTGGTGGCATCCTCAACGGTACCATCAGTGGTGTCATCCGACGCCACTAGGGGTTGTGTAGTCAGGATCGCTGTCTTCTGCGGCGTCCTCATAGTGGTGAGGTTCTTCCTCCACATCCTGGGACAGCTCCCAGAATTGCTTGCCGCCCGAACCGCCGGCCTCATCGTTGTGGGCCATGTTTCGCTCTAAATAGGAAAAAAAAGTTTGGTCAAAAAGTTGGTTATTGTCAAGGAACAAGATCATGGTCTCATCATTTAGGGTTTGTGGACACCGAGGCATCCTAAAAGCTAAGCTTTTATGATTTAGGGTTCGTCGACGCCGAGGCACCCTAAAAGCCTGAGCGTACATCATTTAGGTTCTCATCGACACTGAGGCACCCTATAGAAGCCAAGGTTTCATCATTTAGGGTTTGTTGACGCCGAGGCACCCTACATGCTAAGTTAAGTTTTCATCATTTGGGGTTTATCGATGCCGGGGCACCCTAGGTTGGGCCTAATCACTTGGCTCTATTGCCACCTATGTTGGGTTTATCATCTAGGGTTTATCGATGCTAAGGAGAATTCTAAGTTGGGCCTAATCACTTGGCTCTATTTCCACCTATGGTTTAATGCAGCAAGAATGGCAGGGCAATTGATCCTACTTAACTAAGTACTAAGATACCCCGGCCCATGCATTAGTCGCAAGTACCCCATATGTCCTATTTTTAGCAAAGTCATGCTAAAATTCACGGAAAATTTTAGCATGACCTTTGCTGAGAATAGGACATATGGAGTACCCGAATTTGCCGAAACGGAAGTTAATCGACATTCCGGCAAACTCAAGGGCCTCTCGGGGTACCTGCAAATTCATCACGACATAATGGTCGGAGACAAAACCCAGCAAACTAGCAAAGTTACTGACGTGTTTACAGAAATTGTATTCTGTAAAAGATGATCATCATATTTGCAAGTTATTACTTGTCAAATACAGAAGAAGGAACAATTTATTTGTGACATAGTTACACATGATGACAGAATAAAGCAACACCCTGCACTAGCCTAAAAATAAGTGAAGTTTCACCCATATAAGAACAACTTTATAAAATCAGAGAAGTTGCTAAATTTTTTGTATCCTTCATATACACTGGAGTACAATGCTTTATAATGTTCCATCATCATTACAGAAAATTGACAATTGTCCATAACAGTTAACTGAAATTTTTGCCTCATAGCTTGGGTGGCTTAAGTACTAGGAGACTTTATAATGTGCAGTACAGGTGCAGTAACAGGCTTCTGAGTTAAGAAAACATTTCTGTTTGATTTTCAGTAAAAAGGCTTAAGAACTCAGACATTGCAAGCACAAAATTACCCCAAGAAATTTACTCCTGCAAGCACAAAATACAATCAAGAAATCCAAGAAACACATGGTCTTGAGGATATTCTTTATGACTGATTATTTCAGTTTTACATGCAGATTTTGACCAAAAAACACATGGTCTTTTTAACAGTTTTCAGTTTGGGCATAATACTGAAAACTACAGTTTAGACAGAATTCCTAACACTTTGGTCTTCTAGTTACAATAGATTTATAGTGCAAATTTATAGTAGAATTACAAATACAGTGTGAGCCAGAACCATACTCCAAATGTAGTGAACAAACAGGTACTACATAACACCAAGCTAAACATTAAACAACCTAATATAGTGTGAGCATCGAAAGTTCCAATAGCCCGTTACAACAACTATTTGTGTAGATATAAGCATGAATAGAGACAATAACTGAAAGACACATTAACTAAGCAAAAAAAGGCAAACCAGCAAACACACACACACACATCCAAAGAGATTTGGTTGCTTCATATATATGACTAAATAGATGAGTTCAGAGGGGGAGGTTTGCCTAAAACACTACCTGCACTCCACTTAACTAGATCACAATTTTAGAAAGAATTGTCACAATAATCAACATGAACACGGGGGAATTTGCTGACTTTTGCTAACCCTAGAACACGGGGGAAGAGGGCTGTGGTACTCGCGGGAGGTAGCCTAGGGGGAAGGAGGGGAAGGGGGAGAGGTGAGGAATCACCTGTGGGATAACGGCAGGCTGCAGTAGGAGGGCGCTGGCATCGAGGAGGCAGCGGGCGGTGGCGCGTCGAGGAGGAGGCGACGCATCGAGGAGGCGGCGCATCGAGGAGGAGGTGGTGCGTCGAGGAGGAGGCGGCGCGTCGAGGAGGCGGCGGCGCCTTCTTGCTCAGTCTCTTACTTCCCCGAGCCCTTCCTTGAAGACGGCGATGGGGGGTATGGCAGGGGCTGACTGGGGGTGGCGATGGAGACGGAGGGCAGGGGCTGTCGGCGACGGCGATGGAGGGCAGGGCAGGAGCTACATTGGTGGGGGGCGCAGGGGCGGCGGAGGCGCGGAGGCGGCGGCGGCGTGGGTCGGGGCAGCGGGGGCGAGAGGATCTGGCGAGAGGGAGGGACGAAGGGGTCGGGCGAACTAGAGCTAGGGGGAAGATTACTAATGGCGCACCACCTAGCGGTGCGCCATAAGTATGTTTTTTTGATAGCAATGGCGCACCCACGAGTGGTGCGCCATTAGAAATCTTTTTTTAAGATAGCAATGGCGCACCACCCGACCGGTGCGCCATTAGTATGTTTTTTTAGAAAATGAATATGAATATGAAACATTAATATTTTTTATAAAAACAGTAATAATTGTTGTTTAACAACAATTGTAGTCTACACTTTTTTATTATTATTTTTTAGAAAATGAATATGAATATGAAACAGTAATAATTTTTTAAAAAAACAGTAATAATTTTTTAAAAAATATCATCAAATTTGTTATTTGAAAATATCATCGGCGGCGGTGGTGGAGCGGGGGAGGGGTGCGGTGGGTCGTCGGCGGCGGTGGAGCGGGGGAGGGTGCGGGGGGCGTCGGCGGCGGTGGAGCTAGCGGGGGAGGGTGCGGGTGGGATCGAGATCGAGATGGAGGGGGATCAAGATCGAGATGGAGGGGGATCAAGATCGAGATGGAGGGGGATCAAGATCGAGATGGAGGGGGATCGAGATCGAGATGGAGGGGGGTCAAGATCGAGATGGAGGGGGATCAAGATCGAGATGGAGGGGGATCGAGATCGAGTGTCCTCATGAATATTCAATATTTTATCATATTGAATATGAAAAAATATCATCAAATTTGAAAAAATATTCATGAATTCAAAAAGTTCCCATGAAATTTAAAAATATTCATGATATCAAGAAGTGCCCATGAAATACAATCGAGAAATGAAGACTACGATTTAAATACAATCGATCTTAGCTAGCTATATGTTCACAATCTTCTTGCCCTTCTTTTTCGCAAATGGAGTTCTTCTATGGAACGGACATCCTTTAGGTAGGGTGGTCTTGCTTCTTCTTGTGGTGTATGCTGCTACTTCATCGTCGTCGTCATTTCGGGTCGCCATACTTGTCGAAGTCTTGCTCATTGGCTACTCCATCCATTCCGATGATCTTCCTTTTGCCTCTCCTCACGACAACACGACTGGGCTTTGACGGGTCGGTAATGAAGAAGCATTGGTCCACTTGGGAAGCCAGTACCCATGGCTCATTTTTCGCGGTGATGTTTGCGCCCGCGGTCTTGGATTTGGCTTCGGGTATAACCATGGTGGTGAAATACCGGTCTTCTCTTAGGACGCTCTTGGCCCATCTGACAGGGAACATCGGGACCTTCTCTCCAGCATAGCTCAGCTCCCAGATCTCCTCGATCCTTCCGTAGTATCTGTCCTTGTCGTTACCAGTGTAGGATTCCATCATTACCCCAGAGTTCTGATAACCATCGCTCTTCATGTCCTTGTCCACGGTGTAGAATGTGTAGCCGTTGATATCGTACGCCTCATAGGTCATCAGGTTGTGCTCGACGCCCTGTGACAAGGCGAATATGAGTTGTTCTTCCGCGGAAGAATCCTCATCTAAAGGGTACGACAGAAGCTTCTGCTTGAACCAACGCGTGAAACATGAGTTGTGCTCTTTGATTATATCTCCGTCCATCCTCTGTTGGCCTTGGTCATTGTACGTCTTCTCAATATAGGTTTTGTGCTCTACCACCCAAGGATCTACCACGTCTATGTGTTGTACCACGACTAGGTTTGCTCTTTCAAAGTCGGCGAGTCGACCCTCAAAGTCGACATGCATTTCGCGGTGACCCTCACGGTGACCCCATCCAACGAGCCTGCCGAGGTGCCTGTTGACGGGCAGACCAACGGGGTTCTCGATGCCTAGATAATTCGTGCAGTAGGAGATGCACTCTTCGGTCAGAAAGGCCCTGGCTATGCTTCCCTCTGGACGTGACATGTTGCGAACGTATCCTTTGATGACACCATTCATCCTTTCGAACGGCATCATGTTGTGCAGGAACGTCGGCCCGAGTTGGATGATATCCTCCACGATATGGACCAGCAGATGCACCAAACGTCGAAGAATGCGGGCGGGAAGTACATCTCAAGCTCGCATAGTATCACCACGATCTCTTCTTGTAGCCTTCTGAGTTGCCTCACGCCAACTGACTTCCGAGAGATGACGTCTAAAAAGTTGCATAGGCCAAATAGCGTTTCAAGGACGTGCGCGTCCATGATCCCACGGATTGCAACTGGAAGTATCTGCGTCATTAGCACGTGACAGTCGTGAGACTTCATCCCACTAAACTTCTGCTTCGCTAGGTCTAGGTATCTTCTTATCTTCCCCGCGTAACCGTAAGGAAGTTTTACTCCTACAAGGCAGGTGAAAAACTGATCGATCTCCTCCTGACTTAGAGTGAAGCACGCGGGAGGGTAGTCATTTCCGGTCTTCTTGGCCTTTTTACCTTTGCGACGACTTTCCGTGTCCTCCTTCGCCTCATCATCATCATCATTAGCGTGAAGCTCCTCCCTAATGCCCATTGATTTCAAGTCTGCCCTTGCTTTTGGCCATCTTTGGTCCTCTCTGGCATGTTGAGCAGGGTACCTAGCAGACTCTCGCACACGTTCTTCATGATATGCATGACATCAAGGCTGTGAGGAACACGATGGATCTTCTAGTACGACAAGTCCTAGAAAACAGACCTCGTTTTCCATACCTTCAGCAGCGGCTCTGGCGCCTTTCGTTCTTTCCCGGCTCTGGCGCCTTTTGCTTCTTTCCCGGCAGTGGGCAATCTTTCCAATTTTTCAATAGCTCATATATTTCCTCGCCGCTCCTCGTACGCGGGTGTCTTCGGGGTTCGGTTTCACCATCGAACAGATCCTTGCGTTCCTCCATGGGTCATCGTCGCGAAGCCACCTTCGATGTCCCATGAACACGGTTTTCGAAGACATGGGATCTCTATCTAGCTGGCGATACGTTGTGTCATCCATGCACCTGACGCATCTAGAAAATCCATGGACCACCTGCCCCGCGAGATATCCGTAACCGAGATAGTCGTGCACCGTCGTGAGCAGTGCGGCTCTCATAGGGAAATATTCTTTCTCTGCGGCATCCCATGTATTGGCTGGCGTTTTCCACAACGTGTCTAGCTCCTCTTTCAGCAGCCCCAGATACAGATTGATGTCGTTCCTTGGTTGTTTTGGCCCTTCAATTAGCATACTCATGTGAATGTACTTCCTCTTCATGCACAACCAGGGGGAAGGTTGTACATCCACACAAACACAGGCCAGGTGCTATGTGTGCTTCTCTGGCTGCCAAACGGATTGACTCCATCGGTGCTCGCGCCCAGCACGATGTTCCTTGGATCCTTCCCAAATTCTGGGTGTTTGAAGTTCAACGCTTGCCACTGTCTCCCATCCTTAGGGTGACTCAGCATCTTGTCTTTTTTATTTATCTCCAGATCATTTGCATCATCTTCTCGCTTCTTCTCCTCCCTATCCGCGTGCCAACGCAGGAGCTTTGCTACCTTAGGGTCCATGAAATACCGCTGCAGACGAGGAGTGATCGGAAAGTACCACACCGATTTTCGAGGAGCTTTCTTCCTCTTCATGTATCGAGTGACGCCACACACCGGACATATGGTAGACTCCACGTGCTCGTCCCGATAAATGATGCAATTGTTCATGCACACATGGTATTTCACGTGCGGTAAATCCATAGGACACACAATTTTCTTCGCCTCCTCGAAATTCGTCGGGCACTTGTTCCCCTTGGGAAGACGTTCGTGCCAGAATGACATGTTCTCGTCAAAGCATGCGTCGGTCATTTTGTGTTTTACCTTCATCTCCAGAGCCATGAGCGATACTTTCAGGCGGGTATCCTCGGGCCTGCATCCTTCATACAATGGAGTAACCGCGTCTATCTCCAGTTGATCCAGCTTGGCTTTCTCTCAGGCGGCAACTCTTGCATTATCTGTCTGCTTGAGAAGCAGCTCTTGAATATGAGGGTCCTGCACCCAGCCCATCAATGGTCCACCGTCATCTGCTCCGCCGGCATCTTCATCTTCATGATCATGCCCTTCGTCTACTCCGGCATCTTCCTCATCATCATGTCCGGCATCTTCTACATGATGACTGTGTACAGCATCACCGTCGTGATCATGTCCTGGAGATTCTTCGTCTTCTCGCCCGCCCGAGCCACGGTGGTTGTCTTGCTGCCCTTCCTCATTTCTTGCCCGACCCCCATGGACGACTTCATAGTCATCTTCATCACCTTGCCACCAATAGCCATCCATGAAACCAAGCAAGAGCAGGTGGTCCCGCACCTGCCCGGAATCCGGGTCCGCAATAAGGCTCTTCAGCTTGCATCTTCGACATGGACATCTTATCTCTGTCTCGTTCTTTTGAAGCATCTCGGCCTTCACAGAGCTCAAAAACCTATTCACGATGCCTTCGGTCATCGTGCGGACCATGGTCGCCTGCGGGGTAGAGCAAAACGATATTTTAGAACCAAGAAAAAATTTGGCATGACTTTCCCTAAAAATAGGACCAAAAAGAATGCATAGTGCCAAAATTCTCGCCGAAGCGGAAATGAATCAACATTCCGGAAAAATATTGGCAACTATCGCATTTCAAATACCGGTACCTGCAAACACAAACATATATGCAACACCACAAACATATGCAACACCACAAACATACATAGATCTAGCTAGGCCACAAAAAGTGCATGCGCCCGTTGTTGGAGGGAGAACAACATAAATATAGCTTCCCCCCTTACTTACCTATCAAAAAAAGGTAATTTAACCACTTAATTTGGATGAATCTATGGTGCAAATGAGGTGAGGACGAGGCGGCAGCCGAGACAAGCTTGGAGGAGGAGGTGGAGAGAATGAAGTGGGGAAAGTGAGTGGGTAGGTGTGGCTGTCCAAAATATCTTGTTGGTCCCAGGTTACTAATGGCGCACCACCTGAAAATGCGCCATTAGTAGTTTTGCATATATATATATACTAATGGCGCACCGTGGCATAGTGCGCCATAACTAGTTTAAACTAGTAATGGCGCACTATGCCATGGTGCGCCATTAGTAGTTTTGCAAAAAAAGGAATAAAAAAATACAGTAGTGGCGCACTGTGCCTGGATGCGCCATTAGTATGTTTGGAAAAATGAAAAAAAATTACTAGTGGCACACCATGTGTCTGGTGCGCCATTAGTGTCTTCCACACTAATGGCACACCTGCACATGGTTCGCCACTGCTATATAGGAGTGGCGCACCACATGTCAAGTGAGCCATTAGTATCCATTTCATCTATAGCCCTTTTCCTAGTAGTACCACTTTGTTCTGAGATTGATGTTGCTATGACTTTGCTATGCTTAATGCTTGTCACTAGGGCCCGAGTGCCATGATTTCAGATCTGAACCTATTAAGTTTTCATGAATATATGTGAGTTCTTGATCCTATCTTGCAAGTCTATAGTCACCTATTATGTGTTATGATCCGTTAACCCCGAAGTGACAATAATCGGGATACTTGCCGGTGATGACGGTAGTTTGAGGAGTTCATGTATTCACTATGTGTTAATGCTTTGGTCCGGTACTCTATTAAAAGGAGACCTTAATATCCCTTAGTTTCCAGTAGGACCCCGCTGCCACGGGTGGTAGGAGAAAAGATGTCATGCAAGTTCTTTTCCATAAGCACGTATGACTATATTCGGAATACATGTCTACATTACATTGATGAACTGGAGCTTGTTCTGTGTCACCCTATGTTATAATTGTTGCATGATTGATTGCATCCGACATAATTCTCCATCACCGATCCAATGCCTACGAGCTTTTCATACATTGTTCTTCACTTATTTACTTTTCCGTTGTGACTGTTACAATCACTATAAAACCAAAAATATTACCTTTGCTACCGATATCACTACTATCATATTACTTTGCTACTAAATACCTTGTTGCAGATATTAAGTTTCCAGGTGTGGTTGAATTGACAACTCAGCTGCTAATACTTGATAATATTCTTTGGCTCCCCTTGTGTCGAATCAATAAATTTGGGTTGAATACTCTACCCTTGAAAACTATTGCAATCCCCTATACTTGTGGGTTATCAAGACTATTTTCTGGCATCGTTGCCGGGGAGCATAGCTCTATTCTTTGAGTCACTTGGGATTTATATCTGCTTATCACTATGAAGAACTTGAAAGATCAAAGAACCAAGATTTTTCCCTCAACTACGAGGGGAGGTAAGGAACTGCCATCTAGCTTTGCACTTGATTCACCTTTTGTTTTGAGTAAACTTGCGACACCTACTGCTGCTATTCATTCTGATAGGTCGCATGTTATTGATGATGCCACTTCTGCTTTGCATGATACTTATGATGAAACTACTTCTATGCTTGATAATATTGTGCCACTAGGTGAATTTCTTGATAAGCAACTTGCTAGGGTTAGAGAGAATCAAATTATTGAAACTGTTAATAATGATGAAAGTGATGATGAAGATTCTCCCCCCAGATATGAATTGCCTGTTGTGCCTGAGGGTTATGTTATGGATGAAGAAACTTCTAGAGACTTCTTAGCTTGCAATGATAGATCTGATCTTAAGAAATTATTATCTAAGCTTAAATAAAAGTGTTTGAATGCAAGAATGAAATATGACCCTGCTTTTGCTACTTCACCTATCTGTATTTCTAATAAGGATTATGATTTCTCTGTCGATCCTGAGTTAATTACTTTGGTTGAATCTGATCCTTTTTATGGCTATGAATTTGAAACTGTTGTGGCACATCTTACTAAATTAAATGATATAGCCACCCTGTTTACACATGATGAGAAAACTCGCTATACTTTATCCTTAAGTTGTTTCCGTTCTCATTAAAGGGTGATGCTAAAACATGGTTTTAATTCTCCTGCTTCTGGTTGTGTGCGTAGTCCCCAGGATATGATTTATTTCTTCTCCGCTAAATATTTCTCCGCTCATAAGAAACAAGCTGCCTTAAGGGAAATATATAATTTTGTGCAAATTGAAGAAGAGAGTCTCCCACAAGCTTGGGGGAGGCTTCTTCGATTACTTAATGCTTTGACTGATCATCCTCTCAAGAAAAATTAAATACTTGATATCTTTTATAATGGACTAATCGATACTTCCAGAGACCACCTGGATAGTTGTGTTGGTTGTGTTTTCAGGGAAAGAACTGTTGATCAAGCTGAATTGCTATTGAATAATATGTTCACTAATGAAAATAATTGGACAGTTCCTGAACCAACTCCTAAGCCAACTCCGAAGAAAAGGGGTATTCTCTTTCTCAGTCGTGAAGATATGCAAGAGGCAAAGAAATCTATGAAAGAAAAAGGTATTAAAGCTGAAGATGTTAAGAATTTACCACCTATTGAAGAAATACATGGTCTTGATAACCCGACACAGGTAGTAAAGGTAAATTCTCTCTATAGATTTGATGAAGGTGATATTCCTCATTATAAGTCTGCTAGCCAATGCTTAGATGAGTTTGATAATTTTAATGTTAAACAAGAAAACTTCAGTGCTTATGTTGGTAGACAATTGAAACGTAATGCTAATATGCTTGAACACTTGAGTGATTATATGTCTAGAGTTAAAGGTGAACTTAAACTTATTAGTAAACATGCTTCTATGGTTACCACTCAAGTAGAACAAGTACATAAGGCTCAGAATGATTTGCTCAATGAATTAAATAACAAGAAAAATGATAATGTTGTTAGAGTTATGACTAGAGGGGGTAAAATGACTCAGGAACCTTTGTATCCTGAGGGCCATCCTAAGAGAATTGAGCAAGATTCTCAGAGAACTAATGTTGATGCACCTAGTTCTTCTAAGAAGAAGAAGAAGAAAAATGATAGGACTTTGCATGCTTCTAGTGAACCTGTTGTTGAGACACCTGAGAATCCCAATGATATTTCTATTTCTGATGCTGAAACACAATCTGGTAATGAACATGAACCTAGTGATAATGTTAATGATGATGTTCATGTTGATGCTCAACCTAGCAACGATAATGATGTAGAGATTGAACCTCTGTTGATCTTGATAACCCACTATCAAAGAATCAACGTTATGATAAGAGAGACTTCGTTGCTAGGAAACACGGTAAAGAAAGAGAACCATGGATTCAGAAACCCATGCCTTTTCCTCCTAAACCATCCAAGAAAAAGGATGATGAGGATTTTGAGCGCTTTGCTGAAATGATTAGACCTATATTTTTGTGTATGCGTTTGATTAATATGCCTAAAATGAACCCTTATGCTAAATATATGAAGGATATTGTTACAAATAAAAGAAAGATACCGGAAGCTGAAATTTCCACCATGCTTGCTAATTACACTTTTAAGGGTGGAATACCAAAGAAATTTGGAGATCCAGGAGTACCAACTATACCATACTCCATTAAAAGAAACTATGTTAAAACTGCCTTATGTGATCTTGGAGCCGGTGTTAGTGTTATGCCTCTTTCTTTTTATCGTAGACTTGATTTGAATAAGTTGACACCTACTGAAATATCTTTGCAAATGGATGATAAATCAACTACTATACCTGCCGGTATTTGTGAGGATGTGCCTGTTGTGGTTGCAAACGTTACTATTTTAATGGACTTTATTATTCTTGATACTCCCGAGGACGATAGTATGTCGATTATCCTTGGTAGACCCTTTCTGAATACTGCAGGGGCTGTTATTTATTGCAACAAAGGCAATGTCACTTTTCATGTTAATGGTAATGAGAATATAGTACACTTTCCGAGGAAACAGCCTCAAGTCCACAGTATCAATTCTATTGGAAAATTTTCAACAATCACTATTGGAGGTTTTGAATTTCCTCTTCCTACTGTCAAGAAGAAATATGATATTCCTATTGTTGGGGAGGTGCATATCCCCGTTGAGGTAACCTAGTGTTATTCGAAATTTCTCTGGTTTCACGTTATTCGAAATGAGTTTGTTAACAAGACCTGATCAACCTTGTTAGTGGATTCCCTTTGATGAGCATGAGATGGATGAAGTTAGAAAACACAACTCTCTGTACCCTCTTTCTACTTTCGGTTATTTATATTAAATAAAGCAAAAATAGTATTTTATGTCTGTTTTCTGAATTATCCATGCAATAAAAAATACCCCGAAAATAAAAGTTCTCCAAATGCCCTGAAAATGAAATGTGATTTTTTTCTAGAATATTTGAGGATTTTAGGCACTGGGAACACAGCAGGGGGAGCAGCCACGTGCGCACGAGGGTGGAGGGCACGCCCACCCCCCCTTGGCGCCCCTACCTCATGGGCCCCACGTGGGCCCCCTCCACTTATCCTTGCACCCACACACTTCGTCTTGCTCCAGAAAAAATCACCCACCAGCTCAAACCCAAGTTCTAGCTCATCTTGCCGCCATTTTCGATCTCCTTGCTCAAAGCTCCATTCACAAAACTGCTTTGGGGGATTGTTCTTCAGTATGTGACTCCTCCATTGGTCCAATTAGTTCTTGTTCTAGTGCTTTATTTATTGCAAATTTTTCTTCTTAGGTGACCCTGTTCTTGAGCTTGCATGCAAATTTATGTGGTCAAAAGTAGTTTTAATGCATGATATAACCTCTAGGTACTTGTAGGAGTGGTTGCTATCGATCTTGTTGAGTTTGGTTCACTTTTATTTTTGATGGTGCTATTGTTGCTAAACGGATAAATCTGAACCGTACTAAGGGCCCCATCCTTGGAGGCATCTGATACGTCTCCGTCGTATCTACTTTTCCAAACACTTCTGCCCTTGTTTTGGACTCTAACTTGCATGATTTGAATGGAACTAACCTGGACTGACGCTGTTTTCAGCAGAATTACCATGGTGTTATTTATGTGCAGAAACAAAAGTTCTCGGAATGACCTGAAACTTCACGGAGCAACTTTTTGGAAAATATAAAAAATACCTGCAAAAGATGAAGGCCAGGGGGCCCACCACCTGTCCACAAGGGTGGGGGCATGCCTGCCCCCCTAGGGCGCGCCCCCTACCTCGCGGGCCCCCTGGAGCTCCTCCGACTCCAACTCCAACTCTATATACTTTGTTTCGGGGAGAAAAAATCAGAGAGAAGGATTCATCGCGTTTTACGATACGAAGCTGCCGCCAAGCCCTAAAACCTCTTGGGAGGGCTGATCTGGAGTCTGTTCGGGGCTCCGGAGAGGGGAATCTATCGCCATCGTCATCATCAACCATCCTCCATCACCAATTTCATGATGCTCACCGCCGTATGTAAGTAATTCCATCATAGGCTTGCTGGACGATGATGGGTTGGATGGGATCTATCATGTAATCGAGTTAATTTTGTTAGGGTTTGATCCCTAGTATCCACTATGTTCTGAGATTGATGTTGCTATGTCTTTGCTATGCTTAATTCTTGTCACTAGGGCCCGAGTGCCATGATTTCAGATCTGAACCTATTATGTTTTCATCAATATATGAGAGTTCTTGATCCTATCTTGCAAGTCTATAGTCACCTATTATGTGTTATGATCCGTTAACGCCGAGGTGACAATAATCGGGATACTTACCGGTGATGACCATAGTTTGAGGAGTTCATGTATTCACTATGTGTTAATGCTTTGTTCTGGTACTCTATTAAAAGGAGGCCTTAATATCCCTTAGTTCCCATAAGGACCCCGCTGCCACGAGAGGGTAGGACAAAAGATGTCATGCAAGTTCTTTTCCATAAGCACGTATGACTATATTCAGAATACATGCCTATATTATATCAATGAATTGGAGCTAGTTCTGTGTCACCCTAGGTTATGACTGTTACATGATGAACCGCATCCGACATAATTCTCCATCACTGATCCATTGCCTACGAGCTTTCCACATATTGTTCTTCGCTTATTTACTTTTCCGTTGCTATTGCTATCATCACTACAAAATACCAAAAAATTACTTTTGCTACTATTACCTTTTGCTAAAATTACCACTACTATCATATTACTTTGCTACTAAACACTTTGCTGCAGATATTAAGTTTCCAGGTGTGGTTGAATTGACAACTCAGGTGCTAATACTTGAGAATATTCTTTGGCTCCCCTTGTGTCGAATCAATAAATTTGGGTTGAATACTCTACCCTCGAAAACTGTTGAGATCCCCTATACTTGTGGGTTATCAAGACTATTTTCTGGTGTCGTTGCCGGGGAGCATAGATCTATTCTTTGAGTCACTTGGGATTTATATCTGCTTATCATTATGAAGAACTTGAGAGATCCAAAAACCAAGATTTATCCCTCAACTACGAGGGGAGGTAAGGAACTGCCATCTAGCTCTGCACTTCATTCACCTTCTGTTATGAGTAAGCTTGCGAGACCTAAACCTGCTTCTGCTATTCGTTCTGATATGTCGCATGTTATTGATGATGTCACTTCTGCTATGCATGATACTTATGATGAAACTACTTCTATGCTTGATAATACTATGCCACTTGGTGAATTTCTTGATGAACAACTTGCTAGGGCTAGAGAGAATGAAAATATTGAATCTGATAATACTGATAAAATTGATGATGAAGACTTGCCTGTTATTCTCGAGGGTTATGTTTTTGATAAAGAAGCTTCTTTAGCTATTTTAGCTTGCAAAGATAGATAAAAACTTAAGAAGTTATTAGCTAAATGGAATCAGCAATCACTAAATGCTAGAATGAAACATGATCCTGCTTTTGCTACTTCACCTATCTGTGTTACTGATAAGGATTATGAATTCTCTGTTGATCCTGATATACTTACTTTGGTTGAATCTGATCCTTTTGATGGCTATGAATCTGAAACTGTTGTGGCACATCTTACTAAATTAAATGATATAGCTACCCTGTTCACTAATGATGAGAGAACTCGCTACTTTTATATCCTTAAAATATTTCCGTTCTCATTAGAGGGTGATGCTAAGATATTGTTTAATTCTCTTGGTCCTAGTTGTGTGTGTAGTCCCCAGGATATGATTTATTACTTCTCTGCTAAATATTTCCCGGCTCATAAGAAACAAGCTGCTTTAAGGGATATATATAATTTTGTGCAAATTGAAAAAGAGAGTCTCCCACAAGCTTGGGGGAGGCTTCTCAAATTATTTAATGCTTTACCTGATCATCCTCTTAAGAAAAATGAAATACTTGATATCTTTTATAATGGACTAACTGACGCCTCCAGAGATTACCTGGATAGTTCTGCTGATTCTGTTTTCAGGGAAAGAACGCCGGATGAAGCTAAAATCCTATTGAATAATATGTTGACAAATGAAAATAATTGGACACCTCCTGAGCCAGTTCCTGAGCATATTCCTAAACCAACTCCGAAGAAGAGGGGTATTCTATTTCTTCGTCCTGAAGATATGCAAGAGGAAAATAAATCTATGAAAGAAAAAGGTATTAGAGCTGAAGATGTTAAGAATTTACCTCCTATTGAAGAAATACATGGTCTTAATTTACCGCTTGTTGAAGAAAAACATGGTCTTGATAACCCGACACATGTAGTAAAGGTAAATTCTCTCTATAGATATGATAAAGCTGAAATCCCATTTACTAAGTTTGCTAGCCCATGCTTAGATGAGTTTGATAAATTTAGGGCTAAGCAAGAATATTTTAATGATTATTTTGGTAGACAATTGAAATACAATTCAAATATGCTTGAACACTTGGGTGATTATATGGCTAATGTTAAAAGTGAACTTAAACTTACTAGTAAACATGCTTCTATGGTTACCACTCAAGTAGAACAAGTACTTAAAGCTCAAAATGATTTGCTCAATGAATTGAATAGTAAGAATAATGATTATGCTATTAGGGTGGCTACTAGAACTGGTAGAATGACTCAGGAACCTTTGTATCCTTAAGGCCACCCTAAGAGAATTGAGCAAGATTCTCAGAGAAATAATGTAGATGCACCTAGTCCTTCTAAAAGGAAGAAAAAGAAAAATGATAAGACTTTGCATGCTTCTAGTGAACCTATTACTGAAACACCTGAGAATCCAAATGATATTTCTATTTCTGATGCTGAAACGCAATCTGGTAATGAACCTGAAACTAGTGATAATGTTATTAATAATGTTCATGATGATGCTCAACCTAGTAATGATAATGATATAGAAATTGAACCTGCTGTTGATCTTGATAACCCACAATCAAAGAATCAACGTTATGATAAGAAAGACTTTGTTGCTAGGAAACATGGTAAAGGAAGAGAACCATGGGTTCAGAAACCCATGCCTTTTCCTCCCAAACCATCCAAGAAAAAGGATGATGAGGATTTTAAGCGCTTTGCTGAAATGATTAGACATATCTTTTTGCGTATGCGATTAACTGATATGCTCAAAATGAATCCTTATGCTAAGTATATGAAAGATATTGTTACAAATAAAAGAAAGATAACGGAAGCTGAAATTTCCACCATGCTTGCTAATTACACTTTTGAGGGTGGAATACCTAAGAAAGTAGGAGATCCCGGTGTACCAACTATACCATGCTCCATTAAAAGAAATTATGTTAAAACTGCTTTATGTGATCTTGGAGTCGGTGTTAGTGTTATGCCTCTCTCTTTATATCGTAGACTTGATTTGAATAAGTTGACACCTACTGGAATATCTTTGCAAATGGCTGATAAATCAACTGCTGTACCTGTCGGTATTTGTGAGGATGTGCCTGTTGTAGTTGCAAACGTTACTATTTTAAAGGACTTTGTTATTCTTGATATTCCCGAGGACGATAGTATGTCTATTATTCTTGGAAGACCCTTTTTGAATACTGCAGGTGTTGTTATTGATTGCACTAAAGGCAATGTCACTTTTCATGTTAATGGTAATGAGCATACGGTACACTTTCCGAGGAAACAACCTCAAGTCCACAGTATCAATTCTATTGGAAAAATTCCATCGATTATATTTGGAGGTTTCGAATTTCCTCTTCCTACTGTCAAGAAGAAATATGATATTCTTATTGTTGGGGATGTGCATATCCCCGTTGAGGTAACATAGTGTTATTCGAAATTTCTCCGGTTCCATGTTATTCGGAATGAGTTTGTTAACAAGACCTGATCAACCTTATTAGTGGATTCCTTTTGATGAGCATCAGATGGATGAAACTAGAAGGCAAAACCTTCTGTACCCCACTTTTGCTTTTTGTTATTTATATTAAATAAAATAAAAAGAAGTATTTTTCTGTCTGTTATCTGATTATCCGTGCAATATAAAAATACCCCAAAAATAAAAGTTCTCCAAATGCCCTGAAATTTAAATATGATTTTTTCTAGAATATTTGAGAATATTTGGCACTGAAAACACAGCAGGGGGGTCATCCATGTGGCCACGAGGGTGGAGGGCGCGCCCTACTCCCCTGGACGCGCCCCCTGCCTCGTGGGCCCACGGTGGCCCTCCTCCACTTATCCTTTCACCCACACACTCCTTCTTCCTCCCTCAAACACGAGTAACCAGCTCAAACCCGAGTCCAAGCTCGTTTTGCTGCCATTTTCGATCTCCTTGCTCAAAGCACCTCTCACAAAACTGCTTGGGGAGATTGTTCCTTGGTATGTGACTCCTCCATTTGTCCAATTAATTTTTGTTCTTCTGCTTTATTCATTGCAAATTTGTGCTGCCTAGGTGGCCATGTTCTTGAGCTTGCATGTCAAATTTATATGGTTCCAAGTAGTTTTGATGCATGTTATAGGCTCTAGGCACTTGTAGGAGTAGTTGCTATCAATATTATTGAGTTTGGTTTACTTTTATTTTGAAGTTACTAAAAAAAATCAGAATTTTTTCAGAGGAAGAAATATGCTTAGGAAAATGTTCCAGGGTGGTTCTTCAAGAAAGCAAGGACCCAGGCTTGCAATGTGTGATGCTGATGAAGAGCCACCAAGAGACGCTCCAGTGCATCCTTGCGAATGGACTTCTGAGAACTTTATGGATCGAGCAGGAATTAAGGAAGAATTTAACGCATATTTGTGTAACGCTGATCTTGTGAGCTTCAAGGAAGAGAAGTGCATCCAGTATCACAATCTCACTAGTTCCTTTGTGAGGAGGTTTGAATTTTCATCTTCACGTAATTCTCCAACTGTCCTGTTTGATCTTTATGAAAATTCTTACACTATGGACTTAGAGGATTTTACCACTGCTTGCAAACTTCCACAATTGGGTTGTATCAGGGATCCTCGCAAATCTAAATTTAGAGATTTTCTTGCTAGTATAATTGTGGGGGAATCTAGAGATATAACACAAGCTACCATAGGGAGCATTCACTTTCCTGCTATACATTATTTTGCTCTCTTCATAGGTAGATGCATTAATGGTAAAGATGAAGCATGTCATATGTGTGTTCCTGATCTCAGTATTCTTAGGAGTGCTGTGTTAGGAGACAAATCTTATAATTTGCGAGCCATTGTTGCACGTAGGTTGCATCTTAATAGATTTAATGGAGATTCTTTGGTGGAATTTATGCAACCCGCATAGCTAATTTTCTTGGTATAGCCATACGTGAATATGATATTGAATTACCTCCTGCTTACCTCTCCAGTATCGACTAATCTTTGACAGACGGCGTGCTGTCCGCATTACTCTCCCTGCTCCTGCCTTCTTTGATTATCAGGCAAAAGGAAGATATATTATTACCAGAGAGGAGGCAGATGAGTACGAGAGGAGGGCTGAGGCCGCTTGTCGCCTCGCTACAGCTCAGGAGGCGATAGCCGTTGCATCGCAGTATGACCCCAACTACTATTATGGATATCCGCCAGGCCAGCCATGGCCATAGACCAACTTAGGCCAAAAGCCTAAGCTTGGGGGAGTACGTATTTCCCACCAACATTACATTTATGTTCACACACTCATTGCTAGATGTCGGTCTCATACTTTTTCATTGTATCATCCATGCTAGTTTATTTCCTTTTTATGCTTTCTTTTTGTGTGTTTAATAAACCTTAAGAAAAACCAAAAAATAGTTGTAGCTTTTAATTAGTTTACTTTCCATGCTTGTAGCACTAATTAAGAAGAAAACCCAAAAAGATTTCATGTTCTTATTTTGCTTGTTGGGAGCTTTCCCGTGTAAATAGTTTTTTTCTTTTCTTTGGGGTCAATAGGAGAAGACCATGATTAAATTCTTGAAGTGGCTCTTATATGCATAAATGTTGATCTGACAAAAGAGCCCATATTGCCTTGTCTTCTCCTGTTTATTGAATGCTTGCATATTCCGGCTTAGTCCAATGCACGTGCACAATTATTATTATTCACACCATTCGGTCGTGCAAGTGAAAGGGAATTATGACGATATATGATGGACTGATTGAGATGAGAAAGGCTGGTATGAACTCAACCTCTTTTGTTTTTGTAAATATGATTAGTTCATTGTTCCTGATTTGGCCTATTATGAATAAACATGTTTG
Source organism: Triticum urartu (assembly GCF_003073215.2). Taxonomy (NCBI): domain Eukaryota; kingdom Viridiplantae; phylum Streptophyta; class Magnoliopsida; order Poales; family Poaceae; genus Triticum; species Triticum urartu. The sequence continues at coordinate 70,663,330 of NC_053023.1, read as the reverse complement.
CAATGACAACTAGAGATCATAGTTCTTGTTCCATGCTTGATTAGCTATGAGCTATAATGGTTTACCTTGAGTGCCAACATGCTATTGAAATGTTTATGATGTGGTATGATAGGGTGGTATCCTCCTTTGAATGATTTAAGTGACTTGACTTGGCGCATGTTCACGCATGTAGTTGAAACAAAATCAACATAGCCTTCACGATATTTATGTTCATGGTGGATTATATCCTACTCATGCTTGCATTCGGTGTTGATTAATTTTAATGCATGTTCATGACTGTTGTTGCTCTCTAGCTGATCGCTTCCCAGTCTTTTGCTAGCCTTCACCTGTACTAAGCGGGAATACTGCTTGTGCATCCAATCCCTTAAACCCCAAAGTTATTCCACATGAGTCCACTATAGCTACCTATTTACGGTATCTACCTGCCGTTCCAAGTAAATTTGTATGTGCCAAACTCTAAACCTTCAAATAAATATCCTATTTTGTACGCTCTAATAGCTCATGTATCAACTAGGGTTGTCTGTATCTTCCATGTTAGGCGGGTTAGTCTCAAGAGGAGTGGACTCCTCTCCACACTAACGAGAAAGTGGCTGGTCACCGGGATGCCCAGTCCCATGCTTTATGCAAACTAAATCAAAATAATTGCAAACAAAACTCCCCCTGGGACTCTTGTTAGTTGGAGGCACTCGTTGTTTCGAGCAAGCCATGGATCGATGCTTGTTGGTGGAAGTGGGAGTATAAACTTTACCATTCTATTTGGGAACCGCCTATAATGTGTGTAGCATGGAAGATATCGCCATCTCTTGGTTGTTATGTTGACAATGAAAGTATACCGCTCAAAATATTATTCATCTCTATTTCAAAACCGAGCTCTGGCACCTCTACAAATCCACGCTTCCCTCTGCGAAGGGCCTATCTATTTACTTTTATGCTGAGTCATCATCCTCTTATTAAAAAGCACCAGTTGGAGAGCACTGCTGTCGTTTGCATTCATTATTGTTATTTTACATTGGGTATCACTTGACTGGATCTCTTTTACCATGAATTATAATGTCTAGTTGGTCCTTGATCTTTAAAGGTGCTCTGCATTTATGTTTTGCAGTCTCAGAAAGGGCTAGCGAGATACCATCTTGTTATATCATATTATGATTGTTTTGAGAAAGTGCTGTCATCCGAGATTTATTATTATTGCTCGCTAGTTGATTATGCCATTGATATGAGTAAACTTGAGACCTAAGCGTTATTGTGAATGTGGTTAGTTATAATATTTGCTGAAAACTTGAATGCTGGCTATACATATTTACAACAACAAGAGCAAACAGAGTTTGTAAAAGTTTTTCTTTATCACTTTCAGTTTGTCAACTGAATTGCTTGAGGACAAGCAAAGGTTTAAGCTTGGGGGAGTTGATATGTCTCCGTCGTATCTCCTTTTCAAAACACTTTTGCCCTTGTTTTGGACTCTAACTTGCATGATTTGAATGGAACTAACCCGGACTGACGATGTTTTCAGCAGAATTACCATGGTGTTATTTATGTGCAGAAACAAAAGTTCTCGGAATGACCTGAAACTTCACGGAGCAACTTTTTTGAAAATATAAAAAATACCTGCAAAAGATGAAGGCCAGGGGGGCCACCACCTTTCCATGAGGGTGGGGGCGCGCCCTAGGGGGGCAGGCGCCCTGGAGCTCCTCCGACTCCAACTCCAACTCTATATATTTTGTTTCGGGGAGAAAAAATCAGAGAGAAGGATTCATCGCGTTTTACGATACGGAGCCGCCGCCAAGCCCTAAAACCTCTCGAGAGGGCTGATCTGGAGTCTGTTCGAGGCTCCAGAGAGGGGAATCAGTCGCCATCGTCATCATCAACCATCCTCCATCACCAATTTCATGATGCTCACCACCGTGCATGAGTAATTCCATCGTAGGCTTGCTGGACGGTGATGGGTTGGATGGGATCTATCATGTAATCGAGTTAGTTTTGTTAGGGTTTGATCCCTAGTATCCACTATGTTTTGAGATTGATGTTGCTATGACTTTGCTATGCTTAATGCTTGTCACTAGGGCCCGAGTGCCAGGATTTCAGATCTGAACCTATTATGTTTTCATCAATATATGAGAGTTCTTGATCCTATCTTGCAAGTCTATAGTCACCTATTATGTGTTATGATCCGTTAACCCCGAAGTGACAATAATCGGGATACTTACCGGTGATGACCGTAGTGTGAGGAGTTCATGTATTCACTATGTGTTAATGCTTTGTTCCGGTACTCTATTAAAAGGAGGCCTTAATATCCCTTAGTTTCCGTAAGGACCCCGCTGCCACGGGAGGGTAGGACAAAAGATGTCATGCAAGTTCTTTTCCATAAGCACGTATGACTATATTTGGAATACATGCCTACATTATATCAATGAACTGGAGCTAGTTCTTTGCCACCCTAGGTTATGACTGTTACATGATGAACCGCATCCGGCATAATTCTCCATCACTCATCCATTACCTACGAGCTTTCCACATATTGTTCTTCGCTTATTTACTTTTCCGTTGCTATTGCTATCATCACTACAAAATACCTAAAAATTTACTTTTGCTACTATTACCTTTTGCTACCGTTACCACTACTATCATATTACTTTGCTACTAAATACTTTGCTGTAGATATTAAGTTTCTAGGTGTGGTTGAATTGACAACTTAGCTACTAATACTTGAGAATATTCTTTGGCTCCCCTTGTGTCGAATCAATAAATTTGGGTTGAATACTCTACCCTCGAAAACTGTTGTGATCCCCTATACTTGTGTGTTATCAGCATCTTTGCCTCGCACCTTGCTGCACACTTTAACATACCTATCAGGCATTATGAGAAAGTGGAAAAGTTGCTGCCTCCTATTGCTCTAGGTTATAAGAGTATGGTAGCACATGAGTTTATTGTTAAGGATAAGAATAAGACATTCAAATATAAATTTATATTTAACAAAAATTATTGTGAGTTTATTACCTTTCCTGCGCCCTCTGTGTTCAATATATTTTCACGCATATACCTTGTCCTGCTGGAGGCCATTCATGCCTACCGGAGCCAGATGTCAGCTGCAGAGCCAGAGCCACCATTTGACCCTCACCGTCAGTCCATTTATCAGTGGAATCCGGAGGAGATCGCCAGCCAGTGGCAATTTGAGGACCCTTCTCAATATGACCCCAACTACAGTTTTGATCCATGGGCATAGACCAACTTAGGCCAAAAGCCTAAGCTTGGGGGAGTACGTATTTCTCACCGACATTACATTCATGTTCACACACTCATGCCAGTTGTTGGTGCTCATACTTTTTCATTGTATCATCCATGCTAGTTTATTTTCTTTTTAAGCTTTCTTCTTGTGTGTTTGAAAAACCTTAAGAAAAACCAAAAAATTAGTTGTAGCTTTTAGCTAGTTTATTTTCCATGCCTGTAGTAGCAACTAAAAAGAAAACCCAAAAAGATTTCATGTTCTTCTTTTGCTTGTTGGGAGCTTTCCCGTGTAAATAGTTTTGTTTTATTTCTTTCCTTTGGGGTCGAGAGGAGAATACTATAATGAAAATGTTGAGTGGCTCTCATATGCATTATTATTGATCTAACAAAGAGCTCATATTACCTTGTCTTCTCTCTTGAATGGAATGCTTGCAGATTCTAGCTTAGTCCAATGCACGTGCTCTATTATTATTATCCACACTATTCGATCGTGCGAGTGAAAGGCAATAATGACGATGTATGATGAACTGATTGAGATGAGAAAAGCCGGTATGAACTCGACCCCTCTTGTTTTTGTAAATATGATTAGTTCATCATTCCTGATTCAGCCTATTATGAAAGAAACATGTTTGCAATGACAATTAGAAATTGTAGTTGCTTATGCCATGCTTAATTAGCTAGGAGTTTATAATGGTTTACCTTGCGTGCCAACATGCTATTAAAATGGTTGTGATGTGGTATGATTGGGTGGTATCCTCCTTTGAACGATTCGAGTGGCTTGACTTGGCACATGTTCACGCATGTAGTTGAAACAAATCAACATAGCCTCTACGATATTTATGTTCATGGTGCATTATATCCTACTCATGCTTGCATTCAGTGTTGATTAATTTTAATGCATGCTCATGACTGTTGTCGCTCTCTAGCTGGTCGCTTCCCAGTCTCTTTCTAGCCTTCACCTGTACTAGGCGGGAATACTGCTTGTGCATCCAACTCCATAAACCCAAAAGTTATTCCATATGAGTCCACCATACCTTCCTATATACGATATCTTCCTGCCGTTCCAAGTAAATATGTATGTGCCAAACTCTAAACCTTCAAATAAACATTCTGTTTTGTATGCTCGAATAGCTCATGTATCAACTAGGGCTATCTGTATCCTCCATGCTAGGCGAGTTATTCTCAAGAGGAGTGGACTCCGCTCCTCATTCATGAGAAAATGGCTGGTCACCGGGATTCCCAGTCCCATGCTCAAATCAAATCAAAACAATTGCAAACAAAACTCCCCCAGGATTGTTGTTAGTTGGAGGCACCCATTCTTTCGGGCAAGCCATGGATTGATGCTTGTTGGTGGTGGGGGAGTATAAACTTTACCATTCTTCTTGGGAACCGCCTATAATGTGTGTAGCATGGAAGATATCGAGATCTCTCGGTTGTTATGTTGACAATCAAAGTATACCGCTCAAAATATTATTCATCTCTATTTCAAAATCGAGCTCTGGCACCTCTACAAATCTCTGATTCCCTCTGCGAAGGGCCTATCCATTTACTTCTATGTTGAGTCATCATCCTCTTATTAAAAAGCACCAGTTGGAGAGCACCGCTGTCATTTGCATGTATTACTGTTAGTTTACATTGTGTATGACTTGACTGGATCTCTTTTACCATGAATTACAATGTCTAGTCAGCACTTAATCTTTAGAGGTGCTCTGTATTTATGTTTTGCAATCTCAGAAAGGGCTAGCCAGATACCATCTTGTTATATCATATTATGATTGTTTTGAGAAAGTGTTGTCATCTGAGATTTATTATTATTGCTCGCTAGTTGATTATGCCATTGATATGAGTACACATGAGACCTAAATGTTATTGTGAATATGAAGTTCATAATCTTTGCTGAAAACTTGAATGCTGGCTTTACATATTTACAACAACAAGAGCAAACAGAGTTTGTAAAAGTTTTTCTTTATCACTTTTAGTTTATCAACTGAATTGCTTGAGGACAAGCAAAGGTTTAAGCTTGGGGGAGTTGATACGTCTCCGTCGTATCTACTTTTCCAAACACTTTTGCCCTTCTTTTGGACTCTAACTTGCATGATTTGAATGGAACTAACCCGGACTAACGTTGTTTTCAGCAGAATTGCCATGGTGTTATTTTTGTGCAGAAATAAAAGTTCTCGGAATGACCTGAAAATCAATGGAGATTATTTTTGGCATATATAAAAAATATTGGCAAAAAGATCCACGTCAGGGGGGCCACACCCTGTCCACAAGGGTGGGGGGTACGCCTACCCACCTGGGCGCGCCCCCTGCCTCGTGGCCCCCCTGACGCTCCACCGACCTCAACTCCAACTCCATATTTCGTGTTCGGGGAGAAAAAAATCAGGGAGAAGGATTCATCGCGTTTTATGATACGGAGCTGCCGCCAAGCCAAGCCCTAAACTCTCTCGGGAGGGCTGATCTGGAGTCCGTTCAGGGCTCCGGAGAGGGGAATCCATCGCCCTCATCATCATCAACCTTCCTCCATCACCAATTTCATGATGCTCACCGTCGTGCGTGAGTAATTCCATCATAGGCTTGCTGGACAGTGATGGGTTGGATGTGATTTATCATGTCATCAAGTTAGTTTTGTTAGGGTTTGATCCCTAGTATCCACTATGTTCTGAGATTGATGTTGCTATGACTTTGCGATGCTTAATGCTTGTCACTAGGGCCCGAGTGCCATGATTTCAGATCTGAACCTATTATGTTTTCATGAATATATGTGAGTTCTTGATCCTATCTTGCAAGTCTATAGTCACCTATTATGTGTTATGATCCGTTAACCCGAAGTGACAATAATCGGGATACTTACTGGTGATGACCGTAGTTTGAGGAGTTCATGTATTCACTATGTGTTAATGCTTTGGTCCGGTACTCTATTAAAAGGAGGCCTTAATATCCCTTAGTTTCCAATAGGACCCCGCTGCCACGGGAGGGTAGGACAAAAGATGTCATGCAAGTTCTTTTCCATAAGCACATATGACTATATTCGGAATACATGCCTACATTACATTGATGAACTGGAGCTAGTTCTCTGTCACTCTATGTTATAACTGTTGCATGATTGATTGCATCCGAGAAAATTCTCCATCACCGACCAATGCCTACGAGCTTTTCATACATTGTTCTTCGCTTATCTACTTTTCCATTGCTACTGTTACAATCACTATAAAACCAAAAATATTACCTTTGCTACCGTTATCACTACTATCATATTACTTTGCTACTAAATACCTTGCTGCAGAAATTAAGTTTCTAGGTGTGGTTGAATTGACAACTCAGCTGCTAATACTTGAGAATATTCTTTGGCTCCCCTTGTGTCGAATCAATAAATTTGGGTTGAATACTCTACCCTTGAAAATTTTTGCGATCCCCTATACTTGTGGGTTATCAGGGTCTTACCTTAATGATCTTTAGTAGTTGAGGATGCTTGCTAGAGATCCAATCATAAGTGCATATGATCCAAGAAGAGAAAGTATGTTAGATTATGCCTCTCCCTCAAATAAAATTGCAATAGTGATTACCGGTCTAGTTATCGATTGCCTAGGGACAAATAACTTTCTTGTGTGACAAAAAGATCTCTACTAAACCTAACTTAGTTGTGTCTTTATCTAAACAGCCCCTACTTTTTATTTACCCACTCTTTATTATCTTGCAAACCTATCCAACAACACCTACAAAGTACCTCTAGTTTCATACTTGTTCTAGGTAAAGCGAACGTTAAGCGTGCATAGAGTTGTATCGATGGTCGATAGAACTTGAGGGAATATTTGTTCTACATTTAGCTCCTCGTTGGTTTCTACACTCTTACTTATCAAAAGAGGCTACAATTTATCCCCTATACTTGTGGGTTATCAAGACCTTTTTCTAGCGTCGTTGTCGGGGAGTTATAGCGTGGGGTGAATATTCTCATGTGTGCTTGTTTGCTTTATCACTAAGTAATTTTTATTTGCTGTTCTAAGTTGTTCTCTATCTTTAGTTATGGATATGGAACACGAAATACCAAAAAAATTAGGTTTATTTGCTACTCATGGAGATGGGGAACCTCCTAAAACCCTCGATGCTCATTATGTGAAAGATATTATGTACTACTTTGATAATCCTGAGAAAACCCCATTCAACTTTATAATGGGAGTAACGTTGGATCAACGTGAATACTTTAGGGATTATCGCTTGACTCAAAAAGGGAAACTATTATGGGTCAAATTTGTACGTTGCATTGGTATGCTCGGCAACTATGCTTGAGATATGATTATACTTGTTGCTCTAGGATGAAGGCTCCACACCTTCCCTTTTCATGTGAACTTAATGATGATGAAACCTTGGCTTCTTATGCTAATGGTGTGGAACAAATAGAAGAATTCGTTGCTTTTATGGGTGCTTATGAAATTGAATCTTTGTTTAAAGAGTTTGAAGATTTTGATGATTCAGTTTACAAACCTGAAAATTTAGCTATCCTTAAACATTGCTATGAGAATTATAGATACAATTCCGATATTGATGAATTTATTGAGAAAGTCTCCGCTGTCCAAGAAGAGACTAATATTTTGCATGAGTCTATGGAATAAGAAATTGATGAAACTATGCGCTCATTGCATGAAAAAGATGATGAGGAGAGTGAAGAAAAAAAAGGAGGAAGAGCGGATTAGTTACCCGTTCCCACCTTCTAATGAGAGTAACTCTTCAACTCATACATTGTTTAATTTCCCTTCGTGCTTACCGAAGGATGATTGCTATGATGATTGTGATGATCCCGTTGATTCTTTTGAAATATCCCTTTTTGATGATGCTTGTTATGCTTGTGGCCAAGATGCCAATATGAATTATGTTTATGGAGATGAACTTGCTATAGTTCCTTATGTTAAACATGAAATTGTTGCTATTGCACCCACGCATGATAGTCCTATTATCTTTTTGAATTCTCCTGGCTACAGTATATCGGAGAAGTTTGCCCTTATTAAGGATTATATTGATGGGTTGCGTTTTACTACTACACATGATGATTTTGATAGATATAATATGCATGTGCTTGCTGCTCCTACTTGCAATTATTATGAGATAGGAACTACATCTCCGTCTCTCCATGTTTCCAATATGATAAAATTGCAAGAAACTGTTTATACCATGCATTGGCCTTTACTATGCGTGCATGAATTGTTCTTTTATGACATGTCGGTGCATAGGAAGAGAGTTAGACTTCGTTGTTGCATGATATATGTTACTTTGTGCTCACTACTAAATCACAAAACATTGGTAATTAAAATTGGCTTTGATATACCTTGGGATCCGGGTGGATCCATTATTGAGCACTATATGCCTAGCTTAATGGCTTTAAAGAAAGTGCTACCAGGGAGACAACCCAGAAGTTTTAGAGAGTCATTGATTTCTGTTGTGTGCTTTTATAAATTTTAAAAATAAAAATAATGTGCCAAGATTTGCCTTTAGGATGTTTACATTGCTTGTTGGTTTCTGCGGTGCAAAACAGAAACTTTGGCTGTACTGCGCGATTTTACATTTTTGACTGGAACATCAAACGGTTATGAAAATTTTTGCAGTGTCTTTCTATACAATTTTTTTTATTTTTCCTAATTTTTTCAGAATTTTTGGAGTACCAGAGGTATGGTGAATGTTCATATTAGTACAGACTGTCCTGTTTAAGACAGATTCTGTTTTTGATGCATAGTTTGCTTGTTTTGATGAAACTATCGATTTCTATCAGTGGATTAAGCTATGGAAAAGTTAAATTACAGTAGCTACAATGAAAAAAAAAATATGAATTGGTTTGCAACAGTACTTAGAGTAGTGATTTGCTTTATTATACTAACGAGTCTTACCAAGTTTTCTGTTGAGTTTTGTGTGGATGAAGTGTTCGAAGATCGAGGATGTCTCGATATGAGGATAAGGAGGAGAGGCAAGAGCTCAATCTTGGGGATGCCCAAGGCACCCCAAGTAAATATTCAAGGAGACTCAAGCGTCTAAGCTTGGGGATGCCCCGGAAGGCATCCCATCTTTCTTCAACAAGTATCGGTATGTTTTCGGATTCGTTTCGTTCATGTGATATGTGCAAATCTTGGAGCGTCTTTTGCATTCAGTTTTCACTTTTCTTTGATGCACCATGCTGGTATGATATAGTCCATGGTTGATTTATAGAATGCTCTTTGCACTTCACTTATATTTTTTGAGTATGGCTTTATAGAATGCTTCATGTGCTTCACTTATATCATTTGAAGTTAGGATTGCCTGTTTCTCTTCACATAGAAAACTGCCATTTGTAGAATGCTCTTGTGCTTCACTTATATTTGTTAGAGCATGGGCATATCTTTTGTAGAAAGAATTCAACTCTCTTGCTTCACTTATATTTATTTAGAGAGATGACATGAATGGGTCATTCACATGGTTAGTCATAAAATCCTACATAAAACTTGTAGATCACTGAATATGATATGTTTGATTCCTTGCAATAGTTTTGCGATATAAAGATGGTGATATTAGAGTCATGCTAGTGGGTAGTTGTGGATTGTAGAAATACTTGTGTTGAAGTTTGTGATTCCCGTAGCATGCATGTATGGTGAACCGTTATGTAACGAAGTTGGAGCATGAGGTATTTATTGATTGTCTTCCTTATGAGTGGTGGTCAGGGACGAGCGATGGTCTTTTCCTACCAATATATCCCCCTAGGAGCATGCACGTAGTACTTTGTTTCGATGACTAATAGATTTTTGCAATAAGTATGTGAGTTCTTTATGACTAATGTTGAGTCCATGGATTATACGCACTCTCACCCTTCCATCATTGCTAGCCTCTTCGGTACCATGCATTGCCCTTTCTCACCTTGAGAGTCGGTGCAAACTTCGCCCGTGCATCCAAACCCCATGATATGATACGCTCTATCACACATAAGCCTCCTTATATCTTCCTCAAAACAGCCACCATACCTACCTATTATGGCATTTCCATAGCCATTCCGAGATATATTGCCATGCAACTTCCATCATCATCATATACATTACTTGAGTATTTATTGTCATATTGCTTTGCATGATCGTAAGATAGCTAGCATGATTTTTTTCATGGCTTGTCCGTTTTTTGATTTCATTGCTACGCTAGATCATTGCACATCCCGGTACACCGCCGGAGGCATTCATATAGAGTCATATCTTTGTTCTAGTATCGAGTTGTAATATTGAGTTGTAAGTAAATAGAAGTTTGATGATCATCATTATTAGAACTTTGTCCCATGATCAAAATAAAAGTGGCCAAAGAAGCCCCCCCCCCAAAAAAAGATAGAGGTCAAAGAAGCCTACAAAAAAAGAGAAAAAAAGAGAAGGGACAATGTTACTATCCTTTTACCACACTTGTGCTTCAGAGTAGCACCATGTTCTTCATATAGAGAGTCTCTTGAGTTATCACTTTCATATACTAGTGGGAATTTTAATTATATAACTTGGCTTGTATATTCCAACGATGGGCTTCCTCAAATGCCCTAGGTCTTCATGAGCAAGCAAGTTGGATGCACACCCACTTAGTTTCAGTTTGAGCTTTCATACACTTATAGCTCTTAGTGCATCCGTTGCATGGCAATCCCTACTCCTCGCATTGACATCAATTGATGGGCATCTCCATAGCCCGTTGATTAGCCGCGTCGATGTGAGACTTTCTCCTTTTTTGTCTTCTCCACACAACCTCCACCATCATATTCTATTCCACCTATAGTGCTATGTCCATGGCTCACGCTCATGTATTGCGTGAAAGTTGAAAAGGTTTGAGAACGTCAAAAGTATGAAACAATTGCTTGTCTTATCATAAGGGGTTGTGCATGATTTGACAATTTTGTGTGGTATGGAGCATAGCCAGACTATATGATTTTGTAGGGATAACTTTCTTTGGCCATGTTATTTTGAAAAGACATGATTGCTTTATTAGTATGCTTGAAGTATTATTGTCTTAATGTCAAATGATAGACTATTGCTTTGAATCACTCGTGTCTTAATATTCATGCCATGATTAGATTACATGATCAAGATTATGCTAGCTAGCATTCCACATCAAAAATTATCTTTTTTATCATTTACCTACTCGAGGACGAGCAAAAATTAAGCTTGGGGATGCCGATACGTCTCCGTCTTATCTATTATTAAGCTTGGCATGGAATAATATTATACAACTTTCATATACTTTTGGCAACTTCTTATACTATTTTTGGGGACTAACATATCGATCCAGTGCCTAGTACCAGTTCCTGTTTGTTGCATGTTTTTGTTTCGCAGAAAATCCATATCAAACGGAGTCCAAACGGGATAAAAACTGACGGAGATTTTTTTTGGAATATATGTGATTTTGGAAGAAGAATCAACGCGAGACGATGCCCGAGGGAGCCACGAGGCAGGGGCGCGCCCTGGGCCCTCGTGGCCACCCCTTAAGGCGGTTGGTGCCCTTCTTTCGCCGCAAGAAAGCTAATATCCGGATAAAAATCGTGTCCAAAATTCAGCCCAATCGGAGTTACAGATCTCCAGGAATTTAAGAAACGGTGAAAGGGCAGAATCTGGAACGCAGAAACAGAGAGAGACAGAGAGACATATCCAATCTCGGAGGGGCTCTCGCCCCTCCCATGCCATGGAGGCCATGGACCAAAGGGGAAACCCTTCTCCCATCTAGGTAGAAGGTCAAGGAATAAGAAGAATAAGGGGGGATCTCTCCCCCTCGTTTCCGGTGGCGCCGGAACGCCACCGGGGGCCATCATCATCACCGCAATCTACACCAACACCTCCGCCATCTTCACCAACATCTCCATCACCTTCCCCCCTCTATCTACAGCGGTCCACTTTCCCGCAACCTGTTGCACCCTCTACTTGAGCATGGTGCTTTATGCTTCATATTATTATCCAATGATGTGTTGCCATCCTATGATGTCTGAGTAGATTTTCGGTGTCCTATCGGTGGTTGATGAATTGCTATGATTGATTTAATTTTCTTGTGGTTATGTTGTTGTCCTTTGGTGCCCATCATATGAGCGCGCACGTGGATCACACGATAGGGTTAGTTGTATGTTGATAGGACTATGTATTTGAGGGCAAGAGTGACAGAAGCTTCAACCTAGCATAGAAATTGATGCATACGGGACAGATCCAATCTGAGAACGCAGAAACAGAGAGACGGAGAGACAGATCCAATCTCGGAGGGGCTCTCGCCCCTCCCATGCCATGGAGGCCATGTACCAAAGGGGAAACCCTTCTCCCATCTAGGTAGAAGGTCAAGGAATAAGAAGAATAAGGGGGGCTCTCTCCCCCTCGTTTCCGGTGGCACCGGAACGCCGCCGGGGCCATCATCATCACCGCAATCTACACCAACAACTTCACCGCTATCATCACCAACTCTTCCCCCCTCTATGTAGTGGTGTAACCCCTCTTTTACCCACTGTAATCTCTACTTAAACATGGTGCTCAATGCTATATATTATTTCCCAATGATGTATGGCTATCCTATGATGTTTGAGTAGACCGTTTTGTCCTATGGGTTAATTGATGATCGTGATTGGTTTGAGTTGCATGTTTTATTATTGGTGTTGTCCTATGGTGCTCTTCGTGTCGCGCAAGCGTGGGGGATCCCATCTATAGGGTTTGCAATATGTTTATGATTTGCTTATGGTGGGTGGCGTGAGTGATAGAAACACATACCCGAGTAAGTAGGTTGTTTTCTTATGGGAATAGAGAGGACTTGATGCCTTATAATGCTATGGTTGGGTTTTACCTTAATGATCTTTAGTAGTTGCGGATGCTTTCTAGAGTTCCAATCATAAGTGCATATGATCCAAGAAGAGAAAGTATGTTAGCTTATGCATCTCCCTCAAATAAAATTGTAATAGTGATTACCGGTCTAGTTATCGATTTCCTAGGGACAAATAACTTTATTGTGTGACAACAAGCTCTCTACTAAACCTAACTTAGTTGCATCTTTACTAAACAGCCCCTACTTTTTATTTATGCGCTCTTTATTATCTTGCAAACCTATCCAACAACACCTACAAAGTACTTTTAGTTTCATACTTGTTCTAGGTAAAGCGACCGTTAAGCGTGCATAGAGTTGTATCGGTGGTCGATAGAACTTGAGGGAATATTTGTTCTACCTTTATCTCCTCGTTGGGTTCGACACTCTTACTTATCGAAAGAGGCTACAATTGATCCCCTATACTTGTGGGTTATCAGGAAGCGCGCGAGGCGGAGTGCGCCGTAGTAATCGGGATGGATTAGGCAAGGGCACCTGGATTTCCGCGCTGCCTTTTTCGCCTCGTACCGAGCGCGCGGCTGTTGCGGGATTTGACAGGATTTCTTGGGCCTGCATGTTAGTCACTTGGAAATGGGCAAATAAAAGACTCTGCGGCTGGTGCATCTGCATAGCGTTCACCATTCTCCTTCTTCTCCCTCTGTTTCCACATCGCGCCCTCCGCCGCTCACGACACCACTACACCACTCATGAGCAATCCACGACGATGGGGAAGGACAAGATGGCCACCCTGGAGCGCACCAAGAAGGCGACGGTGATGGCGACGGCGAAGCCGAAGGGGAAGAAGACGAGTCAGGGGGATCCTCCTCGTGGTCCGGCCTGCCGCCCGGCTGGATCCAGGGTGACTGGATCCACTCCATGATCCAGTTGGAGGACGTGGATGATCTAGCCTCGGGAGGTCTAATTACAGATGAATCTTGGAGTCTCCCCGGCAACGAGACTGAGCCGCAACCGCAGGAGGGTGAGTGTGTCCTCCTTGCGACCCACGTCGACCATGGATTCTCTCTGCCTCCCCATACTTTCTTTCGGGGTTTTCTGAACTTCTTCGGTGCCCAACTTCATCACTTTTCCCCCAACACCATCACCTATCTTGCTACATTTGTTTCTATGTGCGAAAACTTCTTGGGTTGTCGACCGCACTAGGGTCTCTTCAAGCATATCTTCACCTGTCGCTCTCAGTCGGTGAAAAAAGCTAACCCGAACGACGAGAAGACTCATGTGATCCAAATGTGCGGAGGCCTAGGTATCCAGATGAGAAGCAAGAGTGCTTTTCTAGCTGTGATCCTTCCCGAGTCGGTTAGAGGGTGGCAGTCGACCTGGTTCTACTGCAAGGACCAACCGACTCCTGGTCAGTCGACTGGTCTCCCTTCCTTCTCCATGGAAAGAGTCCAACAGCCCACTAATTTGAAAGTAACTCCAGCAAAAAAGGCATAGGTGAGCATGCTGATGGAGCGAGTGGTCCAACTAGTTCGGGACAGCGTGACTGGTATGGACCTGTTGGAAGTGTTTCTCAGTCGACGCATCCAGCCTCTCCAGGCCCGCAATCATCCTATGTGGATGTAATTGGGCATTGAGGACACCACTCGGATCCACCCGGAGGAGGTCAACAAAGAGACGGTGGAGCTGTGGTTGCTAGGCATCATTGGGAACAAAGATAACCCCCGAGGGTCCAGGAGAGTTCAATCGTTCTGCGCTGGTCATGAACCCAAAAAGGTCTGTCTATTACTGTCGAGTGCTTCACTGTCGAGTGCTTCACTGTCAAGTACTTCTTCATTCCGATTCGTAACTATCTTCATGTCCGACTAATGTCTATGTTATCCTTTGCCTTGCAGGTTTACATTGGCACGTACTCAATGCCCAATGGAGAGTAGGACCAGGAGGGAGAGGCGAGCGGGGGCGAAAGTGGCGATTGGAGATCCGATGATGAGGACGAGGAGGAGAGTGAGGATTCAAGCGACGGCGAGGAGGTCGACTCTCTGCCTCGCACTGAAAGACGCTCCAAGCAAACTCATGACCCCATGAGTATCCGTAGCAAGGCAATTGCGCAGACCTCGAAGCGCACTCAGACTTCCTCCCCTGTTCCGACTGAGAAGGCGCCGAAGCAGCCCAAGATTGTGCCCCCAAGCCTTAGAAGACTCTGCCCAAGATCAAGATCGACGTCTTTGTCACCTCCGGGTAAGTGTTTTGTTTTCTCCTTTGATACACAGACTTTTTAAGTAGATGCCGACTTACTTCCTGGCTTGACCGAGTGAATTCGGGAACTTGCAGTGCTGCTACTTCTGGGACCTCAGTGGACATTTACCGGAATGAGGATGACGCAGAAATGGAAGATGCGGCCACCTCCAGAGCAGGTGTGACACTGCTACCTTGCCTCCACTTTGCCAATTGATTTGCAGGTCGACTAATAAATTGCGGTCAAAATTTTTGCAGCACCATAACATGTGATTGAACTTCCACACGATGACGAAGAAGTGCCACTAAGGCCTATGGGAAGGAGAGGTAGGAGCTCGAGCAGGAAAGCGCCAACCGACAAGATAACTCAAACGACATCAGTGTCCGAACCAGTGGTCCAGTAGACTGGAGATCTCAATTGGGCCTCCGTCACTTTTGCTGATCCTGTGTCGACTGAATGCCCATCAGCATCGACAGCCCATGACCCTGCTTCATCTGTTCAACCTCATGCCTCAGACCCTCAGGTTGCTGCGATTGTTCCACCATCTCCACTGTTCATCACCCATCACATTCCGGTGGATCAGGCAACACTGCTAAGGAAGTTATACTCCAAGCAGGCCTAATGATGGAACGGATGAAGACGGTGCATGATACCAGCCAAGCTACCTATGACGCCAGTGCAGCTCTCCAAGCCAACATCCAGGTTAGTTGATTTCCGACTGACCCTCTAACTTGATGCTTGAGAACTGCTGCTTTCTTATTCATAAGATGTCCGTGGATGATCGTTTTCACAGTTTCAAACTTCATGTGCATCTATTCACCCACTAGGTGCATTCTTTTATTTCACAATCTTCTTCACTTGAGTCGACGTCGAGTGGACTTTCGAATCGGTGGGGGCACGCAGAGTGCACCCACTGGGTGTAGTCCCCGAGACCATCGTCGAATGCTTGATTCAGCGGGGGTCTTAAAGCTTTGTTAGATAAAAAATCCACTCGGTCTTGAACGGATCCTGTCGAGTAAATTCTTAAACCAGTGGGGGCACGCCAAGTGCACCCACTAGATGTAGTCCCCGAGACCGCGGTCGACTACGGGCAGTCGGCGGTGGTCTGAGACCTAATTTTTTTAGAGCGACTGGACTGACCAAGTCGAGTACTGGTGGGGGCACGCCAAGTGCAACCACTGGGTGTATTCCCCGAGACTACTGTTGAATGTTTGATTCTGCAGTATTCTTAGAATTCTTTTCACTCGGAAGCAAATAATATTTGACTCTGTCCACTGATATATCTTACTTACTGACTTCAGAAATCCTGTGAGCTTATATCCCAATTTGTTGAATTCGAGAGGAAGCAGATCCAGCTCAATCTTGACTTGGAGTTGGCCAAGCAGAACTTGCAGAAGGCCAAAGACGAAACAGCTGGTATGGAAGGTAAAAACTTGTCGACTGTGAGATTGGGTTGTCTCTCGATTCATCTCCTCGTTCTTCTTTTTGAACCAAGTGTTGTTTGTTGTATATATTTTTAGAGAAAATGAGGAAAGCTCTGGCACAGAAGGATCTTGATCTTGCCGCAGCACAGAAGGAGGCTCAGGAGAAAACAACACTTGCCGACAAGAAGCTGGCTTCAGTCGGGGCGTTAGAGGAAGACAACGCCAAGCTGAAGACTGCTCTTGCCGAAGCTAACAAAGAAGTGACCCGTCTGAAGAAGGAAAAAGTAGCCTTGAACGACAAGATTGAAGATCTCTCTCGGAAGAGAAATGACCTGGAGGCTTATCTGGGGGGGGACTCGCCAAGAAGTTATTCCTCATGCTTGAAGGTATTTCCTCTTGGTCGACTGGTTTTTCTTAACCTGTTGTTGGTTTCCCATTCGGTTCTTTGACTCATCATTTTGCTGTAGCAACCCAACCTCAGACGGTCAAGCCTCTGTGTATCGGTGCCATCCCTCACTACAAAAAAAGACACATCCGTGACATTTTGGGCCGAACGAAATTTTTTTCTGTCATACATATGACACTTCTATGACGATAATTGTGACAAAACCCGGTATCATCATAGATGTGGTGGGCTCCTACTTCTATGACAAAAAATCATGACAGAAAATGGGCTTTTCGTCCTGGGCGGGCCAGAGACGCAGCTGCATGACATTCTTTGGGCCGTCCATGACGGAAAAAACCATGGTAGAAGCGAGGGGGAGGAAAATTTCGGGGAGTTCCCGGTTACGGTGGGAGGTCGGGGGCCGAGCGATGCGTGTTTCTCTCGTACACGTACGCGCATGTGTGCGAGGCATTGGCTCTAACTGAACCCGAGCGAGGCGTTGGGCTCTAACTGAACCCAAGCGATTGCACTGCAGGCTACGCGTTGCTAAACCCAAGCGATCGATCGATGGCTGTTAACTGAACCCGATCGAGCGATTCCTTCGCTACTGCTGCTAACTGAAGCCGATCGATGGGATGAACAGTGAGCGTTGCGGGGGGCTTGGATGAACAGTGAGCGGTGGCGTTGCCTCTGGATGAACAGGACCCCGTGGTGTGGTGGAGGACTGGATGAACAGTAGACGGTGGAGGGGTGCCCGTGGAGGGGTGGATGAACAGGACCCCGTGGTGTGGAGGGCTGTATGAACAGTAGACGGTGGAGGGGTGGTTGAACAGGACCCCGTGGTGTGGAGGGCTGGATGAACAGTAGACGGTGGAGGGGTGCCCGTGGAGGGGTGGTTGAACAGGACCCCGTGGTGTGGAGGGCTGGATGAACAGTAGACGGTGGAGGGGTGGTTGAACAGTAGCCGGTGGAGTAGCGCGCAGTGGAGGCTGGATGAACAAGAGCCTGTGGAGGCTGGAGGAGGTCGACGGTGGAGATGAAAAGTATCCCGTGGAGTCCCGTTTTGCGGTACGCCACACCCCTCCCGATGAACAGGACCCCCGTTTCGACCGTAGCGCTCCAACACAAGTTTGTTTCCTCCGTTTTGCGGTACGCCACACCCCTCCCGATCAATAGGACCCCCGTTTCGACCGTAGGAGGTCCGTTTCCTTCGTTTTGCGGTACGCCAGACCCCTCCCGATGAACAGGATCCCGTTTCGAACGTGGCCGGTCGAACACAAGGCTGTTACCTCCGTTCTGCAGTATGCCAGGCCTCGTTTCCATCGCCTGTTCCGTCCAAGTCCTCCCGATGAACACGACACATTCCGTTGCCTCCCCATGAACACGACGCATTCTGTTGCCTCCCCATGAACACGACGACGACATTGTTTCTCCGTTCCGACCCAACCATGTACACGAGCCGTCTCCGTACGTATGCGCGAGTAGGCGTTCGAGACCCCGCCCGTATGTACACATACATGGACGTATTTTCTTTCTTGCACCCTGGCTGCTGTACGTATGTGTAAATGCTACGTGCGCGCCTCTACTACGACATGTGCGCGTCTCTACTACGACACGTGCGCGCCTCTACATCGACCAGTATGTACGTACACGTTCGCGACCAGAATGACAATGCTATGTACGCTTCGACCAGGTGGGTCCCGACTGTCAGGCACTTCCTTGCCTACGAAGATGTAGCTGGTCGGTCCCAGCAGTCAGGGGGCGAATCGTTTTGTTTTTTTTGCCTGGACGCACTTCCTTTCGTGCGAAGATGTAGCTGGTGGGTCCCAGGGGTCAGGGGGAATCGTTTTTTTTCACGAAATACGGAGGCCCGTCCGGTGGGTCCCGCTGTCAGGTGGAGGAATAATTATTTTGCACGTAATAAGGAGGCACTTCCTTGCTGCGGCCGTGGAACCAGCTGTCAGCCTCTCCACGTACAGTCCACGTCCGATGGAAGTCGTTCCTTGACCATGTTGACCACGCCGCACCGAGAGCACCAGGGCGGTGAACGACGGCGAGGCCTAGGAAGGGGACGACGCGGAGCCGGGGGAAGACGCGGTAGTGGATGCCCACGCATAGAGGAGTACGAGGGTTCACTGGTTCGCTGTGCAGTGAGGCTCTCGTCGCTGCAGAATAACAGGGGGTATGGGTGAGTAGAGGGATGGCCTAGCCAGCGGTGGGAGTAGTAGGGGCGGTGAGGCCTCCGCCGCATCACAGCCGGCCACGGGAGGCAAGAGCATGAGGCACGACCGGCACTGGTTTGGGCGGCTGGAGTAAGAAGACCAGAGGTTGAAGAAGCACTACGGCCGTTGGATGGACATCGTATGGTCACTGGATCTAGAATCGTGCATATTGACTAAGTTGACAAAGCCCTCCGTCCCCGTCAACTTAGTAGGCCCACAAGTCAGCCTCCCACCAAGGTGGGTCCCAGCTAGCAGGGGGGTGAGGGAGTCCTGGATTAGGGGGTGTTCGGGCAGCCGGAATATACCTTCGGCCGGACTCCTGGGCTATGAAGATACAAGATTGAAGACTTTGTCCCGTGTCCGGATGGGACTTTCCTTGGCGTGGAAGGCAAGCTTGGCGATGCGGATATTAAAGATCTCCTACCATTATAACCGACTCTATGTAACCCTAACCCTATCCGGTGTCTATATAAACCGGAGGGTTGTAGTCCGTAGGATCAACTCCATATACAACAATCATACCATAGGCTAGCTTCTAGGGTTTAGCCTCCTTGATCTCGTGGTAGATCTACTCTTGTACTACCCATATCATCAATATTAATCAAGTAGGACGTAGGGTTTTACCTCCATCAAGAGGGCCCGAACCTGGGTAAAACATCGTGTTCCCTGCCTCCTGTTACCATCCGGCCTAGACGCACAGTTTGGGACCCCCTACCCGAGATCCGCCGGTTTTGACACCGACATTGGTGCTTCCATCGAGAGTTCCTCCGTGACGTCGCAATCAGGAAGGATGCCTCCTCCCGTCTTTAAAGACGACACCGTTGCTAAGGGAGCCTTGGCTGTCGGCCAAACTCTCCGGCTAGGTGGTTTCCTCATGACCGCCTGTTCAGCTGTTGCGCCGACGGTGACCTCTCGGGTCATCAAAAGCAACCTACACGTCAGCTCGGAGCTTGTCGAGAAGCTAGATCCAATGGAGCTCTCTTCCGTAAACGAGCTCTTGGATCGCATCGCCGCCCTGGGGGTCACTACGGATTACGACCAGGTTGGGCTTAAACCCGATCTAAGAGAAATTAACTCTCCCCAAGTCACCCACCACGTTGCCGTGGTAGAGGCGCAGTGCGCAACCCTTCATCTATTTTAAGGACTAGCTACGTCCGAATTCCCGACCCCTCCAAACCGGATACCCGCGGAGGGGAGGATGTAACTCATGACCTGAGCTTAGGATCAGGCAACGGGCCAGATTCATTGGACAACATCCAAGAATCCGAACTTCAGAGTTCGGAAACTCTTCGGCCTCCGAATCTTGGATTGGGTGAGGTTTCAGATTAAACGACACCCGCCCACCCGATCATAAGCGATCTCTCCCAAATCAAGCAGAGGCCCGAGGAAATAGTACATCATTACTGGGCTAGATTCCTCCTCGTTATGAACAGGATAAAGGATTGCCGCGAGGGAGACGCAATCTCAATTTTCTGCAGTAGTTGCACGGACGAAGGAATCCTTAACGCCGTAAGTCGTCGTGATATTACACGCTTCGCTGACTTGGCGTCCATAGTACAAAAATACTGTGCGATGGAAAGCGCCTGGAAAACCGAAATAAAATTTTGGGATAATCCGGCCTTGAATAGTAATCCCGTCCGAACTAAGAGGGTGCATCATCATAGGACACCCGGGATAAACACCAAAAAGCCAAAACCCTCTACAGGGCATGGAACCGTACTGGAAAGATGGCTTGATGGACCCTGTAGAATTCACAGTACGGAGGACGCCACACCAACTCACAGCCTTAGAGCATGTTGGATACTCCGGCAGGTGGCCAAAATCGGCGAGGACCTCTTAATTCTGGAGGCCGCAGAAAGCCAGCCCAAGGACACCAGTACCGTTCTCACAGTCTTTGAGACTTTCGCATCAAACAATGTGCGAAAAAGAACACTCCGCAGCCTCGCCGAAGTCTATCAAGTTGCAACAATAAACCCATGGAGTGATGCTGCCATTACCTTCAACGCAAGTGATGAACCTAGATTCCGAACAGCCCAAGCACCAGCCGCATTGGTCCTCAGTCCCATAGTGGACGGCTTTCGCCTCACCAAGGTGCTCATGGATGGAGGCAGCAGACTGAACCTCATTTATGAGGAAACCCTTCAAAAAATGGAAATAGACTGGAACCGCATCGAGCGAAGCAGCACAACCTTTAGAGGAATAATCCCCAGTCGGGAAGCGCGCTGCACAGGAAAAATCACACTAGATGTGGTGTTCGGCACGCCGGATAATTACAGGTCCGAAGAAGTCACGTTTCAGGTGGCCCCGTTTAAGAGCGGATATCACGCTTTACTAGGGCGGGAAGCATTCACAATCTTCCAAGCAATACCCCATTACAGGTACATGAAGCTTAAGATGCCCGGGCCGAACGGAATTATCACTCTAGCTAGTGATCCGGACATAGCACTCCGCGCTGAAAACAAGACGGCCGCATTAGCCCTTGAGGCACTATCCGAAGCCTTAGCGGCCGAGGAACTGACTACGCTGCGCTCCACGGTTAACAGGGATGATGTGATACTCGACAAGAGATCCAAATCCACATCCTTCAAGCCAGCTGACGAAATAGTCAAATTCCAGGTCCATCCAACGGACCCCAATAAAACAGCTTCCATCGGGGCACGACTGAACCCTGATGTAGATGCCGCACTATGAGAGTTCCTACGAGAGAACTGGGACATCTTCGCCTGGCACCCTTCAGACATGCCAGGGATCCCACGCAGGCTGGCCGAACACAGCTTAAATATCCTAAAAGGATTTAAACCTGTCAAAGAAGCCCTTCGGCGTTTTTCCGAACCCAAGAGACAGGCTATGGGAGAGGAGCTAGCCAAGCTATTGGAGGCCGGATTCATCAGAGACATAAAACATCCGGACTGGCTAGCAAACCTGGTGATGGTACCAAAGAAGGACAAATCCTGGCGCCTGTGTGTCGATTTTAAAGACCTTAACAAGGCTTGCCCAAAGGATCCCTTCCCCCTCCCCCGTATCGATCAAACTATCGATGCCACCGCAGGACACGATTCGTTGTGTTTCCTCGACGCATACTCCGGTTACCATCAAATCAAGATGGCAGAATCAGACCAAGCCGCAACAGCATTCATCACACCATATGGCCCATTCTGCTTCAACACAATGCCCTTCGGGCTGAAAAATGCCGGCGCAACATATCAGTGCATGATCCAGACATGTCTGGCAAACCAGATCGGCAAAACAGTGGAGGCGTATGTGGATGATGTGGTCGTCAAATCAAGACATGTCGAATCTCTAGTAGACGACTTGAGGCTCACATTCGATAACCTCCGAAAATATGACATTAAGCTCAACCTGGAAAAATGCGTCTTCGGCGTTCCAGCCGGAAAGCTCTTGGGCTTCATTGTATCCGGTAGAGGAATTGAAGCAAATCCAGCCAAGATCCGAGCTTTGTCACAATTGGATGTCCCAAAGGACCTTAAACAAATACAAAAATTAACCGGATGCGTGGCGGCTTTAAGCCGCTTCATCTCCCGCTTGGGAGAAAAGGCAATACCCCTCTATCGCCTCCTTCGGTGCACCGAACACTTCGAGTGGACGGATGTCACCATGGCCGGACTTGATGAAATAAAAGCCATATTGGCAACAAACCCAGTCCTGGCCGCGCCAAACACCGGCGAACCAATGTTATTGTACATTGCAGCAACACACCAAGTTGTCAGCGCAGTGCTCGTTGTCGAGCGGGAAACGGACGGACACAAATTCCCCCTTCAAAGGCCGGTCTACTACGTGTCCACTGTCCTCACTCCGTGCAAATCACGGTACCCGCATTATCAAAAGATTGCATACGCGGTATTCATGGCATCCCGGAAGCTACAACACTACTTTCAAGAGTGTTCCATAACAGTAGCCTCGGAAGTGCCACTCAATGATATTATCAACAACCGCGATGCAACGGGCCGGATTGCAAAATGGGCCATCGAGCTTCTCCCGTTCGATATAACCTATAAGCCACGGCGAGCTATTAAATCGCAAGTTTTAGCCGACTTCGTCGCAGAATGGACGGAGGCCGAGCTCCCTAAAGAGTGCGACACATATTCAAACTGGATTATGCATTTCGACGGCTCTAAAATGTTGGCCGGACTGGGGGCCGGCGTCGTCCTGACGTCCCCCACAGGAGACACAGTCCAATATGTGCTCCAGATCATGTACACGGATTCCAACAATGCAGCCGAATATGAGGCCCTCCTACATGGCCTCCGGATAGCAATATCCATGGGTATCCAGCGCCTAGAGGTACGCGGGGATTCAAACCTCGCGATATCCCAAATAAATGGAGATTTCGACGCCAAGGACCCAAAAATGGCAGCTTACTGCAACGCTGTCCTAAAAATGTCAGCTCGGTTCGAAGGGCTGGAGTTTCACCATATAGCCCGAGAAAACAATCAAGCGGCGGACGTCCTAGCACGCATCGGAGCAAAACGCGATGCAGTCCCCCCAACATCTTTTCGGAAAGATTGTTCAAGCCATCCGTAGCATGGGAGGGGGAACCCGAAAATAACAGCCCGGACCCAGCCGCACCACTCGACGCCGAACAATCTGACACAATTGGAGGCTCTGCCAATGAAATTACACCTTTAGCCCACGTAATAATGGCGGTTATCGCCCCATGGACAGAACCATTCCTAGCCTACCTTACTAGGTAGGAACTTCCGGAGGACCAAAACGAGGCCCGCTGCATAGTGCGGCGATCTAAAGCCTATAGAGTCCATGAGGGAGAGCTCTATAAGAAAAGCACTACCGGAGTCCTTCAAAGGTGCATCTCCGAAGAGGAAGGGCGGAACCTTCTGGCTGAAATCCATGCCGGACTCGGTGGTCACCACGCCGCTGCTCGGTCCCTTGTTAGCAAGGCTTTCCGTACAGGCTTTTATTGGCCGACGGCCCGGGCAGACGCTCAGGACCTAGTCCAACGATGCGCTGGTTGCCAACTTTTTGCCAACCAAAGCCATATGCCACCCACCGCACTCCAAACTATACCCATCACCTAGCCTTTTGCGGTCTGGGGTCTTGACATGGTCGGACCCCTTAAAGGTGGGACCCGTAGGAAAAAATACTTACTGGTCATGGTGGATAAGTTCACCAAATGGATAGAAGCCAAGCCTGTTAAAACGGCCGAATCCGGACCTGTGATAGACTTCATATCCGGGGTTGTACACCGTTATGGCATCCCCCACAGCATCATAACCGATAACGGTACAAACTTTACCGCCGACGAGGTAAAACTCTGGTGCAAAAACATGGGCAACAAGCTCGATTATGCTTCCGTCTATCACCCACAAACCAACGGCCAGGTTGAACGTGCAAATGGTCTTATCATGAGCGGCATTAAACCCAGACTGGTGCGGTCCCTCAAGGAATCTAACACGCACTGGGTAGAGGAGCTCGACTCCGTGCTATGGGGGTTGCGGACCACGCCAAATCGCACCACCGGATACACAACATTTTTATGGTGTACGGCGCAGAAGCAGTTCTGCCCTGCGACATAATTCATGACTCACCTAGAGTGCGCATGTACGAAGAAAGAGAAGCCGAGCTCGATCGGCAGGACAACTTGGATGCCTTGGAGGAGGAGCGTGACGTGGCAAAATCCCGTTCCGCATTTTATCAACAGCAGGCCCGAAGATATCAAAGCAGAGAAGTACGGGCCAAAAATTACAATGTTGGCGAACTAGTTCTATGCCTGCCGGATAAGAAAAAGGACAAACTCAAGCCCAAGTGGGAAGGTCCATTCATAGTTGACCAAGTTCTGACTGGTGGGGTGTACCGCCTGCGAGATGCGTCGAACAACCGACTCGAGCCGAACCCGTGGAACGCCACCCGTCTCCGAAGATTCTATGCCTAGCGCCGGACTCTGTGTTCGTCTCCTTCCTCTGTCCATTCTTTTTTGCATTTTTCTGTCTTATTCTCTCCTTCCCATTTTTTCTTTTATAGCCCTTAAAGGCTTATCTAGTGACGCGCCACTCGCGCTCATTAAACCTGGGGGCTTCTTTAACAGAAGCTTATTTATACTGGCTTCACGCCCAACACATGCGTCAAACTTCCGCATGTACCTTTTTCTTCACCATTATATGCATCGATATGACTTAAGTTTTGGCCAAGCTGGGTTGCCTGGCTCCTGTGCTTACCCCTATGTTCCTGATTGTTTGGCTAGGCGGTAAAGGGAGCACCTCTGCGATTGTTACTGCCGGGTCAGCCGGATGTGTACCTCAGACTGGGTGAAGCCGAAAGCTAGCGTTCTTAAGGGAATATTCGGTCGGTGAAATAAAAGATTGTCTTTTTACTCATTTTATGCGCCCCCAGATGCTTTTTTCTGTGTCTTTTCACGCAGTCCGGACATGCACCTTAGGGCATGCCTCCCAGCGAAAGGAACCCTTAACGGAACTATTCTCTCTGGAAGACTAACCATGTAATATAACATAAATAGTTGGGCACTTGTCTGATAAAGCACTGATGACCCCTACGCCTGGTCTCCACGCATACCCCGGTTCTTATATAACCGCTAGGGTATTCGGACACACTCCGGACCGTCAGGTCTTGAGGTTGAAGCGAAAGGGTCGGCAACGACAAACGATCTACAATCTGGCTACAAGGCATTACACATGTCAATTCAAAATTACACAGTCATTCTGACTGATTGTATTCCTCTTCTATACCATCTAACAGGCTGTCTAATTTACAGTCCTGCTGGGAATACTTCGCACCAACTCTACTTGGTCGTATACTAAGCTTACAGGGATCTCCTTCCCGTCAGGCCCCACTGGTCCGACCTCGGCCATGTGGTTTGGGTCAGACTTCGTAAAACGGGTCTTCACCATGGCCCAGGCCTCCCTAGTGCCTTGTCGGCAGGCCGATATCTTCCACAACCGGAAGCGCCGCCGAGCTCCCTTTAGCTTCTCCGCAAGCTCTCCAAGGCCCTCGGGCATCGAGTGGGCAGGCCATAAGGCCTGGGTAACGCCTCGCATCGCCTGCCGAATTCACTCTGCAGTTGCAAGAGTTCGGGAAGAAGGTCACCCGTAGAACCGGGCATCTCCTCTGTAGGACGACCTATGAGCATACCTACAGACATTACTCTGTTAGTCGACTTCCTCGCCGAACTCTTTTTTTCCAAAGTTCGTTCAAGCACTTACTAAATATGCCGCGTCGAAGCCGCTGATTCTCCTTCGTGGAGTCCGACAGCTGGCCACGGACATCTTTAAGTTCGACGTCCAGCTTGGTGTTGGCATCCTGAAGATCATTCTTCTCTCGCCTCACCTTTGTCAACGTACTCTCACCGGCCTTTAGCCGGCGTAAGAGTTGTTGCTCTTCCGGATCGAGTCTGGCGCCATCTGCAATATGATTTGTCAGATTTGCACCCACACCGCACAATACTAATCTTTCGAAGTGTATCTTACCTGAGGGGGTCTCTTTGGGCTCCCCTGCTGCGGCTAGTGCGGCCTCTAGTTGGGCCTTGCACTTTTCCAGCTCCTGGGATAGTACGGTATTCTTCTTTGTAAGAACCTGCATATTAAAAGATCCTTAAATCAGTTGCTCTAACTACTTCAAGTCTCGGGGGCTACTGGCATATATATATATATATAAATATATATATATATATATTTGACCAAAATTCTCTTACCCGTATGTCTTTTACATACTGCTCCGTGGCTCTGGCTAAACCATTTTGAGCAGCACGGAGGTACGCATCTCCCGAATTAAAGGCATCTAAAGCCTCTTGGGAGAAACAAGCGTCGCGTAGAACTGTCCGGTGACGCCTGTGGTTCATGGCACTCTCCACTTCAGAATTTGTGGCAGACAGCCTGTCCGCATCCTCTGTCGGAGGAGCATCCGGTGCGCGCCTTGTGCTCGCCTCCGCTTCCTGGCCAGACGTTGGAGCTTGGATGGTGGAGGCACGATTGGCAACCTCTCCGGATGTAGTCCGGCGAGGTCTCTTTGTTCTAAAGATAGCACGAACGTTAATATGCCCTGACAGAATAACTCCAGGGAAACAGAGGGTGCGCTATACCTTTGCGCCGGCATCTCAGTCCAGAATACATCCCTTTTTGCCCCACGGGGCCCTGTGGCCCCTCGTTGGCTAGCCGCCGCAGGTTCGGCCTCCTGCCTCGGAAATCTCCCCTGCAAAACATAGTTGTCGTCAGAAACACCGGAATACGTGAGAGTGGAATCTCTTTCAAGGGAATGAGGCTCCGGTTTCTGTCACCTGGGAGGCCGGGATTAACCCTGGGTAATCAGTTGTAATGGCTACCAAGGTATTGTCCTTGCTTAGCTGATGGAACACCCCGTCGATAAGCTCCACCGATATGTCTGGATCCTCTTCGGAGTCCGGATTGAGGGACCGTTCTGGGTCCTCGGGTTGTGGAGGGCTGCTGTTTATATCCTTTACCTCCTGTCGCAGTTCCTGCATTGAAGTCGTTAGACTACCTATCTAACTGTGGGAGTATAAAACAAACGGGCAAGCGCAATTGTTCACTTACCCAACTTGGAGGATCATACATACTGAATCCGGCCCGCGGGTTGACGCGGAGGAATTCCTCCTTTTCTCCCTTGTACAAACAGGATAAGATCTTTACTAGGGCGGCGGCTGAGGCCGGCCCCTTACGACCGTAACGGGTGGCGTCATCCTCCTCGTTGAAATCCCACATGGGGTGGCCTCTATATTGAAGCGGCTGCACCCCTCGCATAATGCATGCGGCCATGACTCCAATCATGGTTAGTCCGGAATGAGCCAACAGTCTTATCCGGCCCATCAGGTAAAGGACGTCTCTGTCGCTTTCTCTCTGAGAGCTCCGCGGACGCCAGCTCAAGCGTTTCTTCAATGGGGCACTGTTGAACTCAGGGAGACCGACCCGGATAGGGTCCGGTAGCGGGACGTCATCTATGTAAAACCATTCCGAAGGCCAGTCCTCGGACGCCTTCTTCGGGGTTCCGGATAGGTATCCGGTCCCGGCGATGCGCCATACTTCGGCTCCGCCCACTTGGTAGATAGACCCCTCTTGAGAACGGGGCACCAGGCAGAATAACCTCTTCCACAGCGCGAAATGAGCCTCAACGCCTAAAAATAGCTCACAAAGGGCGACGAAACCCGTAATATGTAATACGGAGGCAGGCGTGAGATCGTGCAGCTGGAGGCCGTAGAACTCCAGAAGCCCGCGGAGAAATGGATGAATTGGAAATCCAAGTCCCCTTACTAGATAGGGGACGAGGCACACCCGCTCTCCTTTGGAAGGATTGGGGGTGCTCTCCGCTTGTTTTCCGCCATTGTAGGTGGCGAGACCGGCTCGGACCGAGACCATGTATGCCTGGGGGAGAAATCCCTTGGCCTGAAGCGACGCTAACTCGCTATGCGGGATGGTGCAACTCTCCCAGTCCCCGGGTTTGAGACCGGAGGGGCAAGGGGAGGAGCTGCGACGGCTGGTCATGTTGGAATGGACCTTTGCTGGAAGCGCTCTGATGATAACTCGCAGAGAGGAGAAGATGTGGTTTGGACCTGAATCCCCATCCCGTTAAATAGGCGGCTCATTTATATGGCTAGGGGCATGGATGTAAAAACGCCCTGGCTTTTCGCATTCGCTTGACACGTGGAGGACGGCCATTATTGGGCGTAGAAGCCGAGGGGCACTACATTACAAAAATCGGACATTATTCCTACAGGTACATAGGATTTGGGGAAGAACCCGCCTTGCAATGCCGAACAATCTGCGTGCCAGACTTATCGTCATTGAAGCCTGGTTCGGGGGCTACTGAGGGAGTCCTGGATTAGGGGGTGTTCGGGCAGCCGGACTATACCTTCGGCCGGACTCCTGGGCTATGAAGATACAAGATTGAAGACTTCGTCCCGTGTCCGGATGGGACTTTCCTTGGCGTGGAAGGCAAGCTTGGCGATGTGGATATTCAAGATCTCCTACCATTGTAACCGACTCTATGTAACCCTAACCCTATCCGGTGTCTATATAAACCGGAGGGTTGTAGTCCGTAGGACATCAACTCCATATACAACAATCATACCATAGGCTAGCTTCTAGGGTTTAGCCTCCTTGATCTCGTGGTAGATCTACTCTTGTACTACCCATATCATCAATATTAATCAAGTAGGACGTAGGGTTTTACCTCCATCAAGAGGGCCCGAACCTGGGTAAAACATCGTGTTCCCTGCCTCCTGTTACCATCCGGCCTAGACGCACAGTTCGGGACCCCCTACCCGAGATCCGCCGGTTTTGACACCGACAGGGGGTATTCATTTTTTGAGCGTAATAAAGAGGCACTTCCTTGCGTGCAAAGATATAGCTGGTGGGTCCGAGCTGTCAGCAGCGGTAATGTTTTTTTTGTGAAATATAGAGGCCCTTTCGGTGGGTCCCTGATGTCAGGTGGAGGAATCATTATTTTGCGCGTAAGGAGGCATTTCCTTGCGTGCGTCCGTGGACCCAGCTGTCGACCTCTCCACGTATAGTCCACTTCAGATGCATGTCGGTCGTTGACCATGTTGACCAGGCCGCGCTGAGAGCACCAGGGCGGTGGACGACGGTGAGGCCTAGGAAGGGAACGACACGGAGGCAGGGAAGACTCGGCAGTTGTTTCCCACGCGGAGGGGAGTACGACTGTACAAGGGTTTACTGGTTCGTCTGCCATCGCCGGAGAATAACAGCAGGTGTGGGTGAGTAGAGGGATGGCTAGGCCAACGATGGGAGTACGGTGGGGCGGTGAGGCCTGCGCGGCAGCAGAGCTGTCCGCGGGAAGGAGGGAGCAGGCAGTCCCGCCGGCGCCTGTTTGAGCGGCTGGAGCAGGAAGAGCAGAGATTGAAGAAGCACGACGGCCATTGGATGGCCATCCAACAGTCACTGCTTGTGCGTCAACCTTTTTTTAGGAAAGCCTCAAATCTGTGGAAAATAGTATACAGCCCATTTGCTAATTCTTAAGGTTTTTTTGGAGCCCATATTATTTTTGTTAGCATTACAGCCCATATTGTGGCCACGGTTAAAAAATTATACGAAATTTTGCATATTTCGGTGCGTTCCGAACTGTTTTTAATCTCGAAATTTCGACTCACATTCAAACTGATTTGAAAAATTAATGTATATCAATAGAAAATCCAACAAATTCTCCACGCATAAAAATTACTGTAATTTAAAATCTTGAAATGAAAAAAAAGATATTTGAAACTAATTGCCGGTTTGATGTGTTTTAAAAATGTACAACCCATTTCTCCTTACTGATGGGCCATTTTCTTGGCCAGCCGAATGAATGCTCTCCTCGTCTTGAAAGATTTGCAGCCCAACAGGCCTAACAAAACGACTTACTTGGCAAATCACAAAAAAAACTGGGCTGTGGCCGTGGACCCAGCTGTCAGTCCATTTTTTTAGTCCATTTGGTGGGCTGGGTGAAACAATGATGTAGCATCTATGCAGCCCATTTAAATCCCATTTGCATTTTTCTCGAAAGCCGCGGATTTGCTGGGCTGGGTGAAAATATCATGTTGGGCTAGATGGAGAAATGTTATAAAAACATAAACACATGATTGCACGTCAGTAAAATCTTTGCAAGCTTATGTACGCAATCACTAGGAGTTAACTTTCCAAGTTATATATAAACAATTATTATTATTATTTTGTAAGAACTTTCAACTTATGAAATAAAATATCATTTTAATTTGATGAGTTAATAGTATGTGGGGTATTATTATTTTTTAGGCTAGACGTGGGACAGTTGAGTTGGTTCTAGGGGAAAGTACTGGGAGAAAACTCAGTTTACATCGAAAAAGAAAGTGGGAGAAAATTCAGAGACCTGTTGGGTCCACCTGAGGAGGGGAATATGTTGGGAGGAAGGAGATTCAAAGCACGGCAGCCGAGTGAACTAGTTTTTTTTACGGACAAGTGAACTAGTTTACATACATAAGCAAATTGCCACTAAAAAAAGCAATCAGGTTAATGGGTTCTTAAAAGAAATATTTCGGACAAAACAGATAATTACGACACATAGGCTAATGCATGAAACACTCACATGATAAAGGTGCTTATAAACAGATAGAGTACAACATCTAGACCTTCTGGCACACTTGATCATGACGTTGCGGCTGTCCGTGTACTCGTCGGTTACGGGAAGCAGACACGCCCTCATTTCCAAGATCTGCATGTACATGCCGTAGCATGCGTATGCGCCCTTGGCCGCGTAGGTTATGTAGGCTAGATTTAGAGGTACCTCCCACGTGTTCAGGTCATCTTCTTTCATGTTGGCGTATCAGGGGTCGATGATGGTCTCAGCGAGGTCAACCACGGAGTCCTTCTCCTGCCCATTGCTGATGATCTTGTATTGCTTCTGGATGTCGACAAGCTTGTTGCACCAGATGGCTGAATCATCGCGTTCTTCCTTCTCTCCACCGTAGCGAAGGTGCAGTCGGTGCTGCCGATGAAACGGGCGAATGCTCCAGAACCTGGTGCAGCCATAGGACTGAGGCGAGGTAGAGCTTCACCGAGTCTGTATCGTTGGTGTACATCACATTCAACTTGGTGCAGCCATAGGACTGAATGGCGAACTCAAAGGGGAACTCCTTGCTGAAGTCCATATCCAGCAGGCTCACCCCTCGGATCGCCATTGGAGTCTCTTCGAGTGAACGAGTGTGTAGGCGGTGGCAGCAGTTAGTTTTTCAGCTCTTGGAGAACTGGATTCAATAGTAAGCTGAGTGTGTACAGGCGACAACAGTTACTACCCCTCCCTTGTCCGCTGCACGCCCAGCAGAAGATGCACCCTCGGCCACACGTCGGTTCACGAGCGGGTCTGTATTGGTACTGTAATAACATGAGTTAGTGGTCACTTTACTTAAATTTAATTAGCTTTAATAGAAATTTGTACTTAAAACAAGAAATGCATTCGCTCGTTCTATCAGTGCCACAGGATCAACATGCACAACAATTAGAATTATTATTCTCAGGACGCACACGATCATCACATTTGTCGCACTTTCACAAAAGATAATACTACCGAGTTTGAACTGTTTGTTATGGTTGTTGTGCTCTGCATCATCATGCCATGTTTCCCAGCTTGCAAGATTCAGAACCAACAAATAAGATCCAAATAATAAGTACAAAAAAGATGCCTACACATCTCATTGATTCCCAGCTTGCAAGATTCAGAAGCAACAAATAAGATCCAAATAATAAGTACAACAAAGATGCCTACACATCTCACTGATTCCCAGCTTGCAAGATTCAGAACCAACCCATTAGAGCCTTTTGATAAAGTGAATATCGGGATTAAATCCATCTTGGCTAGCCATGTCATACAATCGAAGAACTTGGCGAATGCTCTTGACCGTCACAACATCTGTAGTTGAGTATTCCTGTTTGCACAGCATGTTTGCACAGCACAAACAAGGAGACAAGAGAGCATGATTTCGGTTTAATAGCGGCCTCCTTGAACTCAACCTCCAGCTCTACTTGGATGAGGTCTGCCTGGAGTTCCATGATTCAATTCATGTGCCTTTTTCTGCAGTTCACCTGAAATGAAGCAAAGATTGCATCATTCAGCTAGCAAGAAGTACTTGCTCTTGTGAGCTGGCAGGTTCTTGTTTAGTAGTTGCACTAAAATTGAGGAACATTAAGGTTGGTTGTCCGGCTCATGTAAGGTGCAACTATAATTTTCTTATCCTTTTGTGCAGTTCCACTAAAATAAAGTGCCATTGTGGTGACAGTGACGGCTCCATCTTGCAAAGGCTAATAAAATGTTGCATGAGATTACCAGCAGAACTTGACGGAGATTTTGGAAACTCCAATCACCATTTTGTGCAGTTCCACCAAAATTGAGAGATGTTGCCCATGTGACATTTTAGTTGAACTGCACAAGACACTCATTCCAAAAAAAGTGTTTTCTGTAGTTCACCAAAAGGTCACAATAGCAACAAGGTGAAATGGATATCCCTATCTGCACAAAAAGATAGAAAGTAAACAGTTGCTGGTCAATAAGAATATACGAAACATATACAAAATGAAAAGAAGCATCTTAATCATGTTCATGGCAATCACGCAAGGACAATAGAAATTTTAAAACGTCAGTGTTGCTTCATGTTACCAGAAGCATTACGATCAACAATGAGATTCCTCAAATATGGGATTACTTTAATGGTGGCATTGCTTGTTTACTAGACACAGTAAATCAACAGCAGCTAAAGAGTTTGTTTAAGGGCATGGGACCGTGGGGACAGGAAACCAGGACACTCAGCAGCGTAAAGGAGCAACTTACTTATCATACTGGGGAAAACAGCAGGAGTGCCATTGTACTATGTGAGGGCAGTAAATCTAATCCTGGAGACCTTTTACTATGTGAGGGAAGCAAATCTAATCCTGGAGACCTTTTACTATGTGAGGGCAGCAAATCTAATCCTGAGACCTTTTACTATGTGAGGGCAGCAAATCTAATCCTGAAGACCTTTTACTATGTGATGGCAGCAAATCTAATCCTGGACATACTCTGTTGACTTGTCCACCAGCCGCCACTTTCTATCCTTTTTTCAACCAATAATAGATCTGTTCCTTATCCAGTTTGTACTGCGTTTTCCCATTATTTCCCTTTTCAACCAAGAGACCGGTTGGGTATCCGGTCTCTACTACTTTCACCATATTATTTCCTCTTTGAATCAAGTCCTAGATTCATGCTACAACTTTCCCCCCTTTCTTCGTTGTTTGAACAAAGCCCTAGATTCGAATGGATGAAGTAGCTTTACCTCTAATAATACTAAAAATTTAGGTGGCTTTGGAAGAGCTGATGAGAGTAGAAAAAGATGCACATGCAGACACGTGGGGAGCTGGGGCAGTAGAGCAAGGCCGCTTTTGAAGAACTTATACCTGAGGGTCGTCGGGATGTCGGGGGCGGCAGGTCGGATCTGCAGACAATACGGCAGGGAGGAAGAAGGGTCGGAGGACCTCCCGAGCCGGCCATGTGTCGGAGAGAACGGCACGGGCAGAGGATCGGGCCCCTCCGGCAACTGTGGGTTTCCTCCCTCGGTGGCGATGACCACGTGAACGATGCACCTTTTAGTCCTCTACACACACTGGCCGAAGGGATCCGACCGGATCTGTGACCAGCGGTGAGCAGAGAGAAAATGTCGCTACCGCTGTCTTGTTTATATCTGGAGAGGATGAGAGAATGAAGAGAGCAACCCTAGTAAAGCAAGCGCTCAGGCCCCTGCGTCCATATATAGTGGAGTGATTATCTTTTTTCTCTCCACAACAAGCGTTTCAATTTGTGTACGTGGCATTAAAGAAAAGAAACTCTCTATTTAAGGTGACTACTGTACGACTCCTACTTACTACTAGTAGTACTACAGTATTGTTCACTTGTGCTCCCCGCCCCTCCATTCGTTGAACAACCCCACGGGTGAATAAACATACAGTAAGTACTGTATTTATATAGAACGAACAAGCTCGAACTGTTTTCGCGTAGTTAAAAGTTGAGGGCGGGGAAAGCTTTTCCCGGGCAGTACGCGCGGCAGTTTTCGGGTAGGACCAGAAGACTATTTTTTTTAAATACTTTGATACGGCCACATAGCATGGAGCCGACCCCAACGATTTTAAGCTTACACGCACGGTACACGCTATCCTAGACTACTATACACATGAAACTGCCACACGAGCGTCCGGGCTGCGCTTGGCTCTTCGCCTCTTCAGGAAGTCGAACAATGATGGAATACTGCTGCACTGGAGGAGTACTACAGTATGCTTCTGGCCATCTGACACCGATTGAACTGCTGCATGTCCACCGCGTGCGGGAGGGAGAGCGTGTAGCGAAAGCTTCTCCTAGTCTTGCCAGCCACCACGCTCATGGGCGAGGGAGGGACGCTCCTGCCTTTGCGTGTATGACAGGTGGGCCCTACAGATGTGTGGCCAACCTGTCATGCAGCCAAAGGCATGTGTAGTTAAGTCCGCGAGGGAGAGAATAATCAAACTTCTCGTTGATGTACGAGTTGACAGGACACATCAAAGCACTGCACTCGATATATTTCAATAATTTGCGTGTGTGACTCCCAGATGCAGAGGCCGGGGGTCATCATCCTCCTTTTCGAGAAAAAAATAGACGCGTGTGTGAGAGGACGAGTGCGTGCATGCACCTCTTTTCTTCCTGTATAACGTACTACTAAACTCAGAGTACAAGTTTTTGTGGGTGGCATGATGGTGTGTGCGAGAAGTCCCGAGAGATAGGTTTAATGCATTAATTGCAATGCATGCATGCATAAAGGACATGCATTGGTCAATTTTCTCTTAATACTTGCATGCAATGATTTAATGCACCTTGGAATCTGCACATGTGTTGGTGACAACCAAATTGAGCCTTATAAAATGGAAAAACTAAAATTTTGAGATAAGCCCTATAAAACCGGAAAGGAGGGAGTAGAAAAAGAAGTACTCCATCCGGGAATAGTGCCTCACTTCGAAACTAGAACCGTCAATAAATTTTGAGCTTGCGTCTAGTCACATTCCAAATTACTCCACGCTATATTGAATTGCAAACCTGTTCACACCGACCACAACCTAAATGGTTTCCCACTTAGGAGTGTATTAGTACTCGGTTATAAATACTAGTATGCCAAGATGACTGCACATTCCTCCTCAACTCCTCATCCACAAAAACAAACAAGTCATTCAGCATCCTTCCCTTGCGTCTGCCATGGCCAGCGTGAGTTCTGGGTCGAGAGATTGCCACCAGGGAGAGGCGAGCATGGAAGCAGAAGCACGAGAGATGTCCCGCCTCGCTGCTAGAGCAGCCAACATGTCCCGCCGCACGGAAGTAGCAGCACAGAGGTCTCGTCGTGCCGCTGAAGCAGCACGGAGGTCCCGCCGCGCCGTCACTGCAGCAGACTGGTCCGGCCGGGCCGCGGAAGCAGCAAAGATGTCCCACCACGCCACGAATGCAGTAGAGATGTCCCGCCGCGCCGCGGCGGTCTGGGAAAATTTCTCGTGGGCACGCGACGACTGTTACAGGCGCATGCATGTGATCGTCCATAGCTAGACAGATCAGATCTCCCGCTCGGCGAGGTTGCAGGACGACATGGTAGCCTCGTTTGAACAGGCTATTGGCGTCATCCGGCAACTAAGGGAGGGCAATAGAGGCTCCGGGCCGAGCGCGACCCGCTGAGGTAGAAGATCGTCTGAAGTGCAAACCTACAGGAGGAGACTAGTGCCTTGTTGAAGAAACTTATGGACGAGAATGAAATGCTCCGCAACAAGCGCCAAAGGCTGGTGGAGGAATCCATGGATGTTCTCAAGCAACGTCTTGAGGACACGAAAGAGCTCATTGTCGCTCGCCATGGAGACTTGTTTCCTGGTTTCTTTTGCTGTAATAATCGGTTTAGGATGTGGATTGTGTCGTCGGTTGTGAAATGTTGGGTTCTAGCGCGGATGTTTGGCCTTTGTTGGCCTCTTGGGATGTTGCAATTTCAATCTGGTAGCTTTTAGTCTTCGTGTTAGGCTGGAGTTGTGCTGAACTTCTTGTGAATTGTGGTGGTTTTCAGTAATGAAAATCGGAAGGGGCAAGCCCTTCTTTGATCAAAAAAAATTTAATCGTCCTTATATATTCATCAGTCTTGCTATAAGTCGCAGTAGATGCTATATAGGTCCGTCGGATCTTACATCAAGATCTGTGCTTTCAGATTTCTTTTTTCTCTCTTAAATCTCAGTCGAGTGAGGCATAGCCACGCCATTAAACAGAGGCTCGGGCGCCATTAATGGAGACCTTGGGAGAGAGGTGGACGGCAGATGGAGGTCAAAGGGCTCTCCTCCCGATAAGCACGCGCAGGGGTCTGATCGCACGCCTCTCGTACTCAAATAGCTACCCTGCACGTCGCCTCCTAGCTAATAAAAAAGGGGACGTGTGGCGGCACGTAAATGGTACTAGTAAGTAGAACGCCCACGGTTTCAATAATACTTGTGTTTCCGATTGTAATGTGACAACACTTCTTCCAAAATGACTTTGTTGATTGTTAATGTGTGCGCCTTCGCAAATCGGACTGCAAATTTACCACAGCATGTTGGTGCCATGTCATGGCACCAAGCCAAGTTTCATTATTTTCATGCGTGTTTTGGATTGACAGGAATTAAAAAACTAAGTTTCTCAATGTTTCCAACCCAGCCACGACGCCTAGAATTTTGAATTTCATTCCCATTTCTTGCATGGAACCTAGAAATTTACCCGAGGACACACATGTGATTTTTCAACCAACTTTGGTGCACTGGAACATGTGCTTGTATTTCAAATTTGAATTATGCACACAAAGGTGACACGTTCCCTCCCAGAACCATGAGCCTTCTTGAGAGAAGCTCCGATTTGCAAGAAGCTTATACCAAAATTTGTTCCTATTCGGCCAATTCTTTTTACCATGGCATGGTACTACCATGACATGACACCATGCCAAGTTTCATGATTTTAAAACCAAGTTTCTCAATGTTATCGACCGAGCCACGATGCCCAGATGTTTGAATTTTATTCTCATTTTTTGCATGGGACCTACTCCCTCCTTCCATCTATATAGGGCCTAATGTGTTTTTCAAGACAGCCTTTGACTATTGACAGGATTAATAGCACATGAGATGTATACTATGCAAATTATATTATTGGAAGCTCCTTTGACATACAAAATTGAAGGTATGCTTTGTGTAAGTTGCATGTCATATATTATTGCTCTAACATTTGGTCAAAGTTAGCCTCAAAAATGCATTAGGACCTATATGCATGAGAGGAGTCGACTTCGAGAGAACTTGTTTGTTCGAGAGACACCGAGGAAGACTACTATATATCGATGGTGCATGTAGGCGGGAATTAAACTAAGGGATGGTCTTATTGGTTTTGGGGATATAGGGGAAGAGTGAGAGGCGGGGGGTAGCTAGAAGGAGATTGTTAAGTGTGAGTGTGTGTTTTACCCATCTAGGTGGAAGTTATGTGCGCAAAAGAGGAGAACGATTCGATGTGGCGTTAGGATTGAGGGTAATTAACTAAGTATGGAGACATAGAGACCTTGAACGTGCATGTGTGAGAGGTATACATGTATACGTGGGATGTGTGTGTGTGTGTGCGCGCGCGCATGATCGAGATAAAGAAAGAAGACATAAGTCATAAGATCAACGACATGGGAGAGACGGATCGGTATGACAATATGCATGCATGTAAAAATGCATGGAAGAAGTCCCGACAATTGAGCATGTGTTTTTGTCTTTAAGAGATAGTGGCGTGGGCTGGAGCATGCATCTATGGCGAGCAGAGGGAGTGAGGCGCAACGATTGTGCAAAAGAGACCAACCTATAAATGCATATGTATGGAGAGACATATATAGTGTGGGTGATAGGAAGCAAGACTCCGTGCGAGAAAGAAATGTTGAGGGAGAAACTACAGATAGATACAGAGATGGAGATGCTAGCTAGAGGGACATCCGCTAGTTTGGGTGTTGGAGATGACCGTTGGGTGGTTCAAAGGGTGAAGTTATATATGTGTGTGAGAGGGCACTTGACTACATGTAGAGATAAACATATGTAGTGTGCGTGATAGGAATCAAGAGTGAAGGCGAGAAAGAAGGTTGATGGAGAGACAGATAAATAGAAAGATAAAGATGCTAGCTAGTGTGCGTTAGAGATAGGAGTCGAGTGGATCAGAAGGCTGGGTTATGTGTGTGGGTGTGAGAGAGATAGAGAGAGGGTGCGTGTGAGTCACATACAAACATATATCAGAGAGAAATGAGATCCAGAGAGACGGAGTTTTGTGTCTGCGAGAGAGAAAGATATTTCACAAGAAGAGTGATAGCTAGAGAGACATACGAGAGAACGCAAGATATCTCTAGGGAGAGAGGGTGTGTGTGAGCGACATACAAGAGAACAATGGAGAAATATGAGACCCTGGGAGACAGAGTTTGTGTTTGTGTGTGAGAAAGAGATATTGATGAGGAAGAGTCGTAGGTTCTCATATCTAAGGAGCGAAAGACATCTATGTATGAGGGGTGTGCGAGTGGCACACATGGGAATAGTAGAGAGAAATGAGACCCCGGGAGACAAAGTTTTGTGTTTGTGTGAGAGAAAGAGATTCCACATGGAGAATCATAGTTAGAGACACATAGCAGGAAGCGAGATATACTTAGAGAGATATAGAGTGATGAAGGTCGAGGGAGAGAGTACCGTCAGTGTGTTACGAAGATAAAAGATCATTGTCGACATACAGGTAACACAAGAGATACCTGAGAGACGATGAACGCGTATAGGTCCAGAGAGATAGTCCTATATAAGCATGAGTGATAGCTATATGAGACGAATATCTGGATTAAAGAGGATTCAAATATTTAAACTGGAGATCACAACATCGATAATATCATAACGCAAATTGGTGTATCAAACATGCATATTCATTTGAATTTGGGCACACGTGTAATGTTATATAGTTTATCAATATTGGTGTTCCATAGATTCTTCAATTACAAATAATGCATGGTTTATATGCAATTAATGTCTAAACGGGATTACACTATATGTTGCATGTGTGAAACACATTATACATGTTTGAGAAGTAAAAAAACCCGCATGAAACACACATTAATTGGAGACAGTTAGCGAGGAATGCATACATTGGATTTCAGCATAAAGTGGTTTCAAATATTTGAAAATCCAAATTGATGGATACAACCTTATGAATCTGAGATCACGCCATTTGTAAACCATATTTATGTATAAATGGTGTTGTGCTTTTGAAAGTATATATATATATAAAATGATGTATATAGAATGTAATTCCAATTGAAAATGGATCCCGCCCGAAAAAAATAGAATACAAACGGGATTCGAATTGAGTTGGCACGGTAAACGTGCACTCTGCAAAATTTGAACGAAGCGGGGAAATTCGCAATAACTTCCCGGAACCAAAATCTGCGAGATGGAAATCACTGCTGCCTATCCCTGCCACGCAAAGCCTATATGCTGGATTTCTATAGGTTTCGATAGGGGTAGGTTTGTAATTTCACCCAAACGTGACGTAACCGCCTCTCACCCGGATTCATACACGGTGGGCGCCAAAACACAGTGTGTCCTCGGCCGAAATCGACTCCC
This sequence comes from Triticum urartu, assembly GCF_003073215.2. Lineage (NCBI taxonomy): Eukaryota > Viridiplantae > Streptophyta > Magnoliopsida > Poales > Poaceae > Triticum > Triticum urartu. The sequence goes on along the minus strand of NC_053023.1, from coordinate 70,622,957 downwards.
TCCCCGATTCATATTCATACACGGTGGGCGCCAAAAACAAACTCTCGTCGGCAAATATTTGGTGTATGCGAGATTACCGTCCTATCCCCGACCGAATAGTGTTGCTGTGATGTAGTAGAAATTTGAAACGGGGGCTAAGTTTGTAAATTTCCTCGCATTTGAGACAAGCGCACCATGAATACATGGTTACCCCCTTCCTCTCTACCTCCCTTTTCCCCATTCGTACTCCGTGGGCGCCAAAACACCCTCTCCACCCCACCCTCCTCCGTCCGCCGCCGTCCGCCACCCCATCCACCGCCGTCCTCCTCCACCATGCCGGAGCTGATACCCCGACGCCGCCGTCCATTACAAGAGATCGACCTCTCTCATCCATGGCTTTGGACCGGGATCCTTGCATCCCGTCCTGTCGCTTCATCCCCGCCGTCGTCCACCTTGCCGGCGCCGCTCCTACGGCCGTCTCGTCCACCGCGCCCCGCCACCACCGTCTACCCTCCTAGATCTGCTTCCACGCCACCGACAGCCATCGCTACCGCAGCACCGTCAAATTCTCAGCAGATGCCTACACGGCGCCGCACCAGAGGCGGTACTCTTTCGTATCTGCTCAACTTATTTATCGCAGCAAGAAAATAGATCGCCACTGCTTTACTTTGATTTCTTGTCTTGGTTGCGAGGTTGCCTTTGTCCAGTTTGCACCTTCAGATCCGCCATGGCACGCTCAACACCATACTCGCAATGCTTATGGTTTTCCCCTTTTATATTCCACACTAGTTAAATCATAGTAGACTAAATTTCAAAATTGGGTCAGTCGATTTTTCAGAGCTCGCCAGAGTTCTCCGGTGCGATCGAAGGGGCTCGGGTGGTTGTGGGGCCTCGCCGAACAAAGAAAACTCGACGCGGGTGGGGGTTGGGGTGGGGGTAGCGGAGGAACACAGGCAGTGGGGACCGGTGGTCCGGCCGGCGGCCTGTGCGGTGTTCTCTATGGGAAGAATCAGAGACAAGGAAGAAGAAGGGTTAGGAGACATAGGATCTTCATCCAACCGCCTGAAATGGTCGAGAGACAGCTAGGAGTTGCATTCTTAATGCGCTCTGGTTCATCATGTGTGGGCACTGCGCAACCAACATTTTATTATCCAAAATCTGCTTGCTCTTATTTACCATGTTCCTCTTCCGTTCTTCTTTAATACGTACTCTCTCCATTCCTAAATACAAGTCTTTGTATAGATTCCACCATGGACTACATATGGAGCAAAATGAGTGAATCTACACTCTAAAATGTACCTGGATACATCTATATGTGATCCATAGTGGAAATCTCTACCAAGACTTATATTTTGGAATGGAGGGAGTATGATAGTAGTACAGTATGTTCCTTGTACTGAAGATGAGCAGGGACATTTGCAGTGTAGAGGTCTATACGGTCGGTTGTGATGGACACTTTGAGCCTCTTTGATTCGTAGGATCTTGTAAACATAGGAATAGGATTTGTAGTGGCCTGCCCACTTGAATCCTATAAGAATAGCAACGAAATGCGGGGAGCTGTGTCGCCTTTGAGAGTTACATTGATATTAACAGTACCGCACCTTCACTTGAAGAGAGTTGGTATCCGAAGCCTTTCTAGCCGTACCAGCAATACTAGCACATATATTCCAGCAAGTTCCACTTTGCTGATTTTACTCTGATGCTTAAGGTTTTCCCGTTATATCTACACTATGATCTGTGTAGCTGCTTTGTGTCGCACTAGCAGCAGTCCACTCTTGAAGCTAAACACTGCAATGACTTACAAAATTGGCACCAAGGCATTGAGTGCCATTCTGGATGCAATGAAACTCATACGCTCCTCACCTGTTGATTCTTGTTCAGAATATCATCCTAATGACTATTCTAACCTCGAGGAGTCAAAGGCAGATGGCCTGACCTGTTCACCCATCAAGGTGCTTGTTCTAATTTGGCAATGTTTTATTGATTGCGGGTATCTTGCATATGTTGTCTTGCATTTCTTCTACTTTGTTGCACCGCCATATGCTTAGTTTACTCATCATATATGTCGAGATGCCATGCCCATCCATTATCAATACATATTCCATCTGTCATCATACCAAGTTTTTCCACTCAAACGTTGTTCTTGTGCATCAGACATCAAAAAGGAAGAGGGTGATTGCCGAACCTGAAGGAGCACCAGCAAAGTCCTTGAAAAACGTGGTGGTGCCGGAGAAATCAGACAGCACCCCACTTATATTGGTTGTACAACCAGTGACACAAAACGTAGGACCGACTCTAGCAGACTGTACCCATACTTCACTGGCCACACCACTAGCCCCACCACACAGGACCCGCACTCCAGCAAAAGGTATACCGATTTCATTTGCCATAGCACCAGTTGTACCACAGAAAAATCCCACTCCAGCAAAAAGTACAGCAAGTCCACCGGCCGAAGACCTATCCCAACTGCAGAGACGGCCAATTCCTGCAGATTGCAACCCCATTCCATTTATTCCCAGTTTAAAAGACAATGCTTTCAATGTTGTTAGGGACTACGTGCATATATTCCCATCATGGGAAGATTATTGTGAAGACAAACACCATTTTCACATCTTCCTGTCCAACTTACGTGTAAGTGCTATTATTCATGGCTATTATTTTCTTGTTTTCTGCTGATTGAACATATCAATGATTTACATTACATTGTTGTAACTAGGTGAGGGTCAATCTGGATAGTCATGACGAGCAAAGCTTGCTTGTGCTTTTCAAGGAAGCATTGCAGCAGTATCGGTGTTACCTGAGGAAATCACACTTTGATGGCAAGTCTATAAACGAATTTCTGGTGAAGTCTCATGTGCTAAATTTAGAAGACATTGAATGGAAAAACCTTGTTATGCACTGGTCTCATTCCCAGGATGAGGTACTGTCTATGTAATCACATGACAATTTGAACTTCTACTTTTCCGCATGTGCCTTACGAATCTTTTTTGTAGGAAATCTGCTCGAAGAAGAATTCCGGTTTGACAAGAACCACAGGATATCTCAAATATGTTGCCCGCTACTTTGCTCTTGTCAGTACCTGTTGTCCTATATCACTATACTTGCATACATACCTGGTTCATTATGTGACAGTATTATGCATGATAGCTTGCTTATCAATTGTTCGCTCCAAATTATCTTATCTGTATGAATGGTTACATTAGTGTAGAATATATCCAATGCTAATGTTTTTTAGCTCTGCATTGTTCTTGTAAGTACATGCTGTCCTTTATCAGTGTACTTATAATGACAGGTAGTTGTTCATGTACCATCACTCTGCAGCTTATTTTCCTTTGCCCTCCATTTTCTACACATCAGATCTATATTTACTCTTACCATAAGGTTGGTACTGAAGAAGTTTAGCTGTGCATTTCTCTTGGCTGTACCTTTTGCCTGTATCGTTGCACTTACATTTATAGCTACTTGGTTATGTAGCATCACTCTTCATCTTATCTTAAATATTCTCCATTTTTTCGTATATTATCACATCTATATTTACTCTTAACAAAATGTAGAATAAAGGCAATGCTTTTGAAGAAGATTCTGTGGTAAACTTCTTGAATTGCCCCCCCCCCCATCAGCATGGACAAGGCCTTTATAGAGCTTGTCTTCACCAATAATGTAAGTTTGTCCATCTCAAGCCTTCAAACTTTGTTGTATATATTTGGTTAGGCATGACTGCAACAGCTGTTTATTTTTGGTGTTTGCATCAAATTGCTTGTTTAAAGTTTATTATATGTAGTTCATAAACAAAAGTTGGTCCTTTCTCAATTTAAGTTTTCAGTTGTACAACCAAGTTCCTTCTTCATACCATGTAAATTAAACTATACAGAGCAAGTGATCTTCTTTTGCACTGCATGTATGCTTCTGTTCTTCATCTGTAATCCAGTGGTGTGGTGAACCTACCCACTACAGGACAATGTCATATTCTGCAATGTCTTAACTATGAAAAATGTCATATCATTCTACTATTATTTAAACCGTCTCTTTATTTGCCAATCTGAAATGGTATAAATTGACAGCACACTAACCATTGATACTTATGAGTTCTTGATCTGTAATCCAGTGGTGTCGTGAAGCTCCCAACTCCTTCACAATGTCATTTCCTGCCATGTCTTGACCTGAACAATACCATATTGTGTTAATGCAAATTTAAACTGTGTCACTTTATTTGTCAATAAGAAATGTGATGAATTGTCAGCACTGATACTTTTATGTGCAAAACCTATCATCTGTCTGCTTGTTTATCTTTCAGAGTGAGGAAGATATAAGTGTTGAACAAGCGCAGTCTCATTATCTTGCTCAGCTGCTTGCGCTGCAGCTCCCCAGTAGGGCTAACCTTTCTTGAAATCTATTGAAGTGCTGTCGGTTTTGTATATTATTTTGTCGGCGTGTTTATTTGCACTGGTGGTGATCTTTGATGCCCATTGTATGTAATCTGCTGCCTGCTTGTGCTTTATTATCATAGTGGCGAACTTTGATGCCCAGTGGATGTAATATGTCGTAATTTATTTATTGTATAGTATAGGTTTTTTCTTATTCAGGATGCTGTAGTTATTTTACTGTATATTTATCTTGTCTTCGTAGTAAACCGGCCAAACCGTAAAATTACGGTACATAATCGGGCCGTCATGCAATCACGACGTAGGTTGGGCCTGAAACGTGCCAATCAGCTCACGGGCCGGCAGCAGCCCGAAATGAACCCTGGCCCATGATTGTGCAAATCAAATCACGGGCTTTTAACAGGCCAAAATTGTCTGGGTCCTTGTTTGGCCCAATCAGATATTGGCTGCGAGCAGGCCGGATGCAAACCGGGTCGTAGTTAGGCCCAACTATATGACGGGCTTTTAACAGGCCGAAATTAATATAGGGATGAAATGTTAAACGGGCCCTTAACAGGCCAAAACTAATATCAGGCCGAATTACTAAGTGGGCCTTTAGCAAGTGGGCCCAAAAGCATAGTGACCAGTTGACGGGCCGAATCTGATATGGGCCATAATTGAGCCCAAAGCCTCTTGAAGAGCCGGACCTGATCTGGGCCGTAATTTGGCCTAGAACGTGGTAGGCTTTTAACGGGCCGGATCTCATATGGGCTACTATTAGGCCCGGAGCGTGGCAGGCCATTAATGGACCGGATCAAATATCGGCCGGCATTTGGCCCAAAACATGGCAGCCAGTTAATGGGTCGGCCTACTAGGGTCCTCAAAATCTTGTGGGCTTACAGCTGGGCCGGCCCATTAATATCGGCAAAATCTCGTGGGCCTTTAGCTGGGCCGGGCCATTATGACCCGCAAGAATCTTGTGGGCCTTTACCTGGGCCGGCCCATTATGGCACAAAAAATCTTGTGGGCCTTTACCTGGGCCGGCCCATTATGGCCCGCAAAATCTTGTGGGCCTTTAGCTGGGCCAGCCCATTATGGTCCGCAAAATTTCGTGGGCCTTTAGCTGGGCCGGCCCATTATGGTCCGCAAAATCTTGTGGGCCTCTAGTTGGGCCAGCCCATTTAAACTTGTTGGGCCGTGCCACGTGTCGACGTATCATAGGCGCCTTCTGTCAAGTGAGTGGATGACATCTATCCTGACGATGAGCCGACACATGTTTCCTCTAGCCAATGATGATTTTACACGTGGAAAATCCCCATTGGTCGGGGCTGTTAACGGGTTATCAGATCCAAAACCCGACCCGATAGCTTAACGGCGTTCCGTTACGGTGGATGCCACGTGTCGGTCACCCTTGACAAAAGAACTTCTGTGATGCGCGATTTATCGTCATAGAAGTGGACACTTCCATGATGATAATTTTGGTAATGTCATGGAACACTTCTATGACAGCACAGGTATGACTATCTTGATTCTGTCATAAATTTGTCATGTATGTACATGCATGACAAAAAAAGCGACCTACTGTGACAAACACGTATTATCACGGAAGTGTATTTTTTTGTAGTGCCTGGATCAGTATGCTGGCACACACAGTACATCAATGTATATATCAATGTGCAATCACATGTATAATTAACGTAAAACTGATATATACCTTATAAGTCTCAACGGAAACAATCAACGGGTGTGGAGTCCCATCAACGTCATCGGCAAGTTGAGTGTAGACCGTAACCCTGTATCGTAACTCTTACTCGTCGAAGGAATATCTGCAGCATGATACGTTGTAGCCGTGTAGGTCAGTACATTGAATGTACCGACAAGATCACAATAAGAGAAAACAAATGATAAAGTATACTATATGCAATATGGCTTTGTGGCTCTGTATCTGAGTTTTGTTTGCATAAAAGCGGGTTTTATTTTCCCTACATCAAAGGAATTAACCGGAGTCTGTACTATGGAGTTTTCTATCATGACATGGTTCCGCCAACCGATGTCTCATAGCCCAAAATCATCATAAGTTGCCCACAATTAAGTTATCAGTCTGGTGTTGAGAGTTCCGAGATAGATCCAAGTCCAGAGGCTCAAATTGTCCGTAACCGGGGACACAGCTAATCGATTAGGTTTTAACCCTCTGCAGATGTTTGTACACTTTACCCGCAAGATTCGATCCCTCTTTTTACATTCTCGCACTTCAGGTTGTTTGAGAACGAGACGACCGAAACATGGTCTTCCGAAGAGTTCCCCTGACCATTGTCTGGTGCTCATCCAATCCTACCGCAGTTCTACATCTGCTAGCACCGTCCCAGCCAGAGTCACCACTAGGGTTAACCAAGCCAGAGCCCATAGTGACTTGCGGTTGCACAGGTAAGCTTCCGGGCATGAAGTATTCTTCCGTCTCTTTGAGTCTGGGTGAAGCTTTCCACAAGATGTCATGGCGCTTCTCCATGCATCCCGGACATCCACTGGTTCCTCCAGGGTGCCCGTCAACCATCCTTCACCCAGTAGTGTGTATTGAATTCTTGTCTCGAGTCTCGAAATCTTGAGGCCTTGGAGTCCTGAAGATGCAGTCTTTGCCAATGCCATCATGAAGTTGTCGACATTGACGTAGAGTCCTCCTTCTTCACACCACTCTCGTGCACTCATACCAAACCCCATCTACTATAGCGTAGCATTAAAACTACATAACATCCCGGGCTTGGTAACAGGGAGATGGGTTTCTACCTCATGCATTCTAATCAACTACAAGATTCAATAACACTATTGGAGGGATTGTTGAAAGGGTGCTACTACATGCAAATAAAACATGGGTATGGAAAACATGGTCAAAGTGAACTTGCCTGGTATCACTTGATGAAGATAATAACGCTCTTGGAATCTTTGATAAACTATTCGTCACTCCGAGAAAATCTATATAATCAAACATTATACTCACATAAGTAATAATCCTAGCAAACAATACTAGCAATCAAAATAACAACCAAAAAGCAATAACTAAAACAATAATGAAGTCAAAGAAAACCAAATAGAATTCCAAAAAAACTTCAAGAAAGCAAGGGAGAAACCAACTCACACAATAACAGACAATACTCTCGTGGCAACACCAAATTACTCTAACAATTTTTTTCTACAACAAAGAAAATATAATTCTAATGAAACAACAGAAAATAATTTACTAAAGCATTCACTAGCAAAAAGAACTAGTATAAAAAACTATTATAACTATCTAGTTAACACTAGAACAACTATAACAACTAGAAAACACTAGGACAATAGTAAACAATACTAAAATAATTTATGAAAACTTATTTACTCCTAAATAACAGAACCAATAACAACATATATTGAAGTGGCAAAAAGAAATACATTAAAACTAATAAAACTATTTTTATCAACTATCACTATGAACTAAACATACAAATACTAAAATAGTAGCTAAACACTAATAAATAACTACAGATATTTATCTACTATAGTCCAACAGAAACATATGACAACATGTAAAAATCTACAAAAATAATTAACTAAAAATAATTAAAAACACTGATTATATGACAAAAATAACTACATAAGCAAAACAGTACCGTTTTCGCAATAAACCTAATTAAAATAAACTAAAAATAAATCACTATATGCTACTGAGTAGACAAAACAACAACAAAACAGTAGCAAAAAGAATCAATCAAAAATATGTTCTATAACTCAAACTAGAGCCAAAACAGCGTTTGAAGCATATTTGAAATAATTCAAATTTAAACTACCCAAATACAACATTTCAAGTCAATAACAGAAACTTCACAAAATTTTGAAACTATAGCAAAATAAATCACTCAATTTGGATCTAAAACATACAAGTTATAAGCAATCTAAAATTCAAACTATTCTGTTTTTAAAACAGAAACGAAAAAACAAAAAACAAACAAACTGGCAGGTACTACGCATCGGGCTGCTATTGGGCCTAAGCAGTGGGCGTTCTGAACTAAGCAACGCTCGGTCATAACTTAACAAAACCGTGCATGCACGTTTAATAAAAAGAAACCGGTGAACCGGTTCGATCTAAACCGTAAATAAATAAACCGACCTAAACCAAATAAAACCTAACTGTTCAGATTAGATCTAATCTAGGCCATTACTACAAGATCTAACGGACAGGAGGGTCGTCGGAGCTTACAGCGGTGGTGGTCGCCGGTGATGCGGCTCGGCCATCATCGGCGACGGTGCTCCGGTCATCGGAGAGCTCCAGCGAGGGCACGGGCGGATGCGGTGTTCGACGGCGAGTCCAGCGGTGCTCGAGGTGGCGTCGTAGGTGGACGGAGGAGGTCGGCAGCGAGGTCGAGGCGGCGTTGGCGTTCGGGCCTCGGCGCCGGAGAAGAAGACGGCAACTGCATTGGGGTTCGTCGGGATGGCCTCTCCAGTGGACCTTCGTCTTGTCGGAGTTGACGGGAAGGGGCGACGCAGAGTGGGGCATAGAGTGGTGGTAGCTCTGGTTGTTGAGGGATCCGGAGATGAGCAGGGCTACGCGGAGGAGTTGCGGCAGCGCCGACGAGCTTCGGAAGAGATCGGGTGTCGAGGAGGCAGCGGCTTCGATGGTTCTCCGGCTCGTCCGAGAGCACAGGGAGGTGAAGCGCGGCAAGGCAGACGCGATGGTGGTGGGGAAGGTGGTCGGAAGGGGCGGGTGGAGGCGCGGCAAGGCGGCGGAGCTCGGTAGAGCTTCGCGAGCTCCGACGAGATCAGAACGATTCCCTAGGGCATGGGAGATCGTGATTGTTTGTGAAAATCGGATGAGCGGAGAGAGGGCTATATTTATAGGGCGCTTGTCGTGCGGGAGGGGAAAAAATCCGAGCGAAGCAATCAGGATTTGAATCGGGGCGCCGTGCCCGTGATGAACACGAAAAGAAGAGACAGAGGATGGGGATGATGAGTGGGCCCTGGTGGTCAGGGACTGTGGGGAGAAAGAGGTGGGAGCGGGCGGCCGGCGCATAGCCTTTCGAGCGCGGTGTAGGCTGGCTGGGCCAAAAGGCCAGCTGGGCAGAGGGAAGAGAGAGGTGGGCTGGGTCTTGGTGGCTTCGGTCGTTGACTTTATTTTTATTTTTTTTAGTAAAACACAGACAATAAAACAAACACGAGTAAAAAAATATATATAGGCATATGATATATCAAAATCTTCAGAAAAAGAAAACCTAAAACATGAACATATTTTCACAGGCAAATAAAATCCTCAGAAAATTAAATAAAGCAAACAATGCTACTGTTTCATTAAAACCCAATAAAAATAATTTTTAAAAATACCAAAATGATTTCAAATTTACCTTTCTCCAATTTTTCATTGTAGGGAATCATTTTACCCTATTTTTCATATATTGTAGTATTGGAGAAAAATAATTTGAATAAAAGGCAAATAAATCCTAAATTGAAAGTGGGTTTCAAAATACTTCCAAATGACTTTCAATTTGATTCTTTAACTTCCAACTCATATTTCATATAATTTGAAGAAGTCATTTTATCTTCTCTCATGAAAATCATTGAGTTGCATAAAGTTTCAGGTTTGAATTATTTGCATTTGAAAAGAATTTGAATTCATGGAGATCATAAATGCAAGGTGAAAGTTTGGGAAAGTCATTTCATTCCCTCTCATTAAACTCTCAAAGTTTCAAATTGCACTCAATTTCACTCAATCATTCACACAACAATCAGACAAACAATCAAAACTATTTATTTAATATAACATTCCAAAATTTAGAATTTTGGGATGTTACATTTGTTGTGTAGAGTTTTACCTGAACTTTGAAGAAGAGACTGGACATATCGAGATGAACTGGGATCCCATCAACTCTCTCGTTCAGGACGAAGCCGCCATGAACGTGCTCCAACTGGAATCTCGTCTTGCCAGCATCGTGGATTATCTGGCTTGACTGAAGGTGGCGGTTTCCCGAGTTGACACGGCGCTCTTGCCGAAGGAGAGCTTCCAGAATGACCTTGAGTCTCTGATGACTCGACTCAACGAGATTCTTGGCCGAGTGCAAGAATGGAAGAAGTCTTCTGCCCGATGTGGTGCTGATGTGGCTCTGTGCCTGGTTCGTGTCCACTTTAAGGAGGCCAAGGAAGAGAAGCTGGCAGCGCTCAAAGTCGCCAACACCAAACATCGCCAGTTCCAATCCTTCATGGAGACCTTCATTGACGCAGCCACTCGCATAGCAGATGGAATCGATTTGGACGAGTTCGTCGAGCCAGCCAGTCCCCCTCCAGAGGAGTGAACAAACTTTAAGTCTTAATTCAATTTGCCTCAGAATGCCGAGTGATTTTGTAACCGTTAAAACTCCTTCGGGGCGGATGCCCGAGTACTTTTATCTACGGTTCTGAACCTTGCGAGATTTATCTGAACTTTGTTTCTCTTTGAATGCATTTGTCTTCACCTTTGCTGTTTTTGAATCTCTTGACTTTGAGTGGAACTTGATTCCTCAGTCTGAATTTTCACTGACTCTGCGTCGCAGCTCTGTCAAGTGGATCATGGACAAGGGCACTTGGTGTTGTCCACAACCTGCACTTCGTCGTCCTTGCAGATCGGAATGGAGCGGACATTGTACTTGTGGTGCAGCTCCGTCGATTGGGTCATGGACAAGAGCACTAGGTGATGTGTATGACCTGCACCTCGTCATCCTTGAGGATCGGAATGGCGTGGACGTTATAATTGTGTCGCAGCTCCGTCGAGTGGGTCATGGACAAGAGCACTAGGTGATGTGCACGACCTACACCTCGCCGTCCTTGCGGATCAGAATGGAGCAGACGTTATACTTATGTCGCAGCTCCGTCGAGTGGGTCATGGACAAGAGCACTAGGTTTTGTGCACGACCTGCACCCCATCGTCCTTATGGATCGGAATGGAGCAGACGTTATACTTGTGTCGCAGCTCCGTCGAGTGGGTCATGGACAAGAGCACTAGGTGTTGTGCACGACATGCACCTCGTCGTCTTTGCGGATCGGAATGGTTTTTAACTTAGGCGAGTACGAGACTACAACTAAGCCCCTGAGTGGGAGGATTGCTCTCCACTCGGTAGGATTTTGGAAACTTAGGCGAGTGCGGGACTGCAGGTAAGCCCCCAAGTGGGAGGATTGCTCTCCACTCGGTAGGATTTTTTAAACTTATGCGAGTACGGGACTGTAGCTAAGCCCCCGAGTGGGAGGATTGCTCTCCACTCGGTAGGATTTTGGAAACTTAGGCGAGTGTGGGACTGCAGCTAAGCCCCCGAGTGGGAGTATTGCTCTCCACTCAGTAGGATTTTTTAAACTTAGGCGAGTACGGGACTGCAACTAAGCCCCCGAGTGGGAGGATTGCTCTCCACTCGGTAGGATTTTTAAACTTAGGTGAGTACGGGGCTGCAGCTAAGCCCCCGAGTGGGAGTATTGGTCTCCACTCGGTAGGATTTTTTAAACTTAGGCGAGTACGGGACTGCAGCTAAGCCCCCGAGTGGGAAGATTGCTCTCCACTTGGTAGGATTTTTTAAACTTAGGCGAGTACGGGACTACGGCTAAGCCCCTGAGTGGGAGGATTGCTCTCCACTCGGTAGGATTTAGAAACCTAGGCAAATCAGGTTTGTGGCTAAGCCACCCACTGACAGGATAACAATCATTAAGGCACCACAAAAATCTTGTTTTTGATAAGCAAAATGAACGATTCTTATTACAACTCGCCGACCCGAGTGCTTAAGTGTTAAAAGGGCAGGGCAAATCTGCATTCCAAGCGTGTGGCTCGTCTTTCTTGTGTTCCACATTATAAAGGTGATAAGCTCCATTGTGGAGCACCTTGGTGATGATGAAGGGACCTTCCCAAGAAGGAGCAAGCTTATGAGGTCTTTGCTGATCCACTCGGAGTACTAGGTCTCCTTCCTGAAATGCTCGACCTCTCACGTTTCTGGCATGGAATCGACGGAGGCCTTGATGATAAATGGTCGACTGGATCAAAGTCATCTCTCTCTCTCTCTTCTTCTAGTAGGTCAACAGCATCTTGCCGAGCTTGCTCAGCTTCAGCTTCTGAGAAAAGTTCTACTCGGGCGCGTTGTGAAGCAAGTCGCTTGGCAGCATGGCTTCAGCCCCATAGACCATGAAGAAGGGAGTCCGACCGGTTTGGCGTTGTTCTCAATCCCCAAATGACGGAAGGCAACTCATCTACCCAAGCGCTTGCTACATGCTTGAGGTCACGCATCAACCGGGGTTTCAGCCCTTGGAGGATCAAACCATTTCTCTCTCTGCTTGTCCATTCGACTACGGATGCGCGACAGACACATAGTCGACCCGAGTACCCTGGGAAGCACAGAATGCTCTAAACTCATCATAATCGAAGTTGGAGCCATTATCCATGATAATACTGTGAGGGACTCCGTATCTGAGCATCAGTTCTCTAATAAAACTGATGGCAGTGCCTGAGTCGATATTTTTGATAGGCTTGGCTTCGATCCACTTAGTGAACTTGTTGAATGGTACAAGCAAATGAGTGAAACCACTTCTGCCAGTCCTCAGGGGTTCAACCATATCCAACCCCCAAACAACGAATGGTCAGACGAGTGGAATGGTCTTCAAGGTTGAAGCGGGCTTGTGAGACATGTTGGAGTAGAACTGGCAGCCCTCACACTTGTCGACTATTTCTTTTGCCATTTCATTTGCACGTGGCCAATAAAAACCTGCTCGGTATGCTTTGGCCACGATTATTCGAGAGGATGCATGGTGACCACAGGTCCCCGAATGGATATCATTGAGAATCATTCAACCTTCCTCTGGGGTAATGCATCGTTGAGCAACTCCGGTCACACTCTCTTTATACAGTCGACCACCTATCACGGTGAAGGCTTTGGATCGACAGACGATCTAACGGGCCTCATTCTCATCCTTTGGAAGTTCTTTTTTGAGAATGTATGCAACATATGGCACCATCCAATCTGGGGTGATAACCAAAACCTCCATGATCAGGTCGACCACGGCTGGAATTTCAACCTCAGTCGAGTCGGTGGAACTTTTTGGTTGCGGGGGCTCTTTCGTGAAAGGATCCTCTTGAACTGACGAAGTGTGAAGATGTTCCAAAAACACATTGCTGGGAATAGACTCGCACTTGGAGCCTATCTTCGCCAGATCATGAGCTGCTTGATTCTTGACTCGGGGTATGTGGTGGAGCTCTAACCCCTCGAACTTCTTTTCCAACTTCCTCACTGCATTGCAATAGCCAATCATAGCTGGACTCCTAATATCCCATTCCTTCATCACTTGATTGACCACCAAATCTGAGTCGCTGTAAACCATTAGGCGGCAGACGCCGAGTGAAATGGCCATATGCAACCCGTATAGAAGTGCCTCATATTCAGCCTCATTGTTGGAGGAATCAAAGTGAATTTGGAGAACATAACTGAGTTTGTCGCCTCGTGGGGATACCAGGACCACCCCAGCACCAAAACCGTTCAGCATCTTGGACCCATCAAAGAACATAGTCGAATGTTCCGAATGAATTTGAGTCGGTTGTTGTTGCTCACTCCACTCGGCGAGGAAATCTTCTATTGCTTGGGACTTGATTGCTTTCTTTGCCTCAAACTTGATATCTAATGGAAGGAGTTCAATCGCCCACTTCACCACTCGACCAGTTGCATCTCTGTTGTTCAGAATTTCTGATAATGGAGCATCACTAACAACTGAAACCGAGTGATCTGAAAAGTAATGTGCAACTTTCTTTGTCGTCAGATAAATCCCATAAACCAACTTTTGATAATGAGGGTATCTCTGCTTGGACGGGGTTAAGACTTTAGAAATATAATACACTGGGTGCTGAACTTTGAAGGCTTTACCTTCTTCTTCCCGCTCGACCGTGAGCATCGTACTGACAACTTGTCCAGTGGCTGCGATATAAAGCAGTAAAGGCTCTTTGCTGATTGGAGCAGCAAGCACTGGCTGGGTGGAAAGCAGGGTTTTGAGCTCTGCAAATGCTGCGTCAGCTTCAGGAGTCCACTCGAACTTGTCAGACTTCTTCATCAGTCGGTAAAGAGGCAATGCCTTTTCACCGAGACGAGAAATGAATTGGCTCAATGCGGCCAGGTAACCGGTAAGCTTCTGGACATCATGCACATGCACAAGGTGTTTCATTCAGAGAATTGCACCAACGTTTTCCGGGTTTGCATCGATCCCTCATTCGGAAATGATAAAACCGAGTAACTTTCCACCTGGGACTCCGAATGTGCACTTTGATGGATTAAGCCTGATATCATACCTTCTCAGATTAGCAAAGGTTTCAGCGAGGTCAGTCAGTAGGTAGGAACCTTTACGTGACTTGACCATGATGTCATCCATGTATGCTTCCACATTCCGACTGATTTGAGTGAGCAGACACTTCTGAATCATGCGCATGAATGTGGCACCAGCATTCTTGAGACCAAAGGGCATGGTAACTTAGCTAAAGCACCCGAATGGGGTGATAAAAATTGTTTTATTTCATCAGGACCATACAGTCGGATCTGATGGTACCCGGAATAAGCGTCCAGAAAGGACAAACACTCGCATCCCGCGGTCGAGTCAACAATCTGATCGATGCGGGGCAGAGGGAAATGATCTTTTGGGCAGGCCCGATTGATATGCTTGAAGTCGATGCACATGCGAAGTGAATCGTCCTTTTTGGGGACCATAAAAACATTGGCGAGCCACTCGGAGTGGTATATCTCGCGGATGAACTCAGCTGCCAGAAGCCGAGCCACCTCCTCACCAATTGCTTTCCTCTTCTCCATGGCGGACCGACGGAGATGCTCTTTGACAGGTTTTTCTTTCGGGTCGACTCGCAAACGGTGCTCAGCCAGTCCCCTGGGTACACCAGGCATGTCAGAAGGTTTCCATGCAAAGATGTCCCAATTCTCATGGAGGAACTGGATGAGCACTTCTTCCTATTTGCTGTCGAGTGTTGTTGAGATATGAGTCGGAGCAGCATTAGGATCGGTCGGGTGAACATGAACTTGTTTCGTTTCACTAGACGACTAAAATGAAGATTCTGAAGCGGGCTTTTTGGCACGCAACAAATCACTCGGATATGCATTCTTCTGGTACTCTTGCATTTCTATTGCTGCCATCTGCTCATCGGCATCCTTTGAACCTTTCTTGAAACATTCCTCCGCTCTCTGCCGATTACCAGTGATCATAATCACGCCTTTGGGCCCAGGCATCTTCAGCTTGAGGTATACATAACATGGTCGAGCCATGAAGCGAGCATATGCAGGTCTGCCCAAAATAGCATGATAAGCACTGTGAAAATCCACAACTTCAAATGTCAACTTTTCCTTGTGATAGTTCTTTGAATCGCCAAAAACCACATCAAGAGTGATCTGGCCGAGTGAATCAGCTTTTTCCCCGGGAATGACCCTGTGGAAGCCCATAATGCTTTCACTAAGCTTGGACATCGGGATGCCCATCTCTCGGAGAGTCTCAGCATACATAATGTTCAAACCACTGCCACCATCCATGAGGACCTTGGTCAATCGGGTGCCTCGGACGACCGGGTTAACCACCAACGCTTACCGCCCTGGGGTAGCAACACGTGCCGGATGATCTGACTGGTCGAATGTAATGGGAGTCTTTGACCACTTCAAATATGTTGGTGTTGCCGGAGCAGCCATATTCACTTCTCTGTTAATGACTTTCAATCGACTTTTGCTCTCAACATCAGCGAAAATCATCAAAGTGGCATTGATGTTGGGGAAACCATCATCTTCCTCTTTGTCTTCATCCTTATCAGACTTTTTCTATTTCTCTTTGGACTGACCCTCTCGGAATTGCTGAATAAGGAGTCGACATTGTCAAGTGGTATGCTTGGGATAAATCAGGTTTCCTTCTTCATCCACTCTGGTGAGTATATGACACGGCAGACCCAACACATCATTTCCTGCTGAATCTTTCACCTTTTTAGGGTCCCATGGCCCTTTAGGCTTTCCCTTGAATTTTCCCTGAGTCACTGCTGCGGCTTCACCAGGAGCGGCAGGCTCGGCCTTGTGCTTCTGTTTCTGATTGGAATTACCTCCTCCTCCATCTTGGGCGACTTGTTTGCTCTTGCCACTGCGGAGTCGGTCTTCTTCTTCACCGTTAGCGTACCGAGTGGCTATTTCCATCATTCGGGTCAAAGTCATATATCATGTCTGACCGAATTTCAGGTTAAGCTCTCGGTACCTAACGCCCTCCTTGAAGGCGCAGACTGCTTGGTGTGGTGACACGTTTTCCACTGATGCGATGTGGTCCACCTCTGGATGTAATCTCTCGGCGTCTCATTCGGCTTCTGAACACAATGTTGCAATTCTGTCAATCTTTCAGGTCGCTTGCAAGTTCCTTCAAATGTTCTAACAAACACTCGGGCCAACTCTTCCCAACTGAATATGCTGCCAGGAACCAACTTATTCAACCAAGCCCTGGCTGACCCTTCCAACATCAAAGGAAGGTGTTTCATGGCTACCTCATCATTACCGCCACCATTCTGCACAGCCACTCGGTAATCCTCTAACCAAGTGTCGGGTTTGGATTCACTGGTAAACTTACTTACCCCAGTCGCCAACCTAAAGTTGGGGGGATCTCTGCGGTTCTGATGGCACTGCTAAAACACTCAGGCCCTGATACATGCACTCGACTGCTCACTGGTCGATCTCTGTCTCGTCCTTCTCTATGAGCTCTATTCCGGTCGACCATACCTTGTACCAAAATTGATCTTGCATCAAATCCAGGTTCTCTGGGGTCGACTGGATGCCTTCGCTCGTCACCATACTGTTGGATTTCGGGTTCCGGCAGACCCTTGAGGTTCGAACACTGGGGTGCGCGCGAAGATCTCTCCCCTACCGATCTACGTCCAATCTCCTCGCGTGATTTAAGCTGGAAACAACGAACAACACAAGGGGCACAAGGTTTATACTGGTTCGGGCCACCGTTGTGGTGTAAAACCCTACTCCAGTGTGTGGTGTGGTGGATTGCCTCAGGGGGCTAATGATGAATAGTACAAAGGAAGAACAGCCTCGTGAGAGGTGTTCTTGAGCTGGTGCGATGAACTGCTAGGGTGAGTTCAGTCGCCTCTCTCTCTCTCTGCTTGGGCTCTACCAGATCTCTGGGTGTTTTCTCGATGTCTCTACTCTGTGGTGGCTAGCTCTATTTATAGAGGCCATGGGCCTCTCCCAAATAATGAGCGGGAAGGGCGCCAACAATTGGCCATTTTGAAGGGGAACATATAGTACAAGTTATCCTGACCAAAGGTGGTCTTCGGCTGCCAAAAGCACTGGTGATGACGCCGTCTTGGGCTCCATGGTGACCTCCGTCCCGCCGCTCTTCTAGTCTTGGTCTTGTTGCACCGGAATGGCAACCTTTGCCCGATGCCCCGGCCTATGCTTGCCCCCTTTGCACCAAAGGGGAAACAAGGACACTGCGCAGGCCGGCGCCCGCCTGGAGCCCGCCTGGTCTCGATCTTCATGGCTTGCGTCACGGGATCTTCGTGAGGTACCCCTGCCTTGATCTCTTCGCCTCCTCGCCAGCCTGCCTGACGAGGCTGCCTTTAAGGAAGCTTCCTGTCGTCCGCCCCGCGAGGCTTGGCCCCTCGCGAGGGTCTTGAGCTTGAGCTGATGAAGATGGGCCGTGCTGGGCCCCCACTTGAGCCACGCCGCAGGCTGTAGGCAGGCAAGTCTGGGGACCCCTGTTCCCAGAACGCCGACAGTAGCCCCCGGGCCCAAGGCGCGCCCGGGCTTGGCCTAGCAGGAAAGCGAAGGGCAAGCACGAAGCGCCGCGGGCCCTAACAACCTGCGGCCTTGGGCGCCGCGTGGTGATTGATTGGACGTGGCCGACTGTGCTTCCCCATGACGCCTTGTTACGCGCCCGGCTAAGCGGACCCGTAGTTGCACACAGTTGTTCCTCCTTTCCGCTGCTCACCCGCCTCCTACCTTTCCTTCTTTCTTGAGCTCCAGCCTCCGCCGCCAATCCGGCTCGAGTTCTTCCTCCTTCTCACTGCCATGGCGCCGACGAAGAAGGGAAGGGGAAAGAAACCTGCACCTTTGCCCCGCACACCTCCAGCGGCGACCTCCGCCGTCGCCCGGTCAATCATACTCAAGCCAGAAGCTTTGGACGAGGTCCGCTCTGCCTTTGCAACTATCTTCAACGAGTGCGGCAGGACCACGGCCTGGCCTGCGTCCCATGCCTCCCTTGATAGGATCATCACGGAGGTCCGATTCTTTGCCGATGCCCTATGGGCGGGTCTGGTTCCCCCCTTTTCCGCCTTCTTCAATGCGGTGCTCTCCCATTATTAGATCTGTATGATGCACCTCAGGCCAGAGTCCATTACCCTTCTGGCTGTCTTTGCTTTTGTTTGCGAGGCGATGATAGGCATACCTCCTTCCGTGGCCCTGCTGCGTCACTTCTTTTCCTTGCGCCTAAGCGATCCCACTCAGTGCTCAGGGTGCATGAGCTTCTTCGCCGTGCCAGAGACGGCCGCTTCAGGGATCGACTTCGGCCTTCCTCCTCCTGAGGCCAGGTTCAGAGAGCGGTGGCTGTACGTGGATGTCGGAGTGCCCAACCCTCTGCTCTCGCACCCGACCTCGCCTGTTGTTCCTCACGCGGGTTGGGACCATGAGGTGCTCGCGAGCCCCCGGCTCGCCTTCGTCTGGCACCGCTTCCAGAGTTTGAGGGCGCTCAACGTGACAGCGCCCAAGGTGGTGAAGGAGTTCCTCCAATGTCGCATTGCTCCTCTTCAGCGTCACTCTCGCCGAATGTGGGACTTTATGAGGCATAGAGACCGCATGCGGCTTCAGGAGGAGGACTTGGCGCCTGTAGTGCTGCAGATGGTGCTCAGGGTCTTGACTGGCGATCCTTCCCTAGGCAACCTTCGGAGTAACGGTGTCCTCTTGTATCTTTGCTCTGGTAGGGCCGATTTTGTGAGGCAGATGCCCAGCTTCGACGAATGGGGGTTGTGCCCTGCTGGCTTCATGGGGCCCCGCGAGAACCCAGCCGCTGTGGTTGCTTCTCCTGCTGCCCACAGTGGTCCTTCCTCAGGCGACAGGGCGGGGAGACGAGAGCCAGCGAGAGTTGAGGCGCCCGATGTCGAGGTGCTGATGCCGCGAGAAGCCTTGAAGGTGGCGTCTCCTGAGGCCCGCCCTGGAGCGGCTGCAGGTGCGGAGTTGCGGCCTGTGGTTCCTGAGGCCGGGGCTCCCGAGCCCCCAACCGTTCCTCGCGAGGCGACGCCTGACGGCGCTCCCCAGGCTGACTCCTCCAGCGCTGATCATCTTGACGCTTCTTCCACACCAGGGGCCGACCCCTGCGCCGGGCGCTTAGGTCGGTTCCGCGTAGACTTCGAGGCCCTCCGCAAGAGGAAGGATGCCTTGGGTGACAACGACCGCCCTTGCCGCTTGTTGAAGCGCAGGAAGTACTTTGCCATGGACGAGTAAGTCTTCTTCTTTCCTTGCTTGTTCGCTTTGCTATCCCTACGACTGATTGTTCCCCTTTCAGGCCCCACCCTGCGAAACCTGCCGAGCCAGCCCGGGAGCCATCCCCCCAAGCTTCGCCTTCTCCGTTGGCTCTGGGATCGCCGAGCTCGAGCGGCACCCCTGCTGCCGGACCAGTTGAGGGAGTGATCCATTCCGCGGGGCACCTCGAGCCTGCGTGCCCGCTGTCCTTTCTTCATGAGTCCTCCTGGGGCACATCCGGCCTGCCCCGTGCTCCTCCTCTGATCATAGATGACGAATGGCTGAAGTCTGTCTTTGGCTCTTCGTCCGTGGGTGGACCGACGCCAGGCCGGATTCCCAGAGAGGTCCATCTGGCGATGACTAGGGCACCAGCCCCCAGTACCACGCCGGGAGGGGGCCAGCCACCCCGGGGGCCCCCGCATGCTTCGGTGGAAGAGGGTGATGCAGAAGACGTGCTCAGGCGCGCTCAGGAGCGACGCGCCCTCCGCGAAGAGTTCCTCCAGAGGGCGGCGGATGCGGTGAGCCTGATTGGGGAAGAGCTTGCTGACGAGGATGCGCACCTCGAGGCCGAAGGTTTGTGCCTTGCTGAGGCGAGGCGCAAACTAAAGGTAGTCGTTGCCCTCATGCGTCATCAACGTGATCTTGACAACATGAAGGCTGAAGCGTCACTGGCAGCTTCGCGGGAGGCCTGCTCCCTGGCCGTTGAGGAGGCTCGGGAGGCAGACCGACGGCGCAAGGATGTGGAGGAGCGCGCACAGGAGCTCCAAGCCTGGAGCAACTCCCAGGAGCAGCAGGTGGAATTGCGCCAGGCGGGCCTTCAGTCGATGGAGGTGGCCTCTGTTGACCGGGCGGAGCTTCTGAAACGCGAGGAGGCGCTGACGCTGGAGGCCACCGAGCGCAACCTTGACCTTGAGCGGTTGGAGAAGAGGGAGCGCCTGGTGGCCCGGGCAGAGGATGACGTTGCCGCGCGCGAAGCCCGGGCCCAGGAAGAAGTCGATCGCCGCGTGGCGGAAGCTCGCTCAGCCTTCGAGCGCGAATACGAGACGGGGTTGGGGCTGATCAAGGTCGAGGCCGAGGGCAGGACTGCAGCCCTCAGGGCCAAACTGACCGAAGCGACGTGGCGTGCGGACTCCTCCGCGGCCGCCCTCAGCGCGGCGCAGGCAGAGCTGTCCTCTTCCCGGGCCGAGCAGCTTCTTCTTCACCAGAGGGTTGATGACGCCGAGGCCGTCACGCAGCGGAGTGAGGATGAGCTCCGTTGGCGGCGGGTTCTGGAGCACGTGCATGCCCCCATGCTTCAAACGCTCCGAGAGAGGGCCAACACAGCTTTGGGCTACATCTGCGAGGCTGCCGCTAGGGAGCCGCACGAGGTCAACTACGCCGGCAACCTCCAATTTTTCACCGATGTGGTGACGCTTCTGGAGAACCGGTCCGAGAGGTCCCATTGGCTTGTCGAAGAGAGGAGCCGAGCCTTGCTTGGGTGTGCCTTCTCCCGCGTCTTCAGCCATCTACAGGACAGGGACCCCCACTTCGACTTCGACGCTGCCATCGCACCCTTGCCCATTGCCGTCCGGGGTGACCTGGCACGGTGGGTGGAGGACAACGTGGACGCCCTCGTTAGGGCCTTTGCGTCCGATGACGGCGGCGTGGTTGTGGGCGCCAATGAAGGCGATGTTGTGGACGAGCCTGGCGCTGATGGAGATGCTTGCGGCAGCGGCGGGAATGCCGACGACGCCAGTGATGCCTCCGAGGACGCCCAAGACGCGGTGAGTGATATGTCCGACTGACCACGTGTTACTGCCGTTTAACCTGCACAAAGAAAGTTCGGGCTTTGCCCTGAAGGATGTAAGAGCATTTTGGGAGGGGAAGCCCCTCATGTAAAGGTTTGCACTTAGTACTCTGGTAAGCGTGATGTTGTGTGTGAACGTAGCTGTCGGCCCGGTGATGGGTCAGCTGACTTGTGTACCTTCCGACCCCGACGAGTCCCGAGCGGGCCTGCGGGGGCCGCTGCTCCTCGGTGTCTTCTGATTAACTTGTGGATCCCGCGATGAAAACCTCCGGAAAGGGGGCGGTAACAGCGGTCCTGGTTGTGAATGTGCCTGGCCCGGCCCGGCTCGCGAGGGGCTCGCGAGGGGGGCAGCCGATGTTAACCTTGGACGCAAAGTCAAAACCAGAACACGAGAGATTGCTCGAACGAGACTAAACACCCCTTCCCCCAAACACACGCAAGCATCGAGCTCAAATCCAACTTAAATCCGAATCGAAGAACTTGTCAACAAGGAAAGGCAAAAGCAAAAGGCCGCGTCCCGCACCTAGTCTAGTCTTCGACGTTTTCTCACCAGCGCGGAGCTAAGTGCTGCCACTGGGCGTGGGCGGGAGCCCCCGAGGCCCGAGGGCGGCTCTCTGGAGACTCCGGGGCGTGTACAGCCCCACTCATTATTACGTGAGAGTGTCACGGGGCAGCGAGCTTCACAGGCACTGGGCCTTCTTCACAGGTACTGGCCTTGCTTCATATCGCCAAACTAGGGGCCCGCCTTGCGCCACACTCTGCCGCCATCGACGGCGACCGGAAACCAGGACGACGCCAATGAGGCAGAGCGGTCGCCAGCGGTTCCCCCGACAACCACGGGTCCCCTGCCAGGGGCAGGCCTTGGGGCACCTCCCCGACAGGGGGCCTACCTCCTGAGAACGCCTTGCTCCGACCGCCGCGGTGACGAACCCGAATCTCGGCCCCTCTCCTGCAGCCCCCTGCGCCCTCCTCCTGAGGGGTATGAGGCTGCAGAATTGGGGCAGCCACCCGCTGCGGAGACCTGTATCTCCTGCGACCCATGGTTAGCATAAGCTTGCTCCTGAGGGATGAGTGGTACCCGATAGTTGTCGCCGACGGCGCGGTCGTCGAGGTTCTCATGTGGTTCCTGAAAGAGCTCAGCTCCTGGCGTCTCCTCGCCCCAGCCTGGCCCGAGGAATGAGCCATGATCTTCTTCCAGTCCGCACCCCTGATTCACCATGCGGGGCACATAAGCTTCCAGGGTCACCGCCCCGTGCGCCTCGCTATAGCATCCCATACGCCACGCAGCCTGGCTTGGAGCGTCGTCTTGGGGGTGATGACGCGGTGGTCCGCCGAGGCCGAAGGCCGCGGCGTGCACCCACTTGCTTGCCTGAGAGGGTGCTGGCGTGACTTGTCACCCAGTGCCGGCGGAGCTGTTGGCGCTAGACGGGCCCTGGAGTCCGCTGGAAGTTGCGCGCGTGCGCACGATGCCATCATGCGGCCCACCTTGGGTCTGGGGTGGCAGCTGGACGCAGAAAGGTGGTGTTCCTGAGGCGGCGGCGTCCAGGAGCTCAGCTACTCGCTCCAACAACACGTCGCGGCCGCCCTCCAGCAGTCGGCACCGTAGCAGCTCTCGGGCCACCGTGAGCGCGGCCCTGGAATTCACTTGCTCCCGTCGGGTGTACGGCGCTGTGGCCACGGCGTGGTCTGAGGCCCTTGCTGCGGCCCGCACCTGCCGTGGTGTGAGGGCAGGCGGCGTCTGGCCCCGTCGCCCGCGCCCCGTAACGCCCTGCGGAGCGCGGGCTGCCTGAGGCGCAAGGTTGAGGTCGCCCTGGGCTAGTGCCACGGCGTGGGCGGGCCACGCTGCCCAGCGGTTGGCGTTGGCTGCTGGGTCGGTTAACATCTGAACGGCGAAGCGACGGAACGCGATGCGGAGGAAGAAGGATTCCGGCGCACCCCTACCTGGCGTGCCAAATGTCGGATTTCGGGTTCCGGCAGACCCTTGAGGTTCGAACAATGGGGTGCGCGCGAAGATCTCTCCCCTACCGATCTACGTCCAATCTCCTCGCGTGATTTAAGCTGGAAACAACGAACAACACAAGGGGCACAAGGTTTATACTGGTTCGGGCCACTATTGTGGTGTAATACCCTACTCCAGTGTGTGGTGTGGTGGATTGCCTCAGGGGGCTGATGATGAACAGTACAAAGGAAGAACAACCTCGCGAGAGGTGTTCTTGAGCTGGTGCGATGAACTGCTAGGGTGAGTTCAGTCGCCTCTCTCTCTCTGCTTGGGCTCTACCAGATCTCTGGGTGTTTTCTCGATGTCTCTACTCTGTGGTGGCTAGCTCTATTTATAGAGGCCCTGGGCCTATCCCCAAATAATGAGCGGGAAGGGCGCCAACAATTGGCCATTTTGAAGGGGAACATATAGTACAAGTTATCCTGACCAAAGGTGGTCTTCGGCTGCCAAAAGCACTGGTGATGACGCCGTCTTGGGCTCCACGGTGACCTCCATCCTGCCGCTCTGCTAGTCTTGGTCTTGTTGCACCGGAATGGTAACCTTTGCCTGATGCCCCGGCCTGTGCTTGCCCCCTTTGCACCAAAGGGGAAACAAGGACACTGCGCAGGTCGGCGCCCGCCTGGCGCCCGCCTGGTCTCGATCGTCATGGCTTGCGTCACTGGCTCTTCGCGAGGTACCCCTGCCTTGATCTCTCCGCCTCCTCACGAGCCTGCCTGACGAGGCTGCCTCTGAGGAAGCTTCCTGTCGTCTGCCCCGCGAGGCTTGGCCCCTCGCGAGGGTCTTGAGCTTGAGCTGATGAAGATGGGCCGTGTTGGGCCCCCACTTGAGCCACGCCGCAGGCCGCAGGCAGGCAAGTCTGGGGACCCCCGTTCCCAGAACGCCGACACATACGGATGCCTGTCGTCGGGTCGTCGCGGTGTATACAACCGGCCAAGTGGAGGGGCGTTGACACTCGACGGCGGTCCTCACGGCCGACCCGATGATCATATTGCTCATAATTCTGACCCATTAACTGCTCTTGACGGTGTCCATGGCCCTCATGCTGCGGAGGCGATCTTGGGCTATGAGCCGACTGGACAGTGTCCGCAACCATAGATCTTCTATGAATCCTATTGCGTGGCTGGGAAATTGTTGTGTTCTGCTCTCCCGCTGCACGGAGCAGCGCTCTAATATGCATCAAACCTCTTCCAGCCTCTGATTGGGACGGCTGGATTAACTTTGCTATGCGGGTTGAAGCAGTAAGATTCTGAATTGGGGTACGGTATACCTGATGCTCGGGGGGAAACAATTACTGCTGTCGCCGACTGGATTCAGGGACCAGCCGTCGGGCGCGATCGTCGAGTGAACGCTGGAGATTCTCTAGTCGTGCATGCTCAGCCAAAGTGGCCAAGCGCGCAGTCTCCAAGGCCCGAGCCTCAGAGGTTTCCCCAACGATGGGAGTGTGGAGTGCCTCCGAATTGCGACGATGCAGCTCCTCTCGCTGCTGTGAAGTAAGGGCTTGAGGACGATATTCTTCGTGAACATGTGACGGATCGCCGCCGCCATCGCCACCGTTGCTACGTCGGAAACCAGGCGGGCTGCACGGCGTGTCGACCATCAGGAATTCTGCCGCAGGGTCGCTGCTGTCACACTCAGATAGGGTCTCGACAGAGCCAGTTGACAGGTCGAACATCCCATAGAGACATTCGTCTGGCTCGATTGCCGTGACTTGAGGAGTGGTTGACCAGCGATCCACCGCATGCTTGATCCACCGCTGAAGCCGCGATCGACCGGATCGCTTGCGGCGGCGAGCAACGAAGAGTGACGACGTTGCGGGAGCCGACTGATGTCTACTACACAACCTTCTTCTTGTAGACGTTGTTGGGCCTCCAAGTGCAGAGGTTTGTAGGACAGTAGCAAATTTCCCTCAAGTGGATGACCTAAGGTTTATCAATCCGTAGGAGGCGTGGGATGAACATGGTCTCTCTCAAGCAACCCTGCAACCAAATAACAAAGAGTCTCTTGTGTCCCCAACACACCCAATACAATGGTAAATTGTATAGGTGCACTAGCTCGGCGAAGATATGGTGATACAAGTGGTATATGGATAGTATATAATGGTTTTTGTAATCTAAAAATATAAAAACAGCAAGGTAACTAATGATAAAAGTGAGCACAAATGGTATTCCAATGCGTTGAAACAAGGCCTAGGGTTCATACTTTCACTAGTGCAAGTCCTCTCAACAATAATAACATAATTGGATCATATAACTATCCCTCAACATGCAACAAAGAGTCACTCCAAAGTCACTAATAGCGGAGAACAAACGAAGAGATTATGGTAGGGTACGAAACCACCTCAAAGTTATTCTTTCCAATCAATCCGTTGGGCTATTCCTATAAGTGTCACAAACAGCCCTAGAGTTCGTACTAGAATAACACCTTAAGACACAAATCAACCAAAACCCTAATGTCACCTAGATACTCCAATGTCACCTCAAGTATCCGTGGGTATGATTATACAATATGCATCACACAATCTCAGATTCATCTATTCAACCAACACATAGAACCTCAAAGAGTGCCCCAAAGTTTCTACTGGAGAATCACGATGAAAACGTGTGCCAACCCCTATGCATAGGTTCATGGGCGGAACCCGCAAGTTGATCACCAAAACATACATCACGTGAATCATGTGATATCCTATTGTCACCACAGATACACACGGCAAGACATACATCAAGTGCTCTCAAATCTTTAAAGACTCAATCCGATAAGATAACTTCAAAGGGGAAACTCAATCCATTACAAGAGAGTAGAGGGGGGAGAAAACATCATAAGATCCAACTATAATAGCAAACCTCGCGATACATCAAGATCGTACCACCTCAAGAACACGAGAGAGAGAGAGAGAGAGATCAAACAAATAGCTATTGGTACATACCCTCAGCCCCGAGGGAGAACTACTCCCTCCTCGTCATGGAGAGCACCGGGATGATGAAGATGTCCACCGGAGAGGGATTCCCCCTTCGGCAGGGTGCCGGAACGGGTCTAGATTGGTTTTCGGTGGCTACGGAGGCTTCTGGCGGCGGAACTCCCGATCTATTGTGCTCTCTGATAGTTTTAGGGTATATGGATATATATATATAGGCGGAAGAAATACATCACGGGAGCCACGAGGGGCCCACGAGGGTGGAGGGCGCGCCCCCCTACCTCGTGGCTTCCTCGTTGATCCCCTGACGTGCACTCCAAGTCTCCTGTATTGCTTTCTTTCCAAAAGTAACTTTTCCGAAGGTTTCATTCCGTTTGGACTCCGTTTGATATTCCTTTTCTACGGAACATTGAAACAAGGGGAAAACAGAAACTGGCACTGGGCTCTGGGTTAATAGGTTAGTCCCAAAAATAATATAAAAGTGGATAATAAAGCCCAATAATGTCCAAAACAGTAGATAATATAGCATGGAGCAACCAGAAATTATAGATACGTTGGAGACGTATCACCGACCGATACTGGGTCGACTGCTGCCGCAGAAGGACGTCGCGGGCGCACGCCCGAAAGTGGGTCGCTCCATGGACGGGGAGCGCCTCGACATCGAGGGGAGCTTCTTGAAGCCAAGCGGAGTCGTTGGCGATGAAAACGAGCATGTCGAGATGGATCTCGCGGCCCTCAGCCAAACCTCCGCCAGAAACCATGGTGATGGGAATCGGAAAAATCGCAACCTCACCGGAAGTCGCTAAGACACCTGCCCCACGGTGGGCGCCAACTGTCGTGGTTCTAAGGCTAACAGTAGATTAGGGGGTACGTAAGAGGAGGCAATATCCTAGCTACGATGAGGTTGTGCACGCAATATTTACGAGTTCAGGCCCTTCACGGAGGAAGTAACAGCCCTACGTCTCGGTGCCCTGAGGCGGTCGACTGGATTATGCGTGAAATTACAGGGGTGCGAACCCCTGTACCCGAGGAGGGGGTGGATTATATAGAGTGCGCCGGATCCCTCCTCAGTTATACAGGGTTTAATGTACATAAAGATGAGGCGTTACTGGTAACGCCAGCAATAAGGACATATAAATGATCATTAACACTACGGAGTGAATGCCTGACCATTGCCATCCTGAGTGACTTTAGGTCTTCTGTCTTCCGAGTGGTTTCTTGTATGGTCGAATGGTGATATACTTGGTCGAATGGAATTGGGTTATCCGAGTGGAGTTGTTGGTCGAGTGAGCTGCACTCTGTAGAGATTCCAGTCGGTAGGCATTAGTGTGCCTTGGATGCTGTTGATCTTTGAATAGTGTCCTTGGGGAGGATGTCTAGGTCAGGCCTATTACCCTATCCTAGGTACATGTCATCGTCAACAGAGGCTCGGGCGCCATTAATGGAGACCTTGGGAGAGAGGTGGACGGCAGATGGAGGTCAAAGGGCTCTCCTCCCAATAAGCACGCGCAGGGGTCTGATCGCACGCCTCCCGTACTCAAATAGCTACCCTGCACGGCGCCTCCTAGCTAATAAAAAAAGGGGACGCGTGGCAGCACGTACATGGTAAATAGAACGCCCACGCTTTCAATAATACTTGTGTTTCCGATTGTAACGTGACAGCACTTGTTCCAAAATGACTTTCTTGATTGTTAATGTGTAAGCCTTCGCAAATTGGATAGCAAAATTACCACAACATGTTGGTGCCATGTCATGACACCAAGCCAAGTTTCATGATTTTCATGCGCGTTTTGGATTTACAGGAATTAAGAAACCAAGTTTCTCAATGTTTCCAGCCAAGCCACAACGCCCAGATGTTTGAATTTCATTCCCATTTCTTGCATGTGACCTAGAAATTTACCCGAGGACACACATGTGATTTTTCAACCAACTTTGGTGCACTAGACCATGTGCTTGTATTTTGAATTTGAATTATGCACACAAAGGTGACACATTCCCTCTTAGAACCATGAGCCTTCTTGAGAGAAGCTCCGGTTTGCAAGAAGCTTATACCAAAACTTGTTCCTATTCGGCCAATTTTTTTACCACAACATGGTAGTACCATGACATGACACCACGCCAAGTTTCATGATTTTCAGGCGTGTTTTGGATTTACAAGAATTTTAAAACCAAGTTTCTCAATGTTCTCGGCCGAGCCATGATGCCCAGATGTTTGAATTGCATTCCCATTTCTTGCATGGGACCTAGAAATTCACTCGAGGACACACATGTGATTTTTCAACCAACTTTGGTGCACGGGAGCATGTGCTTGTAGTTCAAATTTGAATTATGCACATTAAATGACCAGAAACTCAATTAATGTATAAAAAGGCCAAACGAACCCGGAATAATTCCAAAATTTAACAGGGCACTCAAGTAGTTCTATGTTGCCTCTGTAAAGAAAGTCAAGGGGGCATTATATCGTTTCGCACTCAAAGGTGACATGTTCCCTCTCAGAACCACGAGCCTTCTTGAGAGAAGCTCCGGTTTGCAAGAAGCTTAATTATACCAAAACTTGTTCCAAATCGGCCCAATTTTTTTACCACAGCATGTTAGTGCCATGACATGACACCATGCCAAGTTTCATGATTTCCAGGCGAGTTTTGGATTTACATGAATTTAAAAATCAAGTTTCTCGATGTTCTCGGCCGAGTCACGACGCCCAGATGTTTGAATTTCATTCCCATTTCTTGCATGGGACCTAGAAATTTACCCAAGGACACACATGTGATTTTTCAACCAACTTTGGTGCACCGGAGCATGTGCTTGCAGTTCAAATTTGGATTATGCACATTAAATGTCCAGAAACTCAACTAATGTATAAAAAAGGCCAAACGAACCCGGAATAATTCCAAAATTTAACAGGGCACTCATATAGTTCTATGTTGCCTCTGTAAAGAAAATTAGAGGGGAGGCAGTGTATATCATTTCGCACACAAAGGTGACACGTTCCCTCTCGGAACCACGAGGCTTGTTGAGAGAATCTCTGGTTTTGCAAGAAGCTTATACCAAAACCTATCCCAATTCTGCCAAAAATTATACATATGAAAACATGGTTTAGATTATCCCGAACATCTCTCTACCTAGACCAATGTACTCTGATTTGAATTCAACATAAAATGGATACAAATATTTGAATTTGAGATCGTATGGTACATGTAGTTCATAGTGAAATATGATTACTGCCATATGCATGTTTTTTGTTATCAAGATAGTATTTAAATGATTGTATAACTTGACAACAATCGTATTCAAATAAGGAAAATTGATTCAAATTCAGTCCATATGGTAGATGACAATATATATGTTCATAGGGTGGAGCAAAATGTTCATATATGATGGAAGACCAAAATGTAGGACTACATCCATTATAAACCGCAAGGTCACCTAACGATATACTCGAATTCAACATAACATGGATTCAAAAATTGAAATTCGAGATCCTGGCATTTGTAAGCATATAAAAAGGGACATGACTCTTTCTTTTGGTGGGAATTGATTTGTTTTTTGTTGATGTTGAGGGAGTGTGAATCGATTTGGTACTGTACAGGGTAATCTTGTTCTCCCAATTTTTTTACATTTTTCTTGTAGTTTTTTCAATGGCATTTATAGCAATACAGTAAAAGGGGAGATGACTCTCTTGTGTCTTGTATGAATTTTTTTTGTAAACGTTAAGTTTGTTCTGCCAAACAAGGAATCTGCGCCTTGTTATCCCGAAATTTTCAAGCTCGAGTATCTTTTGTCTCATCTGCTTTGAAACTCCCGCCTCTTCAACCCACGCCACGCCTTGTTATCCTGAAATTTCGATGCGCGCGAAAACTCCCTCCTCATCCAAAATTGGTCCTGCAGCTCAGACACGCGAAATCCCCCTTCTACCCCTTAGCCGGAAATGCCGAATCGATGTCGCGGTGTCAAAACCGGTGGGGGTATGCTGGTAACTTACCCTACATTTCGAACAAGCACATCCCTAAACCATGGCTCCCCCTACCTTCCCCTTCGTCCCCCCATTCGTACACTGAGGCCGCCAAAACCCGTGAAACCCCACACTCCTCCATCGGCCTCCCAACCGCCGCCCAGCCAGAGACTCTTCCCCGACGATGTCGTCCATCGCAACAGCTCGTCGTCCCTCATCCACCGCACCGGATGAGGATATGTCATCGATCTCGTCGTCCCGCCGGATCAACCGCCCCGTCCTCTACCTCCAAGGAGCTGCCCCGACGTTCTCCTCGTCCATCACGCCACCCCCCTCCCACTGCACCGTCTTGACCTGCCCGATCGGAACCGCAACACCCTCACCAATTCCTCCGATAAAGCCGAGGCCAACTCGGAGCCACCAAGGAGGTTCTGCACTCACCGCTACATTTTATCTTTTATTCGATCTCACGGGGTTGCCGGTGCTCGATACCGAGCAGCCATGGCGGGTCTCCATCGACGACGCCATCACCGGCCACTTCATCCACGGCGTCTCTCCCCCATGTCGTTCCTTCCTCGGCGGTGACTTCCACACTGGCACTAGCTGCAGCTGCTCCGGCTCTCGCTCGCGCTGCTGCTGCTGCTCCGGCTCTCGCTCATGCTGTGGCTCTGTTCTTGCTGCCGGTCGCGCTGCTGCACTACTCTTGCTTTCATTCTGTGACGCCCCCGATTTGATTGTACACTAATCATACACGCAAACGTGTACGATCAAGATCAGGGACTCATGGGAAGATATCACAACACAACTCTACAAATAAAAAAAGTCATACAAGCATCATATTACAAGCCAGGAGCCTCGAGGGCTCAAATACAAGAGCTCGATCATAGACAAGTCAGCGAAAGCAATGATATCTGAGTACAGACATAAGTTAAACAAGTTTGCCTTAAGAAGGCTAGCACAAACTGGGATACAGATCGAAAGAGGCGCAGGCCTCCTGCCTGGGATCCTCCTAAACTACTCCTGGTCGTCGTCAGCGGCCTGCATGTAGTAGTAGGCATCTCCGGTGTAGAGGAGTCATCGTCAACGGTGGCGTCTTGCTCCTGGGCTCCATCGTCTGGTCGCAGCAATCGGGTATAGAAAGGGGGAAAAGAGGGAGCAAAGCAACCGTGAGTACTCATCCAAAGTACTCGCAAGCAAGGAGCTACACTACATATGTATGTAATGGTATCAAATGGAATAAGGGTATCATATGTGGACTGAACTGCAGAATGCCGGAATAAGAGGGGGATAGCTAGTCCTATCGAAGACTACGCTTCTGGTAACCTCCATCTTGCAACAGCAGAATGAGAGTAGATGGTAAGTTCACAAAGTAGCATCGTGTAGCATAATCCTAACCGATGATCCTCCCCTCGTCGCCCTGTGAGAGAGGGATCACTAGTTGTATCTGGCACTTGGAAGGGTGTGTTTTATTAAGTATCCAGTTCTAGTTGTCATAAGGTCAAGGTACAACTCTGGGTCGTCCTTTTATCGAGGGACACGGCTATTCGAATAGATCAACTTCCCTGCAGGGGTGCACCACATTTCCCAACACGCTCGATCCCCTTTGTCCGGACACACTTTTCTGGGTCATGCCCGGCCTCAGAAGATCAACACGTCGCAGCCCTACCTAGGCACAACAGAGAGGTCAGCACGCCGGTCTAAATCCTATGGTGCAGGGGTCTGGGCCCATCGCCCATTGCACACCTGCACGTTGCGAACGCGGCCGGTGAGCAGACCTAGCAACCTCCATTACAAAGGAAGTTGCGTTACGCGGTCCAACCCGACGCGCGCCGCTCATACCACGACGTCGAGTGCCCATAACTGTCCCCGCGTAGATGGTTAGTGCGTATAGGCCAGTGGCCAAACTCAGATCAAATACCAAGATCTTGTTAAGCGTGTTAAGTATTCGCGAATGCCGACCAGGGCCAGGCCCACCTCTCTCCTAGGTGGTCTCAACCTGCCCTGTCGCTCCGCCACAAAGTAAGAGTTGGGGGCCGTCGGGAACTCAGTCCCACCACTACCTGGATGGAGCCACCTGCCCCTTCAGCCCCCATCTCCAAACAGTATCACCGGTAACGTAACAGTGTAAGTATATAGTATATGCCCGTGATCACCGCCCGAAGTGATCACGGCCCAGTAGTATAGCTTGGCAGACGGACAAGAGTGTAGGGCCACTAATGGAACACTAGCATCCTATACTAAGCAGTAGGATAGCAGGTAAAGGTAACAACAGTAGTAGCAAGGATAGGCTATGCAGTAGTATAGGATTAACCGAAAGCAGTAACATGCTACACTAATCTAATGCAAGCAGTATAGAGAAGAATAGGCGATATCTGGTGATCAAGGGGGGGCTTGCCTGATTGCTCTGGCAGGAGAGAGGGGTCGTCAACTCCATAGTCGTACTGGGTAGCGGCGGCGTCGGTCTCGGTGTCTAGCGGAAGAAGAGGGGGGAGAAACAGTGAATACAATGCAAACAGATGCATAACGAAGCATGAAAAGGAAAGGCGTGATGCTAGGCGTGCCCTAACGCGGTATGAGGTGATACCGGTGAAGGGGGGAAACATCCGGGAAGTATCCCTGGTGTTCCGCGTTTTCGGGCAGAGGAGCCGGAGGGGGAAAGTTGCGAGTTCGATAGGTTAGGGATGTGTGGCGGACGAACGGGCTGCGTATCCTGATTCGTCTCGTCGTTCTAAGCAACTTTCATGTACAAAGTATTTTCATCCGAGTTACAGATTATTTTATATGAATTTACAAAGCTTTAAACATATTTTGAATTTACAGAATTCTTTTAATTTAAAATAAAATAGCAAAAATACTTTTGTCACGTTGTGTATTCTAGTTGTAGTATATGATGGTGAGCCAGAGGGGTTGGGTTGACCTAGTCAAATATTTTAACTAGTCAACATATGAACAATGTAGGGGCCACATGTCATTGACTTAGACCTTTTTCTAAAAAAAATATTTTTCTTTAAACTAACCTTGAATCTAGATGTCATCTACTATTAGACTAACTTACCACTAACGTTAATCCTAAGATATACTAGTTAAACAAGGGCCGGCCACACACGGCTGTTGCATAGCCGGCCACACACATGCAGCCCCCACACAGAGGAGATTAAAACTGTATTCTGTTAACAAAGGATAACTTTTTGTGATTTTCATAGTATTTAATACATGCATCAAATGGATTTGCTCCAGTGGGATAAAATGAAGTATGTCAAGTATCTACCTTCACATAATAATTTTGCTCCTGTTAACAGTCGCTTAGGCGCTGTTTAGGAGCTGTCTAGAGGGTTAGTTATTGTAGAAATTGAAAAGCTAGCTAGCTAGCGCTACAGTAACTGAAGGTTCCTGTAGCAGCAACAACACAGGCAGATCAGCAAGATGCAGTAGCAGCTAATGGCAGCAGGAGCAACGCAGTCAACAGCGGCAAGTAGCAGCGGAGCCGCAAAGCAGAGCAGCAGCGGACGCGGCAGCAGGCAGGCGTGAGCGAGCCTAGGCGCGTGCGGGCACGAGCGACTACGGAGAGGCAGCAACACAGACGAGCAGGGGCGCGGCTGAAGTGGTGCGTGGGGCATGGCTTCGAGGAGGCAGGGCGCAGGCAGATGTGTGGCGTGCGTGCGGTGCGTGGACGGGGGCATGCACGGGGAGGCCATAGGCGTATGAGAGCACCGCAGAGGCGCGCGAGGCTGCAACTACATAGTACACACAGGTGATGTGAACGTGAAGCTTCGGCCTCGGCGAGCAACGACACGCGGGGGCACGGTTTGAATCCGGGAATGGGGGGAATCGGAGGAGGAGCTCACCGCGAGCTCGAAGATGTGGTCGGGGAGGCCGGAGGTGGACCGGAGCCGCGGCAAACGACGTCGGACACCGGCGATGTACCGACGAAGATATGCTCGATGTCGAGCGTACCAGCCCTCCTAGCTCGAGCCCTTAGGCGAGGGCGAAGGAGAAGATGATGGAGGAGCTCATGGACGTCTTGGCGCGATGAGGTGAGGCCGGTGGCCACGGGATCGAGAAGGCAGCAGCAACTGTGGT
Organism: Triticum urartu; assembly: GCF_003073215.2. Lineage (NCBI taxonomy): Eukaryota > Viridiplantae > Streptophyta > Magnoliopsida > Poales > Poaceae > Triticum > Triticum urartu. The sequence goes on along the minus strand of NC_053023.1, from coordinate 70,588,395 downwards.
CTCGGGTGTGGACGAAATCGAGAGGCGGAGAGGGAGACGAGGGGAATGGGCGTTAGGGTTTGCCAAGGGGTCGCAGGCATCGGACTTAACATCCAGGGAGGGCCGCGGGATGGCCGGCACCTGGCCGGGCGCACCCATGGCCGTGGGATAGCTGCCACGGCCTCCCCTGCCTCCTATAGCGGTAGGTAGAAGGAGCTGCGGGTGGGCTGGGGCTGTTTTTCTAAATGGGCCAAGGGGCCCAGTAGATTAGGTTTCTTTTCTTTTTATTAGTAGGTTCCCCTTTTTCTTTTCTGTTTTCTTAGTTACTATTGTTTTCTATTTAGTTTAGGTACTAGATGATTTCAGTTCATTGTGCAAACTATCACATAAATTCTAGGCAATATTTTGGGCCATTCCAACAAGTGTCAAATATTTTTGGAATGTTTACAGATTTATTTAAATTAGATTATTTCAATAAAAGCTTATGAGTCCGTTTTAAAAAAATTAGTGGCACTTGTATATTTCGAAATATGCTAATTCTTATATGAAAATTTGCTAGTGAATATTTGCAGCCCAACCTACATTTTTATTTTACCTTTTGAAACATTAAAATTTTCAAGTTGCATCCGAATTTGAATTCGAACTGGTTTTCAATAAGAGTCGATTAAGCTTAATAAAAAAAGGTGACTTGGCATCATTTGTCAGGGTTTACTGTAGCTTAATTATTGGGGTGTTACAAATCTCCTCCACTACAAGAAATCTCATCTCGAGATTTAAGAGGTGGAGCAAAGGGGGAAAGGTCTGGTTACGAAATTCTAATGAATCTTCTCGGTCTTGGTTGCTCTTCTCGAAGAGGCCGATCTACTACATTGATGTCCTCATTTCTCCGCTTCAGGTCATCCTGATGAAGTCGGCATCCTTTCTTCGGGAACTCCATCGTACTTACAAAAAGGATAAGGGGTAGCTCCGGAAGAACAAAAATCTACAAGGTGGCTATCTGGTTTATAACTCAGGGAATGTGATCGATAGTAACTCTCGAGTTGAAACTTAAGAAAATATCAAGTGCAAAGTAAGAAGGTAAATAAGAAGTTTCAAGCAGGTAGGCAATTGTTCGATGCCTGAAACAAGGCATGGAAGGGGTATAGAGCAACGCGAGAAAGTATTGCGTCTGATACCAGAATAGATCACTAGGAAGGTGGCTCATAGTCTACATACGAAGCCAAGCGTGGGGAATAACTTTGGAAACAGGGGTGTATAGGAGAGTCAGGTTTCGATCCTGTGGAACTGTGGGTTATGGGCCCACCATGTGGGTTAAAAATAGGAAGGGCAGTGACATCTTGCACGAGCATGTAAGCAAGGCATGCCAGAGGATAGTCTGTCGGTTATGTCGGCAACAATATCGGTACCAAGGGCGAGGGACAAAGAGAACCATTTTCCTGCTTGTTGAAACGAGGCGGACCAATAGGCAAAGTTCTCGTCCATCGGTGGTTACCAGAATGCCATCAACAAAAGTAACAGGGTCTTACTGACACGGTTGTACACCAAGGTGTTTACATAAGCAGAAGAATATTACTGCTTAGATCATATGGATCACAAGAAAGATTAAACAAAATAATGGAAATGAAAAGGTGATCATCGGATTAAACAGAACAGTGAAAAGGAAAATGTGTTTAAACACATATTCTAGGGGTTTATCCTTCCCAAGAGCAAGCATAGCATTATATCCATGACGGGATATAACGTAGAAAACCCTTTAGGAAAGGGGAGAGAAATTTCATGCCATTACCCATACAATGGTGTTTGGATAATTGATAAAGAAAATTTAGCATTATGCTTCAAATGTTCTTATTGCAATTCGGAGTACCACAGACATGTTTCGAGATAGCATTGACATGGTCACTGGGTAAAGATCCGACTTTGGATACTGTAAGGATCCATCAGGAACAACTTACAGAATAAGTCTTACAATTTCCTCATGGAAGAATGGCTAACCTTGCCAAAAAGGAAATTATAACAATAGGTCCTCTGGCTAGGGGTGTTAAGCAAAGACACCACCTTACCGGGTTATGTAGAGACCAATGATATAACTTTTGGAAATATGTCCCAACCATCATATCTGACCAAGATTCAGATCTGATTGGTGTCAGGATACCTCATACATCAGGATGCCTGAGAAGAAAAGGTGCAACACAATTTGACGAGATGACATTGTGAGATTCTCGGAAATGATCTAGGGAAGCGAGTTCTGAAACCAGAGTTCATCATTAAACCAAGGAGAGGATGAGGGGGTGGATGATGAACTAAACGACAATTCATCGAGATTTCCAAAAGATGGATTTCCACAATCATGTGAACAAGGAGATAACATTTGTCAAATCAAATGGTATAATGATGTATGCTCGAGGAAAACACACACAATTAAACATTGGTTGAAAGGTGCACCCATAATATGGGCTTAGGTAGCATGATAAATATTTAGAATGGTGATTCAATAACCAATACACAAAGAATTAAACTATCATTCATTAACTTACAAGCAATAGGGTTGCTAGAAGTTTTGAATTTTACACCTCACAGTTCAATAGTTGGTATTCCGATTGGAAACAACACGGGGACCAAGAGATGAATGAAGACGGCGGTAAGTATTACTACATCAAGAATTTCTTAAGAGGTGGTCAAATTCTATCAACATTCTTGACATAAAAGATGGTAATACTCCAAGGTAAAGGAGAACAAATGTTGGGTAGCAAGGATCTCAAGGTATACACAAAACACGAACAAGTTTGTGTTGAACGGAAGGCAATAAGTGGTCGATGATAATACAAATCATCGAGGGAAAGGATGGTATTTCTCATCATGAATTCAATTGATATCCTGGAAACGCTCATAATGTTGATTATGATCACGACACATTTGTTGAGAGGTTTCATGAATATGTAATCGGTCGGCGATGACATCAAGTCAAAGGAATGATGAAGCGAAAGGTTATTGGAACCATGGGTACGACACAAACTTGAAATCAAGTTTGCTGTTTGAGGAGAATTGATATGACGAGGAAGATCGACACATGATTTGCTCATCATCGAAATTTGTGCTCCGGGAAAAAGGACCAGGTAGCACAGTTAAAATTTAGCACGATAAGGATATAGCCAGTCAGGCTAGGAGTGACGTGATGGAGTATTAAACGTATCAACAACAAAGTACTAGGAGTATTAAATCACAGTGTTGATTCGATTCACTAATCGGTGTTCTTGGTTGACGACAACCCAGAACCCGTGGAGTGACTATGACGGGGAAAGCTACTACTTCATCAGAAATTCATAACATGTAGTGCAATGGGGGTGATATCCTCGAGATACCAGGGGGTAATACTCGAAGGTAGATCAAAATAGAGGTTGGGCTAGCGTATTGATCTGAGAAGGCAAGTATTTTACTCGTCCGAGAAATGGGACCAAAGAAAGACAATATGGTCGAAACCACGATTGCAAAAGACCAAATCTCATATATGAACTTATACCAAGGGAATAATTAATTTAAGAGAAGTTTCCATGATAAGATCTACACCGTGTCCACGGCATGAACACAAAGTTCAAGGTCAACTCCCACTTCTTCAATGTATAACCTTCCATTCACTTCTCGTGTTTCAGAAATGAAATTAGTTGTTGAAAGTTTTACCTGGTGAAATACCAGATGAGTATGATCCGTGAAGTCTTCCGGGCTCACATAGATTAGGGAAGGCGTTGGTTCAATCCATAGGGGCATCTAGGAATATATACCACAAACTTTGGAGTAAATAACTCAAGCTCGGGACCATAGCATGGTTGACAAAAGCAGGGGATACAATTTACCAAAGGCATTATGTATCTGAGGAAAGGCGCACAAGGTTAATGAATACGAAGGTCGACGTTGGAAAAAATCCAACAAAGTACATGGCGGACCCTAAGGGATTTGATGTGAGCATCAGTACTCAACCAAAAGAAGAAAGAATGCAAGGAGATCTGATTATAGAAACAACTGACTAAGTCAAGCTCAAATGCAAAAGGAATTAAGATTTCCAAACCAAGGGATCAGAAGCAATGCTTTGATTAGGGATGGATAAGTTGAATAGCCTTAAGGGTACAATCAATGGTAATTTGATTGGTCGAGATCCAGCTCATGTTCGGAACGACGTCTGAGCCGGAAGGATAATTTTCAGGGAATAACTGATGATTGTGTGCATCCACACACCTGTTGAATCAACAAGATCAGAATGTCGATCACAAAGTATTTTAATGAATACTGCTAGACATATGGAAGTAACCATTATGCAAGCAGGTAAAGAAGATCAAGAGCAATAGGCTACTGAGGATTTCGGAAGAGCCAATGGCATTTCAAAGAATGTTGCGAAACACCTGAACAACTGGGGATGAGCGGATAATCGGTAAGTGCGAGGAATTATCCGTAGGGGTATTCATGAGGAAGAGGAGCTGCAAGGTAGCAGACACAAAGGATTCTCAGAATATCCGAAGTATTTCAGGGTATCTTGTAATAACAAGATCAAATTGGAAATGAAGTTATGGACGACAAGTGTATGTAGCTTTCCATAGGGATTTATCGGTGGTATGGAATTGCAACGGCGAAGGGCACAAGGGTCTCGGGGAAACATCAGAGAGTATCTTCAAAATTTTCTGGTGCAGCAGGCGATCATCTGGACTGAAGGGGCTCTCCGGGAGAAGTATTTTCGAGAACCTGAAGTTAGATTTTAGAAAAATCATTTAACCCGAATAGAAGAGAGATCAGAATCCCAGAGTAAAGATCGAGGAGTAAAAGATCCTAATACCACCCCAAATGACGACGTGAGCCCGCAAGACACACAACCATGTTAGTAAAAAGTTTTGCAATGTCTAGACTCGACTTCATCCAAGGAGTGTGGAAGGGGGATTCCTATAGGCAGTCGGCTCTGATACCAACTTGTGACGCCCCAGATTTGATCGTACACTAATCATACACGCAAACGTGTACGATCAAGATCAGGGACTCACGCAAAGATATCACAACACAACTCTACAAATAAAAAAAAGTCATACAAGCATCATATTACAAGCCAGGAGCCTCGAGGGCTCAAATACAAGAGCTCGATCATAGACAAGTCAGCGGAAGCAATGATATCTGAGTACAGACATAAGTTAAACAAGTTTGCCTTAAGAAGGCTAGCACAAACTGGGATACAGATCGAAAAAGGCGCAGGCCTCCTGCCTAGGATCCTCCTAAACTACTCCTGGTCATCATCAGCGGCCTACACGTAGTAGTAGGCATCTCCGGTGTAGTAGGATTCATCGTCAACGGTGGCGTCTTGCTCCTAGGCTCCATCGTCTGGTCGCAGCAATCGGGTATAGAAAGGGGGAAAGAGGGAGCAAAGCAACTGTGAGTACTCATCCAAAGTACTCGCAAGCAAGGAGCTACACTACATATGTATGCAATAGTATCAAATGGAATAAGGGTATCATGTGTGAACTGAACTGCAGAATGCCAGAATAAGAGGGGGATAGCTAGTCCTATCGAAGACTACGCTTCTGGTAACCTCCATCTTGCAGCAGAAGAATGAGAGTAGATGGTAAGTTCACCAAGTAGCATCGTGTAGCATTATCCTAACCGATGATCCTCCCCTCGCCGCCCTGTGAGAGAGGGATCACCGGTTGTATCTAGCACTTGGAAGGGTGTGTTTTATTAAGTATCCAGTTCTAGTTGTCATAAGGTCAAGGTACAACTCTGGGTCATCCTTTTACCGACGGACACGACTATTCGAATAGATCAACTTCCCTGCAGGGGTGCACCACATTTCCCAACACGCTCAATCCCCTTTGTCTGGACACACTTTTCTGGGTCATGCCCGGCCTCGGAAGATCAACACGTCGCAGCCCTACCTAGGCACAACAGAGAGGTTAGCACGCCGGTCTATATCCTATGGCGCAGGGGTCTGGGCCCATCGCCCATTGCACACCTGCACGTTGCGAACGCGGCCGGTGAGCAGACCTAGCAACCTCCATTACAAAGGAAGTTGCGTTACGCGGTCCAACCCGGCGCGCGCCGCTCAGTCGCTTACGTTAAGAAGGCTTCGGCTCATACCACGACGTCGAGTGCCCATAACTGTCCCCGCGTAGATGGTTAGTGCGTATAGGCCAGTTGCCAGACTCAGATCAAATACCAAGATCTTGTTAAGCGTGTTAAGTATTCGCGAATGCCGACCAGGGCCAGGCCCACCTCTCTCCTAGGTGGTCTCAACCTGCCCTGTCGCTCCGCCACAAAGTAACAGTCGGGGGCCGCCGGGAACTCAGGCCCACCACTACCTGGATGGAGCCACCTGCCCCTTCAGCCCCCATCTCCAAACAATATCACCGGTAATGTAACAGTGTAAGTATATAGTATATGCCCGTGATCACCTCCTGAAGTGATCACGGCCCAGTAGTATAGCTTGGCAGACGGACAAGAGTGTAGGGCCACTGATGGAACACTAGCATCCTATACTAAGCAGTAGGATAGCAGGTAAAGGTAACGAAGTAGTAGCAAGGACAGGCTATGCAGCAGTATATGATTAACCGAAAGCAGTAACATGCTACACTAATCTAATGCAAGCAGTATAGAGAAGAATAGGTGATATCTGGTAATCAAGGGGGGGCTTGCCTGATTGCTCTGGCAAGAGAGAGGGGTCGTCAACTCCGTAGTCGTACTGGGTAGCAGCGGCGTCGGTCTCGGTGTCTAGCGAAAGAAGAGGGGGAAGAAACAGTGAATACAATGCAAACAGATGCATAACGAAGCATGACAAGGCAAGGCGTGATGCTAGGCGTTCCCTAACGCGGTATGAGGTGATACCGATGAAGGGGGGAAACATCCGGGAAGTATCCCCGGTGTTCCGCGTTTTCAGGCAGAGGAGCCGGAGGGGGAAAGTTGCGAGTTCGATAGGTTAGGGATGTGTGGTGGACGAGCGGGCTGCGTATCCTGATTCGTCTCGTCGTTCTAAGCAACTTTCATGTACAAAGTATTTTCATCCGAGTTACAGATTATTTTATATGAATTTACAAAGCTTTAAACATATTTTGAATTTACAGAATTCTTTTAATTTAAAATAAAACAGCAGAAATACTTTTGTCACGTTGTGTATTCTAGCTGTAGTATATGATGGTGAGCCAGAGGGGTTGGGTTGACCTAGTCAAATATTTTGACTAGTCAACATATGAACAATGTAGGGGCCACATGTCATTGACTTAGACCTTTTTCTAAAAAAAATAGTTTTCTTTAAACTAACCTTGAATCTACATGTCATCTACTATTAGACTAACTTACCACTAACTTTAATCCTAAGATATACTAGTTAAACAAGGGCCGGCCACACACGGCTGTTGCATAGCCGGCCACACACATACAGCCCCCACACAGAGAAGATTAAAACTGTATCCTGTTAACAAAAGATAACTTTTTGTGATTTGCATAGTATTTAATACATGCATCAAATGAATTTGGTCTAGTGGGATAAAATGAAGTATGTCAAGTATCTACCTTCACATAATAATTTTGCTCTTGTTAACAGTCGCTTAGGCACTGTTTAGGAGCTGTCTAGAGGGTTAGTTATTGTAGAAATTGAAAAGCTAGCTAGCTAGCGCTACAGTAACTGAAGGTTCCTGTAGCAGCAACAACACAGGCAGAGCAGCAAGATGCAGTAGCAGCTAATGGCAGCAGGAGCAACGCAGTCAACAGCGGCAAGTAGCAGCGGAGCCGCAAAGCAGAGCAGCAGCGGACGCGGCAGCAGGCAGGCGTGAGCGAGCCTAGGTGCGTGCGGGCACGAGCGACTACGGAGAGGCAGCAACACAGACGAGCAGGGGCGCGGCTGAAGTGGTGCGCGGGGCGCGGCTTCGAGGAGGCAGGGCGCAGGCAGATGTGTGGCGCGCGTGCAGTGCGTGGACGGGGGCATGCACGGGGAGGCCATAGGCGTACGAGAGCACCGCAGAGGCGCGCGAGGCTGCAACTACATAGTACACACAGGTGATGTGAACGTGAAGCTTCGGCCTCGGCGAGCAACGACGCGCGGGGGCATGGTTTAAATCCGGAAATGGGGGGAATCGGAGGAGGAGCTCACCGCGAGCTCGAAGATGTGGTCGGGGAGGCCGGAGGTGGATCGGAGCCGCGGCAAACGACGTCGGACACCGGCGATGTACCGACGAATATATGCTCGATGTCGAGCGTACCAGCCCTCCTAGCTCGAGCCCTTAGGCGAGGGCGAAGGAGAAGACGATGGAGGAACTCCTGGACGTCTTGGCGCGATGAGGTGAGGCCGGTGGCCACGGGATCGAGAAGGCAGCAGCAACTGTGGTCTCGGGTGTGGACAAAATCGAGAGGCGGAGAGGGAGACGAGGGGGATGGGCGTTAGGGTTTGCCAGGGGTCGCGGGCGTCGGACTTAACAGCCAGGGAGGGCCGCGAGATGGCCGGCACCTGGCCGGGCGCACCCATGGCCGTGGGATGGCTGCCACGGCCTCCCCTACCTCCTGTAGCGGTAGGTAGAAGGAGCTGCGGGTGGGTTGGGGCTGTTTTTCTAAATGGGCCAAGGGGCCCAGTAGATTAGGTTTCTTTTCTTTTTATTAGTAGGTTTCCCTTTTTCTTTTCTGTTTTCTTAGTTACTATTGTTTTTTATTTAGTTTAGGTACTAGATGATTTCAGTTCATTATGCAAACTATCACATAAATTCTAGGCAATATTTTGGGCTATTCCAACAAGTGTCAAATATTTTTGGAATGTTTACAGATTTATTTAAATTAGATTATTTCAATAAAAGCTTATGAGTCCGTTTTAAAATGTTTAGTGGCACTTGTATATTTTGAAAAATGCTAATTCTTATATGAAAATTTGCTAGTGAATATTTGCAGCCCAACCTACATTTTTATTTTACCTTTTGAAACATTTAAATTTTCAAGTTGCATCCGAATTTGAATTTGAACTAGTTTTCAATAAGATTCGATTAAGCTTAATAAAAAAGGTGACTTGGCATCATTTGTCAGGGTTTACTGTAGCTTAATTATTTGGGTGTTACACATTCGTGTTGATGCTCTGCTCTGCTATTGCTGCCAGTCGCGCTGCCGCTCCGCTCTTGCTCTCATTCGTGCTGTTGCTCTGCTCTTGCTCTCGCTCGCGCTGCTGCTGTTGTTGCACGACCTCCGACAGCTACAGGAGTTGCTGCTTTAGCACTTGCTCGCGGTGCTGCTGCACGACTTGCTCTCTGCTAGTGCGTTCCCTGCTTGAGCGTCTGCTGATTTAGATCATTGCTTCTCTGCTACTAGTGCTCGAACACCCTAAACATCTATTGCAATGCTCTGCTGCTAGTTCAATCAGTTTCGATAGTAAAATTCAGTTTCGACTGTAAAGTTCAGTTTCTTCAGTTAAGTTAAGAGTGAAGAGTATTTACAGCATCTGTCGGAGCAGTCATGGCGCGGCTGATGCGTTTTACATCTAGCACTTTTGGTGATGTATTTTAAATCATCTATTGCAGATGATATTAGAGTCCCACTTCAGATTAACGTTGTCTGTCTTGTCCTACTTCAGCCTCGCCGCCGTACACCTCACCTGCTCCAACGACGGAACCGTCCATCACAGCAGAGCAGTACCTTTGGCGTCGTTTCCAGAAGCCTCAAATCTTCTTCCCCGCCTCTGACAGTCACACCAGCATCACCATCCTCCACGTCCAACCCAATGATGTTGAGGCCGACAAGGCAATGCCAAAGAGGTTGTACACTCATCGCATCACTTTGTTACTCTACATTCATGTCGATCCCTCAAGGATCCTTTGCTATGGAACTACTATGGTACTACTATTCATGCATTTGGTTAGAAGGAGTGGAGCAAAGCAAAACTGGAGGATTTTTTCCTTTGGTGTCTCTTTCAAAGAAAAAACGTAGGAATTTTAATATCCACTTGGACATCCTTTTTAAATTAATATGCATGAAGAACATGAATAATTGCATTACTGGCATAATAAGATTCTTATTTTTTTCATTTTCACGTTGTTTGACTTTAATTTGACCATGTTTCTCCATTCCTGTGTTCTTCCAATTCATGTGAACCAAACACCCAGGTTGACAGAAATCCTATGTTTCCAAATGCTCTGTTTTGCACGTGCATTCCTATCATATTCCTGTGTTTTTCCTGTCCCTGCATTTATAGAGTCCTCCAATTCTAAGGAGCCCTTACAGATTTACTTCATTTTTAGATAGGCGTCAAAGAAAACTCTGTGTGTTATGTCCTGCTCCTGCCATGCCGTCATCCACCCCACCTGAGGTGCACCATCGACAGAAGCGTTCACTGCAGCAGAGATTCCCCCTGCAGACTTTCTTTCGCTGCCTCAGATCATCTTCCCCATTGCCGGCAGCCACGCCAACTGCATTACCATCATCGAATGAGCAGATGAACCTGAGGACTACACAGTTTCGGAAGAGAGGTCGCAGTCTTTCATGTTTGCTTACGTTATACATCGGTTATTATTACCTGCTACTTTATCGTTCAAACTTGAGTTTTAAAATGCCCGTGGGCCTCATATCGAGGCAGCAACGAGTAGTATCTGTCTACTATCTAGTTCATCTAGGGTCTTCTATGTGGTTCATGTTGGGTGGGCAACAAACAGTAGATGATCCATTGTCTATCTTTTTAAACTGAAGCTATAATCTACCTGGTATCATTAGTTTTTGATCCATCCACTCGTTTGCTACCACCAGTCTTGATTTCTACATGCACCCCTTAGGCCTTACAAAATCTAACTATTTTTCTATTATGCATATCAGTTATTGTACACAACTTTGCTGAACATGTAGAGAAAAGGAGAAGACCGTTGCGTGGGAATATAATATCATGTAGATGCCGCTCCATGGTGGGCGAAGTGGGCCCCCTCCCGCCATTCCAGATTGTATTCTAGAGGAAGATAATTGTTCAGATGGGGATTCAGAGGGAGCCGACCACTCCTATTTACCACCTGAGGTGTTTGCTCTAACCTGGCATGCTGATGTTGGTCATATCATGCATATGGCGCCTCGCACTGCTTACATTATACATCTTATATGTCATCAGCTTAGTTTAGATTTGCTTTGTGTCAATGCCACTTATTTGGTTTCTATATCATACTCCCACCGTTCCTAAATATTTATCTTTTTAGAGATTCCAACAAGTGATTACATATGGAGCAAAATGAGTGGATCTACACTCTAGAATATGTCTATATACATCCGTATGTGGTAGTCCATTTGAAATCTCTAAAAAGACAAATATTTAGGAACGGAGGGAGTATATGGGAATTATGCAATGCCATCTTCTTCAGCCAGGCATCATATTGATAACCCACAAGTATAGGGGATCGCAACAGTTTTCGAGGGTAGAGTATTCAACCCAAATTTATAGATTCGACACAAGGGGAGCCAAGAATATTTGAAGGTATTCGCAGTTGAGTTGTCAATTCAACCACACCTGGAGATTAATTATCTGCAGCAAAGTGATCAGTAGCAAAGTAGTTTGATAGTTTTGATAGTAGTAGCAGCAGCAATAGTAACAGTACCAGTGATAGCAGTAATTTTGTAGCAAGTGTAACAGTGATGATAGCAGTAGTACTTAGCAGAAACAATATGGAAAAAATGTAGGCATTGGATCGATGACTTGTTGGATGATATTCATCATATGACAGTTATAACCTAGGGCGATACAGCACTAGCTCCAGTTCATCGATATAATGTAGGCATGTATTCCGTAAATAGTCATATGTGCTTTATTAAAAGAACTTGCATGACATCTTTTGTCCTACCCTCACGTGGCAGCGGGGTCCATAATGGAAACTAAGGGATATTAAGGCCTCCTTTTAATAGAGAACCGGAACAAAGCATTAACACATAGTGAATACATGAACTCCTCAAACTACGGTAATCACTGGAAGAAGACCCGGTTATTGTCACTCTGGGGTTACTAGATCATAACACGTAGTAGGTGACTATAACTTACAAGATCGGATCTAGAACATGAATATAATGGTGATAACATAAACGGTTCAGATCTGAAATCATGGCACCCGTGCCCAAAGTGACAAGCATTAATCATGGCAGAGTCATAGCAACATCAATCTAAGAACATACTGGATACTAGGGATCAAGCCCTAACAAAACTAACTCAATTACATGATGAATCTCATCCAACTCCTCACCAACCAGCGAGCCTACGAAGGAATTACTCACTCCTAGTGGGGAGCATCATGGATTGGCGATGGAGAAGGGTTGGTGATGACGAAGAACGAAGATCCCCCTCTCCGGAGCCCCAAACGGACTCCAGATTTGCCCTCCCAAGGAAGAACAGGGCTTGGCGGCGGCTCCGTCTCGTGGATCGCGATAATTCTTTCTCCCTGATTTTTTTCTCCGAAAATAGGATTTTATAGCATTGGTTTCAGGGTCTGCAGGGCCACCAGGAGGGGACAACCCACTTGGGCGCGCCAAGAGAGGGGGGCACGCCCTGGTGGGTTGTTCCCACCCAGGGCCCCCTCTTCGGTAGGTCTTGGCTCTAGAAATTCTTATATATTATATAAAAATTCCTCGCAAAGTTTCATTCCATTCCGAGAACTTCTATTTCTGCACAAAAACAACACCATGGTAGTTCTGCTAAAAACAGCGTCAGTCCGGGGTTAGTTTCATTCAAATCATGCAAATTAGAGTCCAAAACAAGAGAAAAAGTGTTAGAAAAAGTAGATACGTTGGAGACGTATCAACTCCCCCAAGCTTAAACATTTGCTTGTCCTCAAGCAATTCAGTTGATAAACTGAAAGTGAAAAAGAAAAACTTTTACGAACCCTTTTGCTCTTGTTTGCATAAATAGGCTTAAACAGCACCCAGGTTTTTAGCCAACATTATAACCAACCATGTTGTCAATAACTTCTAAAGATTATATATATTAGCTCATATCAATGACACAATCAGATAGCGAGCAATAATAAGACATCTCAAACGGCAACACGTTGTCAAAACAACCATGATATAATATGACAATAGTGGTATCTCGCTAGCCTTTCCGAGACCACAAAACATAAATGCAGATCACCTCCAAAGTCTAAGCAGCGACTAAACATTGTAATTCATGGTAGAAAAGATCCAGTCATGATGCACCCAACATTAGCTACACACAATGCATAAGTCATGACATTTGTGCTCTCTCAGTTTCTAGCGCTTGTTTTAGAGGGTGATGACACAACATAAGAGTAAATAGAAAGTCCCTTCGCAGAGGGAAGCAGTGATTTGCAGAGGTGCCAAAGCTCAAGTTTTTAAAACAGAGATAAATGATATTTTGAGACATGCACCCTTCTCATTTACTTCACGACTATCAGTTATCAATATCTCCCATGCTAAACAAGCTAGTGGAAGTTCCCAAGCGATAAAAGTAAAGGTTTTGACTCCATTGGGAGTTTTTGTTTAATTATTCGAGTGATTAACTCTTTTTTGTATTTTGCAGTTTCGGACTGGGCATCCCTATTACCGCCCTTTTCTCGTGCGATGGCGAGTGAATAAACACTCGACCTGAGAATAACCCGCTTAGCATGGAAGATACCGGCCACCTTCTGTTGTTCCATGAATGATCCAGGCACACAAAACGGATAATTTTTTAAGTTTTTTAGAGGTGGCACATGCAAATTTACTTAGGACGGTAGGGTAATACCGCATATAGGTAGATATGATGGACTCATCTGGAATAACTTTGGGTTAAAGGGTTTTGATGTACAAGCATAATCCCCACTTAGTACAGGCGAAGGCTAGCAATTAGATTGAGAAGCGGCCAGCTAGAGAGCAACTTCGATCATGATCATGCATTATGCATAAGTAACATTGGACACTAGCATGAGTAGGATATGAACACCATGAACATAAATAACATAGAGGCTATGTTGGTTTTGATTCAACTACATGCATGAGCATGTGCCAAGTCAAGCCACTCGAACATTCAGAGGAGGATACAGTATCATCATACTACATCACAATTATTTTAACGCAATGTTGATATCCAAGAAAAATCATTATCCACTCCTAGCTACTTATGCATGGCATGAGAAACTATAATCTCTAATTGTCATTGCAAACATGTTTAATCATAATAGGCTGAATCATGGATACTAGGTTAAACATATTTACACAAACAGGACAAGTCGAGTTCATACCAGTTTCTCTCTGCCACGGCCGGTTCATTGAATATCGTCATTATTGCCTTTCACTTGCACGACCGAACGATGTGAAAATAATGATAGTGCAAGAGTGACATGGACTAAGCTGGAATCTGCAAACATTTTATTCAACAGGAGAAGACAAGGTAAAGTGGGCTCTTTATTAGTTCAACAGTTATTCATATGAGAGCCACTCAACATTTTCATCGTGGTCTTCTCCTCGGTACAACTCGAATAAAAAAGGAAAAGAAATTCGAAGAAACACACAGAAATATTTTTGGAGTTTTTGGTTTTCTTGAGCAAGCAAATAAGAGAGAAAAGAAAAAAACCATAAAAACTATATTCAAAAGGGAGAACAAAGGTTTTTAAGAGTTGGCCAGGAGTAGTCCGTCTAGCATGTAAGGTGGTGTCAGATGATATCCGCAAGTAAATATTTGTAAATTGTGGATCGTTGGGAGTCTCTTCCCCCTCCTTCTTAATGAATGATACACACACTCGTGCCTATTTGAGAAAAAAGGTCCAAGGGCTTGTGCACTTCAACAAGACGATGGTGCCGGGTTGATTCAAGGCGGCGTATGCATGGGAGCTTGAAGTCAACGGGCATGACAGTAGACTGGTCATCTACCATGGAGTCATGTTAAAGGTGAAGCTGGAATCTAACGGAAGACTTCACTCGGCTGATGGAGAGGCTACGACATAAGTGCATGGAGAGTCAAAACATGTTTCAGCGAAAAAAAGAGGGGCATGTTATTCAGGTTGTGGCCAAGTGGTCCGAGGGATACGTGAAACATGGCATCGGTTGGTGATGACTGGTGGTACTCTGCAGTGGGGGTTGAGGTGGTGTGGGCTAGCTACGCAATATACTCGACCGGGACAACAGAGGCTCGATGCGATAATAGCGACAAGGTGTGTAGTAAGCATGAGAGACAGAGACAGACATCACACTGACCATCACACTCGTGGTCAAACATGTGGTCCGACAAAGTGTGGAGGATGTTGAACTCACGGAGTATCCGTCCAACGCAACACACAAAACAAGAGTGCGGAGGAACTTAATTTTGGTAGGAGTTTGGCTATCATGGAGAAAAAGAAGAGACTATAGTTGAAGGTGAAGTCATGTGAAGTCAAGGAAGTACTCCCTCCGTTTCAAAATAGATGACTCAATTTTGTACTAACTTTGTACTAAAGTTAGTACAAAGTTGGATCATCTATTTTGGAACTGAGTGAGTAGCAGCCAAGCTCATAATCAAATAGTTCAACTGTTCAAGTCAAAGGTACAAGGAGATTCATGCATGGCGGCTTCAAGATGGTGAGGTCATATTCATCAAGGTTAAGTGTCAAAATATGTATCAAAATTGGACTTATAATTAGCAGAGGGTTAGGTATTTGAGTCAAACATATATAACCTGAGCCTATTATATAAAGTCATCGCAGGACGGCCAAAAAGGCCACACATAAGCTCGTAGGCTAGACAAAGATCATGAGAGGCCGGACCAGCTATGGTGGGTGGTCGAAGTGTTGTCTGATCGCCTTGGCAGGCTTATCACCGATTGCACTATGTCAATTTAGTACATGAAGAGGAGTGCATGTAGTCATGCCCTAGAGATTTAGCCATGTTGATGAACCTTTGTTAACAAATCTCGATGTCGTTTCTAGTGATTGTATGATCACTAGATGCGCCTTGAATTGTTCTAACACACTGATGAAATACGCAGCTCTCTGCTTATAACAGAGAGCAGACCACCCGTCAAAAAAGAAATACGCAGCTCTCCTGCTCATCTTCCAAAAAGATGGCTACCTCATATTGCACACAGAGAACTTATTGCAGATATTTATAAGTATAACCGACTTCTTCATGTACTACAAATACAGACCATTTTTATTTTTGGAGCAAAAATACAGACCGTATGCTAGCAATGAAAGAGCAAAAGCTTCAGAAAGAACACTCCTGTGTTCAGCCTCCCTTCTCTATCTCCACCCTTAGTCTGATTCTAATAAAACAGGCTTACTTTTCTTTTACAGCTCTAATGTAAAGCAAACAACTGCTCACAGAAAGCGAAAGCAGCACCCAGGAAACTTCATTTGTACCAGATTATACGGTAGTCATATAGCAGATCATTACAGTATTACTCCCTCCGTCCCAAAACAAGTGTCGCCGATTTAGTACCGGTGGGAGTAGATCCCAAAAAATCCATCACAAGCATGTCAGCGTGAATATAGGATATAGCATGCCTCAGCAGACAGATGTTATGTTACTTATGTATGTCCCATAGAATCCCTGGGTGGTTAAGCTAGTGTCCTAGAACTGGCTAAGCAACAAACCTCGTGAGACTGATCCTACCTAGGGTCAACATGCTGCTATCTCGAGGAAAATCTGGCGCCACAGTCTTAGCCAGATGAACGGTTGTGCCTCACACAAACAAGGTCATCTAACTTGTTTCCGTCCATCTTGTATAGAGATACGCCACCCATTTGGGCATGGTGTTCCTGAGCCTCACTTCTCAGGCTCTCGAGTGGGAGCAACTCCCACTTGCTGTAGTTTGAATTCCTCCGCGTTTCGCTCATATCTGAAGTTCCTGATACCGGCCCGTAGTCTGGGTCAACTGTTCCCCATACCTTGCAATTGCTAAATGGCCCCGGTTCATCTGCTTGACCCGTTTCACGCCTTTTCAAACGAAAAGCTGCAGCATGCGCTCTTCTGATCTCATCTCTGCTTGGCACATCCGACCAATCTTCCACCCGTTGTGCTCTCATTGGAGAATGGACCCGAATTATCTGCATACAGAAAAAGGTAAATTGAATGGAGGAAAGATAACTTCATTTACACAAATCAGAAAGAGAGGGCAGCTGAGACTTACTCCGAGGCACTCCAGAAGTTGGTAATAAGCTCGGCCTTGCAATGGGTTGTGTCCTTTCCTAGGGGCTGAGAAGTATCTCGTCCTGAAATAATGAAGTGGGCAGAATACATACTTATACAAAACCGCAGACAAAAATGATGCTACAGAGATCTAGAGGTATTACACCCATGCATCAAAACTCACCATTCTGTGTAGCCAGGATCAACCGTAAAACCATAAATGTCGACAATATCACACATGGAAAGGGCCAATTCTACAGACTTCATACCAGTTCCTTTAGCACCTCTTCTTAGGACTATACCTTGAAAAAGGTAAACGGGATTCGGAAGTTCCTGCCAGGGAAAACAATCATCTGGTGTTCAATACAGATAATACAAAAAATAATAACTTGTTCCACATTTGTTCACCTCTCAAGAACCCAGAAATAACAATAAATAGCACATGCTCAGCTCAACAGAATATAGGCAAATATATTACCTTTATCACTGCATTTATTTCTTTATGTGTCAGACTTTTTATAATAAGCGCCTCATCAGCTGCAAGTTTAAATGTGAAAGTTAGATCATGGTTCAAATATGTTAAATATGAATTATTCTCACAGCTCAACATGATCAGTTCTAAAAATGGAAACTAGACTGAAGAGCATTGTCATGTGATTTTTCATACTTTCATAAGTAACAGAAATAAACTAATGAATAGCCCATCTTGCGAAGGACCTTTCTCATCAGTTGGTGCCAAGGCTTGGGGAAATGGTATCGTCTAATCAGAGCGCCTTCGTCACTTGTAGAAGTATCCACGGCAACTTCTTACTCGTGCAGAAGACAGTGCACCAACTTCACAACCTCAAGGTTCGCCGGGTATTGCTCAAGCTTAACATCGCGCGTGCCTTCAACTCCATCTCTTGCCTGTTTCTTCTCGAAATTCTTCAGCACCTCGGCCTCAGTCCGCACTGGGGCGAGTGGGTCTTCATCCTGCTATCCACAGCCAGTATGCGTGTTTTGCTCTATGGCACGCCAGGATCTCCCATCCGCCATGCCAGGGGGCTGCGCCAGGGCGACCCCCTGTCCCCGATGCTTTTCACTGTCGTCATCGATGCCCTGAATTCCCTGCTCCAGCATGCGGTTCACACCGGGAGACTCACCATCCGTCACCCGTGTCAAGTATCCTTCTCTATGCAAATGAGGTGGTCATCTTCTGCCACCCTAATACCCAGGATCTACGCTCTGCCCGGGAGCTGTCCCCGTCTTTGGAATCGCCTCTGGCCTACAAAACAACTTCGACAAATGTTCTGCACTCCAATACGCTCCTCTGAGGTTGACACGATCAGCACTGAGCTGTCTTGCTCTGTCATTGGCTTCCCGATCACAAACCTTGGCATGTCTCTCGGTAAGGAGGCCATCTGTGGCTGCCATACAACCGCTCGCCAACAAGATGGCCAACAAACTCCCTACATTGCCTACGTCTCTGCTGCCCTATGACGAGAGGCTGGCACAGGCCCGCCACGTCCTCGGTGCTATGTCGGTGCATCTTCTCCTTGTCATGGCGCTCTGCCCGCCAATCCTGAAGCAGAACAACTGTATCATCCACGACTTTCTTTGGCATGGACGCAAAGATGCCAGCGGGGTCATTGCCCTATCAACTGACAAAAGGTGTGTTAGCCGCTCAAGCTCGGTGGTCTTGGCATCAGGGGTTTACAGTGCACTGACATAGCACTTCGCGTTGAGTGGCTTTGGTTGCAGATGATTGACCCCTCCCGTCCTTGGCATCATCTCCATCTCCTATGTGATCCAGAAGTACGTCAAATCTTCCGCGCCTCGACTGTTTGGCCTCTCGGTGACGGCCGAGCATGTCGCTTGTGGGAGAAATTATTGGCTCGATGGCAAGGACATCTCGGAGATTGCCCCGTCCATGCTCTCCCCGATGTCGCACCGCCATCGTAAGCACCGTTTGGTCCATGAGGGACTGTTGGAGCGCACACGGACACAAGACAACTGAGGCACTCTAGAGTCAATAGTGTTGGTGGAGTATGTTGAACTTTGACACTGTCTTCGTACCGTCATTCTTTTGCCCATCCCAGATCGCATTGAATGGCGTTGGACGAGCGATGACCAGTACACGGACAGTTCATGTTAATGTGTCTCGGCACCACCAGCACTTAGCATTCGCGGCCGACTTGGAATACTTGAGCACCACTATATGTCCAATTTTTTGTTTGGTTGCCAAACCAAACAAACCAAAAGAGATGTTGGACTTTCGCACGACTAGCTCGGCATCACTTGCCGCACGCGGACAGTTGTACCCTTTGTGACCAGGCCTCGGAAACTATGCAACACCTCCTCATCGGGTATCCCTTCAACTGACAGATTTGGCATGAGGTGCTCTCTTGGAGTCGGTGTCAGCTTCACGGGAGACAGGGTCCTCCAGGACGGCTGGAGATGGGCCTAGCTTCATGTTCTGGACTTAAAGAGAGGGAGAAAAATGTGCCCGGGGCCCCTAAAGCAACACAAGGTTGTGGAGGAACAACTCACCTTTGCTCCTACAAAGTATAAAACATTAGGGTTGAAGGAACTACTTCGATGGCTACACTAGATATCGCTCTAGAGGCGAATGTAGGCCAATATGGCAATAGGAGTTCAATCCAAAACTCCTAGAGCACAAGATCTTAGATAAGAACACCAAGTTCTATTATAGGTAGTGGGGGTACATTGATCTAGTTCCAAACTAGAGGCGAGGACCTCTATTTACAAGGCTTTGGGAAGCCTTCACCTCTCACGTCTACTTATAGCTAGAACACTCTATAAAACATTACTTAAGATTCACCATTCTACTCGCAGCTACTCATGATAGTGCTGAAATTCTTCACAAATCATCTATAGAAAGTTGCAAGGCCATGAAAACTTCTTATCTAAGAAATGGTCTTCGGAGTTGGCCATTCTCGGATTGCTTCAACCTTAGAATCATCCACACGAATGCCATCGCATGTTATGACAAATCCTAGGAAAAGAAGTTGTGTTTGCAGGAAAACACATTTCAAGTTGACATAGAGCTCATTTTCCTTTAGAACTCCTAGCACCTCCCGAATGTGTTCAAATTGTTCATCCTCATCCTTGTTATAGATCAAGATGTCATCAAAATCAACCACAACAAAGGGGGGTGAGAGGGCTTAAGGACTTGATTCATAAGGTGCATAAAGGTACTTGGTGCATTTGAGTTCAAATAGCATGACTAGCCATTCAAACAACCCTTCCTTTATCTTGAAGGCTGTTTTCCATTCATCCCCTGGTCTGATGCGAATTTGACAATATCCACTTCTTAAATCTAGCTTTGTGAACACTCTTGCTCCACTAAGTTCATCCAACATATCATCCAGACAGGGAATAGGGAATATATACCTTATAGTGATCTTGTTGATGGCTCTACTATCCACACACATGCACCAAGATCCATCTTTCTTTGGCGTCAGTAGGGCTAGTACAACACATGGGTTAATACTGTCTTGAATGTGCCCCTTTTGCAACAATTCTTCCACCTTCTCCTTCAATATATCATGCTCTTTGGGGCTCATTCGATAGTGCGGAAGATTAGGAAGACTTGCTCTTGGAATTAAGTCAATTCTATGTGGCTCTTCAAGTATGTTCTAAAATTCTGCTACTAAGCCATTTACATTGTTGGAATTTCAACAACTGGGTGCTCTTCTCCTTTTACAATAAGTGCAGCACACAAATCTGCCTCTTTCAAGTCTTCATAAACTCGTTGGAAGTGTGGGAGATAGTTAACATACTTTTTCCCCTCCTCCTTACCATCAGTTTAGTTTGGTAGAATAATGATCTTTCTCTTGTTCCAAATGAAAAAGTAAGAATTTTCCTTCCCTTTATGTGTAGTATCCACATCAAATTGCCAAGGTCTCCCAAGAAGAACATGGTTGGCATCCATGTCAACCACATCACATAACAAATTTGAGCAATAATACTTGCCCAAAGGAAGTGGCGGGATGCATTGTTTGGTGATCCTCATTCAATCATTTCTTGATCCACCCAATAGTGTAGGGATTTGGATTATCATGAGTTTCTAACTTCAAATGGTTCACCAAATTCTAGGAGATAAAATTCCCGCACCTACAAATATGAATTACTCCCTCCGTCCCATAATATAAGAGCGTTTTTGACACTACGCTAGTGTAAAATACGCTCTTATATTATGGGATGGAGGGAGTACTAATTTGCATACCTTGCCATTCACCGTGCATTTGCTCTCAAATATTTTCTTCCGTTGTGTGTCTTCAAGATGTGGTATGGAACATAGGAGATGCTGAATCACACATACCACCTCTTCACCTTCTTCTTGATAAACCTCATGTCCCTCTACATCTTCAGATTCATATACCTCCTCATCGTCTTCACCATCATGGATAGTTGTGTTCACAAATTTCCTCAATAGGCAACCATTGGATATGTGTCCCTCTTCACCACATTTGTAGCATTTTGGGCCTTCATTTGCTTCCCCTTGCCTCTAGTTTGCTTCAGGACAGGTCGTTTTGCCTTTGGTGGAGCGGCCTTTTCCTCCACTCTATTAGTGTGACTCCTATAAGAGCCTTTGGTATGAGGATATGGAGCCTTCTTTCTTGTCCTCACAAACCTCTCCGCCTTTTAAAGCTAGAGTTTGTGCTTGATCAATGGACTAGATTTGTTGCATCATCAATCGATCTTGAATAACATCATTGAGACCATTGATGTACCTTGCAACTTGTTGATCTTTAGTTTCGGCAAGGTTGCACCTCATTTGTAGCCTTAGAAACTCCTTCGTGTAATCTAAAACAATCCTATTTCCTTGAGCACAATTTTGAAATTGGATAAATAAGATCTGGTCATAATCAGCGGACAAAAATCTCCCTTTCAAAAGACTTCATTTGCCGCCAAGTTCTCACATGAGGTTCTCTTCTCAGTCTATGTTCTCCTTGAACACGATGCCACCATGCACCGGCTCCTCCTTTCAGCTTGTACGTGACCAAAGGAACTCTACGATCTTTCGAACCTCCATGACCTCAAAGAAAGTCTCCACTTCATATAGCCAATCAAGACACCCTTCAATATCAATAATTCCTTAAAAGTTGGGATCTCAACTTTCACCTTGTATGTATCCCTTGTATATGTAGGGTTGGGTACTCTCTGATATGCATAGAGATCAGGTTGTTCAAGGTGATCATCATACACGTTGAACATAAATTGGCCTTCTTGAAGTACACGTTGAACTGCACATTGTTGTGGTGGTCTTGCTCCAAGATTACCTCCCCTTCTTCGTCGTTGAACATCTTCTGTAGATGAATCTTCTTCATTGGCAACAGGGGGAACACCCTTTCTTATCATCTCAACCAGCTGGTCGAATCTCCGATTGAGATCTTCACACAGCCCTTTGAGCTGTTGTTATGCAGCATCCATCCTCTTCTCCAATTGTTCCATTGCTTGTTGCAGCTCGCTCTCAAAGAAACAACAAGAACTAGTGTGGATCAACGGGGCACTAATACCACCCAAAGCAGCACAAGGTTGTGGAGGAACAACCCCACCTTGCTGCTACAAAGTGTACTCCCTTCGGTCCTTTTTAGTCAGCATATAAGTTTTGTGTGAAGTCAAAGCATCTTTACTTTGACCAAACTTATAGAAAAAAGTATCAACATTTTACAATGCCAAATCAATATTGTTAGATTCATTACGGAATGTAGTTTCATGGAATATATATTCAATATGGTAGATGTTGATTTTTTGTAATATATATTTGGTCCAACTTTGTAAAGTTTGACTGGACCCAAATCTAATACGCGGAGTAAGAAGGACCGGAGGGAGTACAACACTAGGGTTGAATGACTACTTCAAAGACAACAAGTAATCTATAGGGTTGATCGGGGTCCTCTCCGACCAACTACCCCCCCCCCCTCCCAAGCAACAGATCCTCTCCTATGGGTCATTTAGGGGCCCACAGGTTGGGAAAGATCAGGTGTAGGCTTGATTGCTTCTCTTTGGGCTCTTCATGAGACCAAGGGCCGACATGCGCATTAATAGCTATGCCTGCATGCATATGATAAAAGGGTTATATGCTATGATGATTATGAACCGTGAGTCGGTTCGTATTGTCTGCCACATATCAAGGACATGACAAGTGCATGTCGCTTTTTTTACCATCGACCCACTAGATGTAGCGCACCTCTTCTACTTTCTCCCATTGATAAGTAGGACCTGGCGAGCTGGAAGGGCTCGGCTCGTCAATGCCGCCTGCGCACACCGCCCTATCTTCTGACAGGCCCACGTGGGACGAGCAGGCTGGTCGCCCGAGATTGTTTGTGGCATGGTTTGTAATAGGCTATTGTGGTGCCCCCCAAGCCCTATATAAGGCAAGGACTAAGGCTGGACAGAGGCTTCGTGACTTTGAAGGGTAGCTAGGAAAAGTAGACTAGCACTCCAACACTTCTGAGAGAGATAGAGAGTTCATCCTGTAATCTATGCTACATAAACAGAGGAAAACACTAAAGCAAGACATAGTGTATTACACCATCTCGGTGGCCTGAACCTGCGTAAAAAAAACTTGCTTTGGTTCCAAGATTTCTAGAGTGTTTTAGCCCCTGGCCGGACAAATAGAAGGGGATCCTCACGATCCCTGATATGGGCGAACCCATCATCGACAGCAAGCCACATTTAGCTCGTCGTCCGGCAACGCCGAGATCCTGCACTGGTGACCGGTGGGCCATCATTTCCACTGCTTCCCCCAATGGCCTTAGGAAGGGTCTTGCCTCTCTCGCCATCCTCACAGATGGACCGCAACGGATGCATATTTGACAGCGAGCGGCCTTCTATCCAGAGACTCATCTTTGCCAAGCATGGACCCAGGTCAAGGCTGGTGCACACAGATTAGGTCGCTTACTTCTGACGACCTAGTTCTTCGGGGCTGAGCAACCCCTTGTCTTCTTCTCTTGCGCATACATCTGCGCCATGTCATGTGTATGTAGCTGTATAACCCTCTCCTGGACCCTTTGCTACTCTCTCCCTATCAGCGAGATGATATGCAAATCTACTGCGAATTTGCGAAAAAAATAGCCTATCTTATCTTTTTTTTTTTTGGAAAGCCAGGATTGAAGTCAACTGGAAGAAATCAGGATTAAAGCATTACATGAACCCTTCAGTATTGGTGCCATATTTCGAGCAGCACCCCTGACAACCAGTCGGAAGTCCCTTTTCAACCCAACATATTTTGCATATTTCTGCAGATGA
Organism: Triticum urartu; assembly: GCF_003073215.2. NCBI lineage: Eukaryota > Viridiplantae > Streptophyta > Magnoliopsida > Poales > Poaceae > Triticum > Triticum urartu. The sequence goes on along the minus strand of NC_053023.1, from coordinate 70,564,107 downwards.
AAAAAGAACAATGTCGTTATGGAAAATGTTACATGCATCATTTGCAGAAGGAATGCAATTTTCAGTTGGCAGAATAGAATTAGTCTACAGCTATAGTCTATATGACACTTAAACAACACAAAGCTAATAAGAATGGCAAACGGCTGACAGGCAAGAAGAACATTAAATTGCCTGATAAGTAATAACAATATAAAGGAGGACATTGCAGGGTCACCAAGTCGATGAAAACATTATCAAAGCTATTACCTTATTGACAGGTGCCTCATTGTCTCGGAAGACAGCATCATGAGCGTCAATTTCTTGTCCAAACTCTGTTTTTAAGAGATCTCCTGAGTTGCCAACGACTGCGCATGTCGCAAACTGGCGTGGATGGAAAGGGGGTCTAGCAGGCAGCAAAATACTAAGAAGCTCTTCACACAGAGTACGATTGTAGCATTTCTTGGCACCACTGCATATTTAGAAAAACAAATTTACCAGCATGAGTGGCATTACTTTATAAGAACAATGCAACAAATTCCCAACTTACAGCTGTGCTATTCTTTTAGGTGCATAATCCAGCCATCCATCAGGTCGCACATCTAAGTACTCCCTTGTCAAGACAGTCGTCATGTTGCGGTACTGACAGCACGTCAGTATTAACATGTGTATTTACACTGATAAATAAGTGATTTCAGAAGCCACGTGCTGACCTGTTCCCACAAAAGGATAGTCTCACAGACATCATATTCGTATTTTAGTTTCTCAAAAAACTTGAACTGGGCATTATACTGCAAGTCAAGAAACATCATCATTAGTGAATCTTGTTGAATAAAAGCAGCAAGCGCATATGAACATGAATGAATACTGACCCAAGTGCTGTTGGTTCCTTCAGGAAACTTAAGGACTAGCTTGCAATGATCAACAATATCGGCTGTGAGGCCAAGTCCCCTGCTTGCCTAAATAAAGTTGAGATTTCAGAAGCAAAGCTAAAATAAGAAGAAACATTATGAACTAAAAAAACAACCACAGCAACCTGGGAAATGTTGGAATAGTGTGTCAACTTTCAGTTCTTGAGAGGGTTCAATCTGAGCTAAACATAGTTGCATAATATGATGACCATTTTGCCTTTCTAGTACACATGGCAACAACTTCCTTATTAATTCATAGCATGTTATCCTACAGATGGCATCCCCTTTTCCATCTACATCACTAAATTCAAGCTAGTACACAAGAAGTATAAACCATAACAAAGCTTGGGTGTGTTCATAGTTCAGGCACTAGCTCACTTATTACTACCTTGCAAACATGGTGAGCACACACCCTGAGTAGAAATGCCAGAAAGGAGATTCCCTTTATTGAGAAGGGGATATGAGTCCCCCCATGTCACATGAATGAAACAATGATTTCGGCAGAGTATTGTGGATCCGCGATGGACCGACTGCAATTCAGAGGATATGAGTAGAACAAACACAGCTATTGTCTCCCCCAGTCGGTGTTCCCAATCCCAGTTACCAATTTACCATATACCGATATACGCACTTGTGTATAGTGGACAAACGGAACAAATTGATCTCTCCGCAGTGGAAATGCAGTGACGTACCACGCATTGCTGGACGTGGGACTGGAACCCCGAGAGCTCCCGGACCTGGTCGGGGTCGAGATCCAGCCTGCTCGCCTCAGCAGAGGGCTGGTCCGGAGAATCTAGGGTTCGGGCGCGGGGCGCACTCGGGGAGGTGAAGGAGGACTGGATGAAAAGGACGGCGAGGCAGAAGGCGAGGGCCAGCCACAGCAGCAGCACGACGGTCGGCCGCCGCGCGGAGGGCTGCTGCGTGGACGGCGATGCCCTGGTCATCGGCGCCGTCGGTCTGGAGACACAGAAGCTTGGGCCGGCACTCGGCGGTCGTCATAAGTGGCCGATTGTGTCGTAAGCATCTCAGAATAAAATGGTTTTAGCGTTAAAAAATGGATTTTAGGCACGTAAAAAATGGATTTTTTTTCGTCAATTTTGAGTTGCTTACAAGTTACAACACGTGTCACGTGGTAAAAAAAATTGGATACTTACCCTAAAAAAATAGGATACGGAAATTTTATCTGCCCACTATAAACACATTTTTCAACATTTTCTACCATCCACTAAAAGAACATTTTCTATCACAGCAAATGATGTAAAAATAGGGCATCGAAATAAACATGAGCATTGCATCTTTCAACATTTTAAACTATCAAATGTTCAAACTTAAACACGATAGACTCACTACAAAAGTTATACGATAAAAACCCGCTACTAGGGACACAATACTTATCATCATCCTCATTGTCGACATGACTCCAAAACTCCAGGATCACCTCATCCTCATTGTTGACATGACTCCAAAACTCCAGGATCACCTCATCCTCATTATCGAGTTGCTCCTCGGCTTCGTCATCGTCTGACTCAACCTTGATCACCAAGGGGGCCTGCATTTCCTCCTTGATCACCTTTGAGGGGCCAGCCCCGCCCTCCTTCTTGAAGCAGTCTTCCTTCTCCTCCTTGTGAGACATAATCCGTAATTCGGGAGCGAGGAACTTTGCAACCTCCTAGCTCCTAATGTCCGGAAAGTTCAGCTCGGACTTCACTCGTTGAAGGAGCTAAATCCGACATATCTCAGGGTAGGGGATCCTAAGCTAGGCGTCATGGAACAATGGTGACAGGAACACAAGGTTTTACCCAGGTTCGGCCTCTCCGAGGAGATAATACCATACGTCATGATTTGATTGTATTATAGCGTTGGGGGTGTACCAAGTACATGTGATGTACCACGAGATTATAATGTGTTTCTACGAGCCTGACCCCTCGATTTATATAGGTACCGGGGGTCCTAGGGTTACAAGATCCTAGTCGGCTACGTATGAGGAGACATGGTTCTCTAGAGATCCAGTGTCTTGTAGTAATAGTATACGTCAAGCCTTCTGGGTCTCTCTTGCTGCCCTAAGTGGCCCAGGAAGGAACCGACATAGGGGTCCTTGGCCCGGTCCATCAGGTCGGGAGTCAACGTGGTGAGAGGCCCCATAGCCGGGGCACCGACAGTAGCCCCTGAACCGGTCTTCAAGTCCGGTCGCACCTCGACTAATCTGAACTACTCTTCGTTATTAAACGTCGGTCTCTAAACTGGTTCCACAAAAGCACCCCGTTCTCGATCTGAAGTCTAGTGCTGAGCTTTTATCCGAGGTGCTTAGTGATACGTCTCCAACGTATCTACGTTTCCTAACGCTTTTCCTCTTGTTTTGGACTCTAATTTGCATGATTTGAAGGAAACTAACCCCGGACTGACGCTGTTTTCAGCAGAACTACCATGGTGTTGTTTTTTGTGCAGAAATAAAAGTTCTCGGAATGGAACAAAACTTTGCGAGGAATTTGTATACAATAAATAAGAATTTCTGGAGCCAAGACCCACCGGAGAGGGGCACCTGGGTGGGCATAACCCACCAGGGCGCGCCCCCTCTCCTGGCGCGCCCAGGTGGATTGTCCCCACCTGGTGGCCCCGCAGACCCTGAAACCGACGCTATAAAATCCTATTTTTCCAGAAAAAATCAGGGAGAAAGAATTATCATGATCCACGAGATGGAGCCGCCCTCACCTCCTGTTCTTCATCGGCAGGCCAGATCTGGAGTCCGTTTGGGGCTCCGGAGAGGGGGATCTACGTTCTTCATCATCACCAACCCTTCTCCATCACCAATTCCATGATGCTCCCCGCCGGGAGTGAGTAATTCCTTCGTAGGCTCGCTGGTCGGTGAGGAGTTGGATGAGATTCATCATGTAATCGAGTTAGTTTTGTTAGGGCTTGATCCCTAATATCCACTATGTTCTAAGATTGATGTTGCTATGACTTTGCCATGCTTAATGCTTGTCACTTTGGGCCCGGGTGCCATGATTTCAGATCTGAGCCGTTTATGTTATCACAATTATATCCATGTTTTAGATCCGATCTTGCAAGTTATAGTCACCTACTATGTGTTATGATCCGGCAACCCCGGAGTGACAATAGTCGGGACCACTCCCGGTGATGATCGTAGTTTGAGGAGTTCGTGTATTCACCGTGTGTTAATGCTTTGTTCCGGTTCTCTATTAAAAGGAGGCCTTAATATCCCTCAATTTCCAATATGGACCCTGATACGTCTCCGCCGTATCTAAATTTTTTGATTGTTTCATGCCAATATTATACCACTTTCACATAATTTTGGCAACTTTTTATATGATTTATTGGACTAACCTATTGATCCAGTGGCAAGTGCCAGTTCCTGTTTTCTGCATATTTTTTGTATCGCAGAGTATCCATATCAAACGAATTCCAAATGCAATAAAATTTCACGGAGAATTATTTTGGAATATATGTGATTTTTGGGAGTTGGAATCACCGCGGACGGAGGCCCGTGGTGGGCACAACCCACCAGGGCGCGCTAGAGGAGCCAGGCGTGGCGTGGTGGGTTGTGCCCACCTCATACGTCGGTTGGACCTCTACTTCGGGCGCAAGGAAGCTTATATCCAGAAAAAAATCGTGTTAAAATCTCAGCGCAATCGGAGTTATGGATCTCCGGGAATATAAGAAACGGTTTTCGGGCAGATCTGGGGAACGCGAAACAGAAGAGAATAGAGAGGGAGATCCAATCTCGGAGGGGCTCCCGCCCCTCAGCCGCCATGGAGACCAAGGACCAGAGGGGGAACTCTCTTCCCCATCTAGGGGGAGGCCAAGGATGAAGAAGAAGTAGGGGAGCTCTCTCCTCCTCGCTTCCGGTGGTGCTGGAGTGCCACCGGGGGCAACGATCGGGACAGCGATCTACATCAACAATCTTGATACCATCAACACCAACTTTCTCCCCCTCTATGCAGCGGTGTAACACCTCTTCCGCCCGCTGTAATCTCTACTTAAACATGGTGCTCAACTCCATATATTATTTCCCAATGATCTATGGTTATCCTATGATGTTTGAGTAGATCCGTTTTGTCCTGTGGGTTAATCGTGATCTTGGTTGGTATGATTTGTATATTTTATTTATGGTGATGTCCTACGGTGCCCTCCGTTCTCGCGCAAGCGTGAGGGCCCCCCGTTGTAGGGTGTTGCAATATGTTCATGGTTCGCTTATGGTGGGTTGCGAGAGTGACAGAAACTTAAACCCGAGTAGGTGGGGTATGGCATATGGGAATAAAGAGGACTTGATACTTAATGCTATGGTTGGGTTTCACGACCTTAATGATCTCTAGTAGTTGTGGATGCTTGCTAGAGTTCCAATCATAAGTGCATATGATCCAGGTAGAGAAAGTATGTTAGCTCATGCCTCTCCCTCATATAAAATTACAAGAACGATTACCGGTACTTGTTATCGATTGCCTAGGGACAAATAACTTTCTTGTTGACACAACCCCTTTTACTAAACACCTAACTTTTATTATCTTGCAAATTACTTCTAGTTTTATTCTTGCAAAGTAGTTCTAGCATCACACCTACAAACTAGTTTCATACTTGTTTTCGGTAAAGCAGATGTCAAGTGTGCGTAGAGTTGTATCGATGGTCGATAGAACTTGAGGGAATATTTGTTCTGTCGTTAGCTCCTCGTTGGGTTCGACACTCTTATTTATCAAAGAAGGCTACAAATGATCCCCTATTCTTGTGGGTTATCAAGACCTTTTTCTGGCGCCGTTTCCGGGGAGCAATAGCATGGGGTGAATATTCTCGTGTGTGCTTGTTTGCTTTATCACTAAGTAATTTTTATTTTTATTTTGTGATCTTGTTTTCTATCTTTAGTTATGGGTAGGAAACGCAAAATACCAAAAAAATAGTTGTACCTACTAAACCAATGGTTGAAGAACCACCCAAAATATATCATACTACTGAAGCTTTCTACTTGGATCACCTTCGATCCATTTGTGCTCGTGCTGAAAACCCAACTAGCTTAGTCGAGGGAAAATCATTAGATGAGCATGCTTGTTTTGTGCGACATCGTTTATCTAAAAAAGGGAAACTTTTACAGCATCAAATTAATATTATGCCATGCTATGCTTCGAAATTATGTGAATTATATGATGTTACTTGTTGTTCTGAAGACCCTAAGAAACACCTTCCCTACCAATGTGAGTTTATTGATAATGGAATTGTATCTTCTTATGCCAAAGGTGTTTATAATTACTTTGATATCGAACAAATTGAAGAATTTGTTGCTTTTAAGGGTGCTTATGAAATTGCTTCTTTGATTGAAAAGTATGATGCTATTCTTTACAAATATGAAAATTTTGCCATACTTAAATATTATTATGATAATTATGCTTCTAATGTCTATGTTAAACCATATATTTAGGACTCCTCCACTGTCAAGAAGAGACTAATATTTTGCAGGAGTTTATGGAAGAAGAAATTGATGAAACTGTGAGCTCATTGGATGAAAAAGATGATGAGGAGAGCGAAGAACAAACGGAGGAAGAACGGATTAGCTACCCGTGCCCGCCTTCTAATGAGAGTAATGTTGGGGAACGTAGTAATTTCAAAAAAATTCCTATGCACACGCAAGATCATGGTGATGCATAGCAACGAGAGGGGAGAGTATTGTCTACGTACCCTCGTAGACCGGCAACGGAAGTGTTGACACAACGTAGAGGAAGTAGTCGTACGTCTTCCCGATCCGACCGATCCAAGCACCGAACGTACGGCACCTCCGAGTTCTAGCACACGTTCAGCTCGATGACGATCCCCGGACTCCAATCCAGCAAAGTGTCGGGGAAGAGTTCCGTCAGCACGACGGCGTGGTGACCATCTTGATGTTCAACTGTCGCAGGGCTTCGCCTAAGCACCACTACAATATTATCGAGGATTATGGTGGAAGGGGGCACCGCACACGCCTAAGAAAACGATCACGTGGATCAACTTGTGTGTCTAAGGGTGCCCCCTGCCCCCGTATATAAAGGAGCAAGGGGAGGAGGCCGGCCGGCCCTATAGGCGCGCCAAGGAGGAGTCCTCCTCCTAGTAGGAGTAGGACTCCTACTAGGAGGGGGAAGGAAGTGGGGAGGGAGAAGGAAAGGGGGGCGCCACCCCCCCCTCTCCTAGTCCAATTCGGACCAGGGGGGAGGAGGCGCGCGGCCCACCTTGGCTGCCCCTCTCTCTTTCCACTAAGGCCCATATGGCCCATTACTTCACCCGCGGGGTTCCGGTAACCCTCCGGCTCTCCGGTTTTCTCCGAAATCACCCGGAACACTTCCGGTGTCCGAATATAGCCGTCCAATATATCAATCTTTATGTCTCGACCATTTCGAGACTCCTCGTCATGTCCGTGATCACATCTGGGACTCCGAACTAACTTCGGTTCATCAAAACTCATAAACTCATAATATAACTGTCATCGAAACCTTAAGCATGCGGACCCTACGGGTTTGAGAACAATGTAGACATGACCGAGACATGTCTCCGGTCAATAACCAATAGCGGAACCTGGATGCTCATATTGGCTCCCACATATTCTACGAAGATCTTTATCGGTCAGACCGCATAACAAAATACGTTGTTCCCTTTGTCATCGGTATGTTACTTGCCCGAGATTCGATCATCGGTATCTCAATACCTAGTTCAATCTCGTTACCGGCAAGTCTCTTTACTCGTTATGTAATACATCATCTCGCAACTAACTCATTAGTTGCAATGCTTGCAAGGCTTATGTGATGTGTATTACCGAGAGGGCCCAGAGATACCTCTCCGACAATCGGAGTGACAAATCCTAATCTCGAAATACGCCAACCCAACATTTACCTTTGGAGACACCTGTAGAGCTCCTTTATAATCACCCAGTTACATTGTGACGTTTGGTAGCACACAAAGTGTTCCTCCGGCAAACGGGAGTTGCATAATCTCATAGTCATAGGAACATGTATAAGTCATGAAGAAAGCAATAGCAACATACTAAACGATCGGGTGCTAAGCTAATGGAATGGGTCATGTCAATCACATCATTCTCCTAATAATGTGATCTCGTTAATCAAATGACAACACATGTCTATGGTTAGGAAACATAACCATCTTTGATTAACGAGCTAGTCAAGTAGAGGCATACTAGTGCCGTTTAGTTTGTCTATGTATTCACACAAGTATTATGTTTCCGGATAATACAATTCTAGCATGAATAATAAACATTTATCATGATGTAAGGAAATAAAAATAATAACATTATTATTGCCTCTAGGGTATATTTCCTTCAGTCTCCCACTTGCACTAGAGTCAATAATCTGGATTACACAGTAATGATTCTAACACCCATGGAGCTTTGGTGCTGATCATGTTTTGCTCATGGAAGAGGCTTAGTCAATGGGTCTGCAACATTCAGATCCGTATGTATCTTGCAAATCTCTATGTCTCCCACCTGGACTAGATCCCGGATGGAATTGAAGCGTCTCTTGATGTGCTTGGTTCTCTTGTGAAATCTGGATTCCTTTGCCAAGGCAATTGCACCAGTATTGTCACAAAAGATTTTCATTGGACCCGATGCACTAGGTATGACACCTAGATCGGATATGAACTCCTTCATCCAGACTCCTTCGTTTGCTGCTTCTGAAGCAGCTATGTACTCCGCTTCACATGTAGATCCCGCCACAACGTTTTGTTTAGAACTACACCAACTCACAGCTCCACCGTTTAATGTAAACACGTATCCGGTTTGCGATTTAGAATCATCCGAATCAGTGTCAAAGCTTGCATCAACGTAACCATTTACGATAAGCTCTTTGTCACCTCCATATATGAGAAACATATCCTTAGTCCTTTTCAGGTATTTCGGGATGTTCTTGACCGCTGTCTAGTGATCCACTCCTGGATTACTTTGGTACCTCCCTGCTAGACTTATAGCAAGACACACATCAGGTCTGGTACACAGCATTGCATACATGATAGAGCCTATGGCTGAAGCATAGGGAACATCTTTCATTTTCTCTCTATCTTCTGCATTGGTCGGGCATTGAGTCTTACTCAATTTCACACCTTGTAACACAGGCAAGAATCCTTTCTTTGCCTGATCCATTTTGAACTTTTTCAAAACTTTGTCAAGGTATGTGCTTTGTCAAAGTCCAATTAAGCGTCTTGATCTGTCTCTATAGATCTTAATGCCCAATATGTAAGCAGCTTCACCGCGGTCTTTCATTGAAAAACTCTTATTCAAGTATCCCTTTATGCTATCCAGAAATTCTATATCATTTCCGATTAGTAATATGTCATCTACATATAATATCAGAAATGCTACAGAGCTCCCACTCGCTTTCTTGTAAATACAGGCTTCTCCAAAAGTCTGTACAAAACCAAATGCTTTGATCACACTATCAAAGCGTTTATTCCAACTCCGAGAGGCTTGCACCAGTCCATAAATGGATCGCTGGAGCTTGCACACTTTGTTAGCTCCCTTTGGATCGACAAAACCTTCCGGCCGCATCATATACAACTCTTCTTCCAGAAATCCATTCAGGAATGCGGTTTTGACATCCATCTGCCAAATTTCATAATCATAAAATGCGGCAATTGCTAACATGATTCGGACAGACTTAAGCATCGCTACGGGAGAGAAGGTCTCATCGTAGTCAATCCCTTGAACTTGTCGAAAACCTTTTGCGACAAGTCGAGCTTTGTAGACAGTAACATTACTGTCAGCGTCAGTCTTCTTCTTGAAGATCCATTTATTCTCAATTGCTTGCCGATCATTGGGCAAGTCAACCAAAGTCCATACTTTGTTCTCATACATGGATCCCATCTCAGATTTCATGGCTTCAAGCCATTTTGCAGAATCTGGGTTCATCATGATCTAGTAGCATGACTTCCAGAACGGGATTGTCGTACCACTCTGGTGCGGATCTTACTCTGGTTGATCTACGAGGTTCAGTAGTATCTTGTTCTGAAGTTTCATGATCATCATCATTAGCTTCCTCACTAATTGGTGTAGGTGTCAGAGAAACTGGTTTTTGTGATGTACTACTTTCCAATAAGGGAGCAGGTACAGTTACCTCATCAAGTTCTACTTTCCTCCCACTCACTTCTTTCGAGAGAAACTCCTTCTCTAGAAAGTTTCCGAGTTTAGCAACAAAAGTCTTGCCTTCGGATCTGTGATAGAAGGTGTATCCGATAGTTTCCTTTGGATATCCTACGAAGACACATTTCTCCGATTTGGGTTCGAGCTTATCAGGTTGAAGCTTTTTCACATAAGCATCGCAACCCCAAACTTTCAGAAATGACAACTTTGGTTTCTTGCCAAACCATAGTTCATAAGGCGTCGTCTCAACAGATTTTGATGGTGCCCTATTTAACGTGAATGCGGCCGTCTCTAGAGCATAACCCCAAAACGATAGCGGTAAATCAGTAAGAGACATCATAGATCGCACCATATCAAGTAAAGTACGATTACGACATTCGGACACACCATTACGCTGTGGTGTTCCGGGTGGCGTGAGTTGCGAAACTATTCCGCATTGTTTCAAATGTACACCAAACTCGTAACTCAAATATTCTCCTCCACGATCAGATCGTAGGAATTTTATTTTCTTGTTATGATGATTTTCAACTTCACTCTGAAATTCTTTGAACTTTTCAAATGTTTCAGACTTATGTTTCATTAAGTAGATATACCCATATCTACTTAAGTCATCTGTGAAGGTGAGAAAATAACGATATCCGCCACGAGCCTCAACATTCATCGGACCACATACATCTGTATGTATGATTTCCAACAAATCTGTTGCTCTCTCCATAGTACCGGAGAACGGTGTTTTTGTCATCTTACCCATAAGGCACGGTTGGCAAGTACCAAGTGATTCATAATCAAGTGGTTCCAAAAGTCCATCAGTATGGAGTTTCTTCATGCGCTTTATACCGATATGACCCAAACGGCAGTGCCACAAATAAGTTGCACTATCATTATCAACTCTGCATCTTTTGGCTTCAACATTATGAATATGTGTGTCACTACTATCGAGATTTAATAAGAATAGACCACTCTTTAAGGGTGCATGACCATAAAAGATATTACTCATATAAATAGAACAACCATTATTCTCTGACTTAAATGAATAACCGTCTCGCATCAAACAAGATCCAGATATAATGTTCATGCTCAACGCTGGCACCAAATAAAAATTATTTAGGTCTAATACTAATCCCGAAGGTAGATGTAGAGGTAGCGTGCCGACCGCGATCACATCGACTTTGGAACCATTTCCCACGCGCATCGTCACCTCGTCCTTAGCCAATCTTCGCTTAATCCGTAGTCCCTGTTTCGAGTTGCAAATATTAGCAACAGAACCAGTATCAAATACCCAGGTGCTACTGCGAGCATTAGTAAAGTACACATCAATAACATGTATATCACATATACCTTTGTTCACCTTGCCATCCTTCTTATCCGCCAAATACTTGGGGCAGTTTTGCTTCCAGTGACCAGTTTGCTTGCAGTAGAAGCACTCAGTTTTAGGCTTAGGTCCAGGTTTGGGTTTCTTCTCTTGAGTAGCAACTTGCTTGCTGTTCTTTTTGAAGTTCCCCTTCTTCTTCCCTTTGCCCTTTTTCTTGAAACTAGTGGTCTTGTTGACCATCAACACTTGATGCTCCTTCTTGATTTCTACCTCCGCAGCTTTCAGCATTGCGAAGAGCTCGGGAATAGTCTTATTCATCCCTTGCATATTATAGTTCATCACGAAGCTCTTGTAGCTAGGTGGCAGTGATTGGAGAATTCTGTCAATGACGCAATCATCTGGAAGATTAACTCCCAATTGAATCAAGTGATTATTATACCCGGACATTTTGAGTATATGCTCACTGACAGAACTGTTCTCCTCCATCTTGCAGCTATAGAACTTATTGGAGACTTCATATCTGTCAATCCGGGCATTTGCTTGAAATATTAACTTCAACTCCTGGAACATCTCATATGCTCCATGACGTTCAAAACGTCATTGAAGTCCCGATTCTAAGCCGTAAAGCATGGCACACTGAACTGTTGAGTAGTCATCAGCTTTGCTCTGCCAGACGTTCATAACATCTGGTGTTGCTCCAGCAGCAGGCCTGGCACCCAGCGGTGCTTCCAGGACGTAATTCTTCTGTGCAGCAATGAGGATAATCCTCAAGTTACGGACCCAGTCCGTGTAATTGCTACCATCATCTTTCAACTTTGCTTTCTCAAGGAACGCATTAAAATTCAACGGAACAACAACACGGGCCATCTATCTACAATCAAACATAAACAAGCAAGATACTATCAGGTAATAATTTCATGATAAATTTAGGTTCAATTAATCATATTACTAAAGAACTCCCACTTAGATAGACATCCCTCTAATCCTCTAAGTGATTACGTGATCCAAATCAACTAAACCATGTCCGATCATCACGTGAGATGGAGTAGTTTCATTGGTTAACATCACTATGTTGATCATATCTACTATATGATTCACGCTCGACCTTTCGGTCTCCGTGTTCCGAGGCCATATCTATATATGCTTGGCTCGTCAAGTATAACCTGAGTATTCCGCGTGTGCAACTGTTTTGCACCCGTTGTATTTGAACGTAGAGCCTATCACACCCGATCATCACGTGGTGTCTCAGCACGAAGAACTTTTGCAACGGTGCATACTAAGGGAGAACACTTCTTGATAATTTAGTGAGAGATCATCTTAAAATGCTACTGTCAAACAAAGCAAGATAAGATGCATAAAAGATAAACATCACATGCAATCAATATAAGTGATATGATATGGCCATCATCATCTTGTGCTTGTGATCTCCATCTTCGAAGCACCGTCATGATCACCATCGTCACCGGCGCGACCCTTGATCACCATCGCAGCATCATTGTCGTCTCGCCAAACTTATGCTTCCACGACTATCGCTACCGCTTAGTGATAAAGTAAAGCATTACAGCGCAATTGCATTGCATACAATAAAGCGACAACCATATGGCTCCTGCCGGTTGCCGATAACTCGGTTACAAAACATGATCATCTCATACAATAAAATTTAGCATCATGTCTTGACCATATCACATCACAACATGCCCTGCAAAAACAAGTTAGACGTCCTCTACTTTGTTTGTTGCAAGTTTTACATGGCTGCTACAGGCTTAAGCAAGAACCAATCTCACCTACGCATCAAAACCATAATGATAGTTTGTCAAGTTGGTGCTATTTTAACCTTCGCAAGGACCGGGCGTAGCCACACTCGGTTCAACTAAAGTTGGAGAAACTGACACCCGCTAGCCACCTTTGTGCAAAGCACGTCGGGCGAACCGGTCTCGCGTAAGCGTACGCGTAATGTTGGTCCGGACCGCTTCGTCCAACAATACCGCCGAACCAAAGTATGACATGCTGGTAAGTAGTATGACTTATATGGCCCATAACCCACAGGTCCCAGGATCGGAACCTGGCTCTGATACCATTGTTGGGGAACGTAGTAATTTCAAAAAAATTCCTACGCACACGCAAGATCATGGTGATGCATAGCAACAAGAGGGGAGAGTATTGTCTACGTATCCTCGTAGACCGGCAATGGAAGTGTTGACACAACGTAGAGGAAGTAGTCGTACGTCTTCCCGATCCGACCGATCCAAGCACCGAACGTACGGCACCTCCGAGTTCTAGCACACGTTCAGCTCGATGACGATCCCCGGACTCCGATCCAGCAAAGTGTCGGGGAAGAGTTCCGTCAGCACGACGGCGTGGTGACCATCTTGATGTTCAACTGTCGCAGGGCTTCGCCTAAGCACCACTACAATATTATTGAGGATTATGGTGGAAGGGGGCACCGCACACGGCTAAGAAAACGATCATGTGGATCAACTTGTGTGTCTAAGGGTGCCCCCTGCCCCCGTATATAAAGGAGCAAGGGGAGGAGGCCGGTCGGCCCTATAGGCGCGCCAAGGAGGAGTCCTCCTCCTAGTAGGAGTAGGACTCCTACTAGGAGGGGGAAGGAAGTGGGGGGAGAAGGAAAGGGGGGCGCCGCCCCCCCTCTCCTAGTCCAATTCGGACCAGGGGGGAGGAGGCGCGCGACCCACCTTGGTTGCCCCTCTCTCTTTCCACTAAGGCCCATATGGCCCATTACTTCTCCCGGGGGGGTTCCGGTAACCCTCCGGCTCTCCGGTTTTCTCCGAAATCACCCGGAACACTTCTGGTGTCCGAATATAGCCGTCCAATATATCATTCTTTATGTCTCGACCATTTCGAGACTCCTCGTCATGTCTGTGATCACATCCGGGACTCCGAAATAACTTCGGTTCATCAAAACTCATAATATAACTGTCATCGAAACCTTAAGCGTGCGGACCCTACGGGTTCGAGAACAATGTAGACATGACCGAGACATGTCTCCGGTCAATAACCAATAGCGGAACCTGGATGCTCATATTGGCTCCCACATATTCTACGAAGATCTTTATCGATCAGACCGCATAACAACATACGTTGTTCCCTTTGTCATCGGTATGTTACTTGCCCGAGATTCGATCGTCGGTATCTCAATACCTAGTTCAATCTCGTTACCGGCAAGTCTCTTTACTCGTTCTGTAATACATCATCTCGCAACTAACTCATTAGTTGCAATGCTTGCAAGGCTTATGTGATGTGTATTACCAAGAGGGCCCAGAGATACCTCTCCGACAATCAGAGTGACAAATCCTAATCTCGAAATACGCCAACCCAACATTTACCTTTGGAGACACCTGTAGAGCTCCTTTTATAATCACCCAGTTACGTTGTGACGTTTGGTAGCACACAAAGTGTTCCTCCGGCAAACGGGAGTTGCATAATCTCATAGTCATAGGAACATGTATAAGTCATGAAGAAAGCAATAGCAACATACTAAACGATCGGGTGCTAAGCTAATGGAATGGGTCATGTCAATCACATCATTCTCCTAATAATGTGACCCCGTTAATCAAATGACAACACATGTCTATGGTTAGGAAACATAACCATCTTTGATTAACGAGCTAGTCAAGTAGAGGCATACTAGTGACGTTTAGTTTGTCTATGTATTCACACAAGTATTATGTTTCCGGATAATACAATTCTAGCATGAATAATAAACATTTATCATGATGTAAGGAAATAAAAATAATAACATTATTATTGCCTCTAGGGCATATTTCCTTCAAGTAACTCTTCAAATCATAGATTATTTAATTTCCGTTCATGCTTACCGAAGGATGAATGCTATGATAATTGCTATGATCCCGTTGATTCATTTGAAATGTCCCTTTTTGATGAACTTGATGCTTGCTATGCTTGTGGCCAAGATGCCAATATAAATTATGCTTATGGAGATGAACTTGCTATTGTTCCTTATGTTAAGAATGAAATTGTTGCTATTGCACCCACGCATGATAGTCCTATTATCTTTTTAATTCTCCAAACTACACTATATCAGAGAAGTTTGCACTTATTAAGGATTATATTGATGGGTTGCCTTTTACTATTTCGCATGATAATTTTGATGAATATAATATGCATGTGCTTGCTGCTCCTACTTGCAATTATTATGAGAGAGGAACTACATCTCCGCCTCTCTATGTTTCCAACACGAAAGAATTGCAAGAAACTACTTATGCTATGTATTGGCCTTTACTTGATGTTCATGAATTGTTCTTGTATGACATGTCGATGCATAGGAAGAGATTTAGACTTCGTCATTGCATGATATATGTTGCTTTGTGCTCATTACTAAATGCCATATCATTGTTAATTCAAATTAGCTTTGATATACCTTGAGCACTTTATGCCTAGCTTAATGGCTTTAAAGAAAGCGCCGCCAAGGAGACAACCCGAAAGTTTTAGAGAGTAATTTATTTCTGTTGAGTGCTTTTATAAAGTTTAAAAACAAAAAAAATATAAAAGGGAACTTAAAATTTTTTTCACAAAAGAGAAGCGATTGGAAGTTATGCATTGGAGAAGTGAGGGTCGACCTTGAACACTTGTGTTCATGCTCATAGAAACAATGTAGAATTTTTCATGAAGATTCTCACAAAAATAATTATCCCCTTATAAAATTCCATTGTATTATAAAAATAATGTGCCAAGATTTGCCTTTAGGATGATTAGATTGCTTGTTGGTTTGTGCGGTGCAAAACATAAACTTTGGCTGTAGTGCTTGATTTTACATTTTTTACTGGAACGTAAAACGGTTCTGAAACTTTTTGCACTGTCTTTCTATACAAAATGTTTATTTTGTCCTAATTTTCAGAATTTTTTGAGTTACAGAAGTATGGTAGATGTTCAAATCTTTATAGACTGTCCTGTTTTCACAGATTGCTGTTATAGCTTCATTGTTTGCGTATGTTTGAATTCTTGTTGAAGCCTCCTTGACTTGGGGCCATAGAATTCTGATAGCATATAGTGGGTAATGTTTGTTTATAATTATACAATAATGTTACAGCAGTACATGATGGGATTTCATTGCCATGTTCACTAACCCGGCCACTCAAAGTTCGGTTAAGTTTTGTGTGGATGAAGTGTTCGAAGATCGAGGAGGTCTCGATGCGAGGATAAGGAGGAGAGGCAAGAGCTCAAGCTTGGGGTTTCCTAAGGCACCCCAAGTAAATATTCAAGGAGACTCAAGCGTCTAAGCTTGGGGATGCCCCGGAAGGCATCCCATCTTTCTTCAACAAGTATCGGTATGTTTTCGGTTTCGTTTCGTTCGCGTGACATGTGCAAATCTTGGAGTGTGTTTTGCTTTTAGTTTTCATTTTTCTTTTATGCACCATGTTGGTATGAGATAGTCCATGGTTGATTTTTAGAATGCTCATTGCACTTCACTTATATCTTTTGAGTATGGCTTTATAGAATGCTTCATGTGCTTCACTTATATCATTTGAAGTTTGGATTGCATGTTTCTCTTCACATAGAAAACCGTTATTTGTAGAATGATCTTTTGCTTCACTTATATTTATTAGAGCATGGTCTTTTGTAGAAATAATTAAACTCTCATGCTTCACTTATATCTATTTAGAGAGTCAAAAGGAATTGGTCATTTGCATGGTTAGTCATAAAATCCTACATAAAACTTATGGATCACTGAATATGATATGTTTGATTCCTTGCAATAGTTTTGCGATATAGAGATGGAATATATGGGAGGTACTAGTAAACGGTTGTGTTTAGTAAGAATATTGGTGTTAAGGTTTGTGATTCCCGAAGCATGCACGTATAGTCTCTCGTTATGCTATGATGTTGGAGCATGATTTATTATTGATTGTCTTCCTTATGAGTGGCGGTCAGGGATGAGCGATGGTCTTTTCCTGCCAATCTATCTCCCTAGGGGCATGCGTAGTAGTACTTTGCTTCGAGGCCTAATAAACTTTTGCAATAAGTATATGAGTTCTTTATGACTAATGTGAGTCCATGAATTATACGCACTCTTACCTTTCCGCGATTTGCTAGCCTTGCCCTTTCTCACATCGAGACGTGGTGCAAATTTCGCAGGTGCATCCAAACCCCGTGATGTGATACGCTCTATCACACATAAGCCTTATTATATCTTCCTCAAAACAGCCACCATACCTACCTATTATGGTTTTTCCATGGCCATTCCGAGATATATTGCCATGCAACTTCCACCGCTTCCATTTGATGACTTGAGCATTCATTGTCATATTGCTTTGCATGATCATATAGCTGACATGGTAGTTGTGGCTCAGCCACCCTTCATCATTTTTCATACATGTTACGCTAGATCATTGCACATCCTGGTTCATGCGAGAGGCATTCATATAGAGTCATACTTTGTCATAGGTATCGACTTGTAATTTTTATTTCTTTTAAGTTATAAGTAAACAGAAGTGTGATGATCGTCATTATTCATTTTTAGAGCAGTGCCCCAGTGAGGAAAGGATGATGGAGACTAGGATTCCATCATAAGTCGCGATGAGACTCCGGGTAATGAGAGAAAAAAATATAAAAAAAAGAAGAAAAAAGAAAGAAAAAAAGATAAAGAAAAAGAAAAAGAGAGAAGGAGCATTGTTAGTATCCTTCACCACACTTGTGCTTCAAAGTAGCACCATGTTTTTCATATGGAGAGTCTCCTATGTTGTCACTTTCATATACTAGTGCGAAATTTTCATTATAGGATTATATGCACCCCCACTTAGTTTCATATTGAGCTTTCATACACTTATAGCTCTTAGTGCATTCGTTGCATGGCACTCCCTACTCCTCACGTTGATATCAATTGATGGGCATCTCCATAGCCCGTTGGTTAGCCGCGTCGATGTGAGACTTTCTTACCTTTTTGTCTTCTCTATATTTACCCCTATCATCATACTCTATTCCACCCGTAGTGCTATATCCATGGCTTGCGCTCATGTATTGCGTGAGGGTTGAAAAAGCTGAAGCGCGTTAAAAAGTATGAACCAATTGCTCGGTTTGTCATCGGGGTTGTGCATGATAAATACTTTGTGTTAAGAAGACAGAGCATGACAAGACTATATGATTTTGTAGGGATAGCTTTCTTTAGCATTGATATTTTGGAAGACAGGATTGTTTGTTGGGATGCCTGAGTATTGATATCTTTATGTCAAATTATAAACTATTGCTTTGAATCACTTATGTCTTAATATTAATGCCATGATTAGATATATGATCAAGTTTATGCTAGGTAGCATTCCACATCAAAAATTATCTTTTTTATCATTTACTTGCTCGAGGACGAGCAGGAATTAAGCTTGGGGATGCTGATACGTCTCCGTCATATCTATAATTTTTGATTGTTTCATGCCAATATTATACCACTTTCACATACTCTTGGCAACTCTTTATATGATTTATTGGACTAACCTATTGATCCAGTGCCAAGTGCCAGTTCCTATTTTCTGCATGTTTTTTGTATCCCAAAGTATCTATATCAAATGAAGTCCAAATGCAATAAGATTTCACGGAGAATTATTTTGGAATATATGTGATTTTTGGGAGTTGGAATCACTGCAAACGGAGACCCGTGGTGGGCACAACGCACCAGGGCGCACCAAAGGAGCCACACGTGGTGTGGTGGGTTGTGCCCACCTCGTACGTCGGTTGGACCTCCACTTCGGGCGCAAGGAAGCTTATATCCGGAAAAAAATCGTGTTAAAATCTCAGCGCAATCGGAGTTACGGATCTCCGGGAATATAAGAAATGGTTTTCGACCAGATCTGGGGAACGCGAAACAAAAGAGAACAAAGAGGGAGATCCAATCTCGGAGGGGCTCCCGCCCCTCGGCCACCATGGAGACCAAGGACCAGAGGGGGAAATCTCCTCCCCATCTAGGGGGAGGCCAAGGATGAAGAAGAAGTAGGGGGCTCTCCCCCCCTTGCTTTCGGTGGCGCCGGAGTGCCACCAGGGGCAATGATCGGGACGACGATCTACATCAACAATCTTGCTACCGTCAACACCAACTTTCTCCCCTCTATGCAGCGGTGTAACACCTCTTCCCCCCGCTGTAATCTCTACTTAAACATGGTGCTCAACTCCATATATTATTTCCCAATGATCTATGGTTATCCTGTGATGTTTGAGTATCCGTTTTGTCCTGTGGGTTTAGGGCTGGAAAAAAGCTCGAACCTCGCGAGCTAAACGAGTAGTTCGTGACTCGGCTCGAATCGACTCGAACTCGAAGAATAACGAGCCAAGCCGATCTTTAGTTTAAGATCATTTACATACCAAGTTAAACGAGCCGATCTCATGAGTACTCGGGTAACTCGTTAAGCTCGGTAAAAAAATCGATATTTTTAGGGGTAGTAAAATATAGCCACTAAACACCTTGTGTCCCAGCACAAGGCCCAGCCGCTCAAGTCCGAGCCACCCAAGAGAATCACACATACATGACCACATATGCACATGCTAAATTCTCAGTTAATCTTTTTATCGTATTTGTAAGGTCTAATGTTCATATCTTTAACGAGCTTAACAAGCTAAACGAGCCAGATCGCGAGTTATACTAGTCGAGCCAATCTTGGATTTGAGCTCGTTATAGTAACAAGTCGAGTCGAGCTAGCTCGTTAATGAAACGAGCTTTAGTGAGTCGAGTCGAGCTAGCTCAACTCAGCTCGAACTCCACCCCTATGTGGGTTAATCATGATCTTGGTTGGTATGATTGTATATTTTATTTATGGTGCTGTCCTACGGTGCCCTCTGTTCTCACGCAAACGTGAGGGGCCCTCGCTGTAGGGTGTTGCAATATGTTCATGGTTCGCTTATGGTGGGTTGAGAGAGTGACAGAAACTTAAAACCGAGTAGGTGGGGTATGACGTATGGGAATAAAGAGGACTTGATACTTAATGCTATGGTTGGGTTTCACGACCTTAATGATCTTTAGTAGTTGCGGATGCTTGCTAGAGTTCCAATCATAAGTGCATATGGTCCAAGTAGAGAAAGTATGTTAGCTCATGCCTCTCCCTCATATAAAATTACAAGAATGATTACCAGTACTTGTTATCGATTGCCTAGGGACAAATAACTTTCTTGTTGACACAACCCCTTTTACTAAACACCTAATGATGGTAGCTGGAACTACGTCGGTATTTCCTTGGAGAGGGAGGGATGATGTAGCACAACGACGGTAGGTATTTCCCTCAGTTATGAAACCAAGGTAGCACAACTGACACTCCTCCGTACACCGGAGAGGGTAGCTTTGAGCCATGGCCCTAGACCAACTTAGGCCAAAAGCCTAAGCTTGGGGAGTACGTATTTCTCACCGACACTACATTTATGTTCACACACTCATGCCAGTTGTCGGTGCTCATACTTTTTCATTGTACTATCCATGCTAGTTTACTTTCCTTTTAAGACTTCTTCTTGTGTGTTTGAAAAACCTTAATAAAAACCAAAAAAAATAGTTGTAGCTTTTAGCTAGTTTACTTTCCATGCCTGTAGTAGTAGTAATTAAAAGAAAACCCAAAAAGGTTTCTCTTTCTTCTTTTGCTTGTTGGGAGCTTTCCTGTGTAAATAGTTTCTTTTCTTTTCTTTGGGGGTCGAGAGGAGAAGACCACGATGAAAATGTTGAGTGGCTCTCATATGCATTATTGTTGATCTAACAAAGAGCCCATATTACCTTATCTTCTCCCTTGTATTGAATGCTTGCAGATTCCAGCTTAGTCCAATGCACGTGTAGTATTATTATCCACGCCATTCGGTCGTGCAAGTGAAAGGCAATAATGACGATATATGATGAACTGATTGAGATGAGAAAAGCTGGTATGAACTCGACCTATCTTGTTTTTGTAAATATGATTAGTTCATCGTTCCTGATTCAACCTATTATGAATGAAACATGTTTGCAATGACAATTAGAGATTATAGTTGCTCATGCCATGCTTAATTAGCTAGGAGTTTATAAAGGTTTACCTTGTGTGCCAACATGCTATTAAAATGGTTGTGATGTGGTATGATAGGGTGGTATCCTGCTTTGAACGATTCAAGTGGCTTGACTTGGCACATGTTCACACATGTAGTTGAAACAAAATCAACATAGCCTCCATGATATTTATGTTCATGGTGAATTGATACGTCTCCAACGTATCTATAATTTTTGATTGTTCCATGCTATTATGTTATCTGTTTTGGATGTTTAATGGGCTTATTTATGCACTTCTATATTATTTTTGGGACTAACCTACTAACCCAAGGCCCAGTGCAAATTGATGTTTTTTTGCCTATTTCAGTGTTTCACAGAAAAGGAATATCAAACAGAATCCAAACAGATTGAAACCTTCGGGAGAGTTATTTTTGGAACAAACGTGATCCAGGGGACTTGGAGTAGATGTCAAGAAATCAACGAGAAGGCCACGAGGGAGGGAGGCGTGCCTGCCCCCTGGGCGCCCCCACCCTCGTGGTCCCCACGTAGCTCCACCAACCTACTTCTTCCTCCTATATATATATCCATATACCCCGAAAACATCTAGGAGCACCACGAAACCCTATTTCCACCCCCGCAACCTTCTGTACCCAAGAGATCCCATCTTGGGGCCTTTTCCGGAGCTCCGCCAGAGGGGGAATCGATCACGGAGGGCTTCTACATCAGCACCATAGCTTCTCCGATGATGTGTGAGTAGTTTACCACAGACCTTTGGGTCCATAGTTATTAGTTAGATGGCTTCTTCTCTCCCTTTGGGTCTCAATACAATGTTCTCCTCGATCTTCTTGGAGACCTATTTGATGTAACTCTTTTTGCGGTGTGTTTGTTGAGATCCGATGAATTGTGGGTTTATGATCAAGTTTATCTATGAACAATATTTTATTCTTCTGAAATCTTTTATGTATGATTGGTTATTGCTACCTCTTGAGCACTGCGTTGGTTTCCCTTGAAGAGGAAAGGGTGATGCAACGAAGTAGCGTAAGTATTTCCCTTAGTTTTTGAGAACCAAGGTATCAATCCAGTAGGAGACTATGCGCAAGTCCCTCGTACCTACACAAACAAATAAGAACCTCGCAACCAACGCGATAAAGGGGTTGTCAATCCCTTCACAGTCACTTACGAGAGTGAGATCTGATAGAGATAATAATAGTAAGATAAATATTTTTGGTATTTTTATGATATAGATTGAAAGTAAAGATTGCAAAGAAAAATAGATTGGAAATTTATATGATAAAAGATAGACCCGGGGGCCATAGGTTTCACTAGTGGCTTCTCTCAAGATAGCATAAGTATTACAGTGGGTGAACAAATTACTGTCAAGCAATTGATAGGAAAGTGACTAATTATGAGAATATCTAGGCATGGTCATGTATATAGGCATCACATACGCGACAAGTAGACTGAAACGATTCTACATCTACTACTATTACTCCACACATCGACCGCTATCCGGCATGCATCTAGAGTATTAAGTTCATAAGAACAGAGTAATGCATTATGCAAGATGACATGATGTAGAGGGATAAACTGAAGCAATATGATATAAACCCCATCTTTTTATCCTCGATGGCAACAATACAATACGTGCCTTGCTGCCCCTGCTGTCACTGGGAAAGGACAACGCAAGATTGAACCCAAAGCTAAGCACTTCTCCCATTGCAAGAAAGATCAATCTAGCAGGCCAAACCAAACTGATAATTCGAAGAGACTTGCAAAGATAACCAATCATACATAAAAGATTTCAGAGAAGAATCAAATATTGTTCATAGATAAACTTGATCATAAACCCACAATTCATTGGATCTCGACAAACACACCGCAAAAAGAGTTACATCAAATAGATCTCCAAGAAGATCGAGGAGAACATTGTATTGAGATCCAAAGAGAGAGAAGAAGCCATCTTGCTAATAACTATGTACCCAAAGGTCTGAGGTAAACTACTCACACCTCATCGGAGAGGCTATGGTGTTGATGTAGAAGCCCTCCATGATCGATGCCCCTCTGGCGGAGCTTCGAAAAAGGCCCCAAGATGGGATCTCTTGGGTACAAAAGTTTGCGGCGGTGGAAATAGGATTCTGTGGTGCTCCTGGATGTTTTCGGGGTATGTGGACATATATAGGAGGAAGAAGTAGGTCGGTGGAGCCACGAGGGGCCCACGAGGGTGGAGGGCACGCCTAGGGGGGTAGGCGCGCCCCCTACCTCGTGGCCTCCTCGTTGGTTGCTTGACGTCCACTCCAAGTCCCCTGGATCACGTTTGTTCCAAAAATAACTCTCCCGAAGGTTTTATTCCGTTTGGATTCCGTTTGATATTCCTTTTCTGCGAAACACTGAAATGGGCAAAAAACAACAATTTGCACCGGGCCTTGGGTTAGTAGGTTAGTCCCAAAAATGATATAAAAGTGTATAAATAAGCCCATTGACATCCAAAATAGATAATATAATAGCATGGAACAATAAAAAATTATAGATACGTTGGAGACATATCAGTTATCTTTGCAAGTCTTTTCGAATTATCAGTTTGGTTTGGCCTACTAGATTGATCTTTCTTGCAATGGGAGAAATGCTTAGGTTTGGGTTCAATCTTGTGGTGTCCTTTCCCAGTGACAGCAGGGGCATCAAGGCACGTATTGTATTGTTGCCATCGAGGATAAAAAGATGGGGTTTATATCATATTGCTTGAGTTTATCCCTCTACATCAAGTCATCTTGCCTAATGCGTTACTCTCTTCTTATGAACTTAATACTCTAGATGCATGCTGGATAGCGGTCAATGTGTGGAGTAATAGTAGTAGATGCAGAATCATTTCGGTCTACTTGTCACGGACGTGATGCCTATATACATGATCATGCCTGGATATTCTCATAATTATGCACTTTTCTATCAATTGCTCGACAGTAATTTGTTCACCCACCGTAATACTTATGCTATCTTGAGAGAAACCACTAGTGAAACCTATGGCCCCTGGGTCTATCTTTTATCATATAAGTTTCCCATCTATTTTATTTTGCAAACTTTACTTTCAATCTATATCATAAAAATACCAAAAATATTTATCTTATTATTACTATCTCTATCAGATCTCACTCTCGTAAGTGACCGTGAAGGGATTGACAACCCCTTTATCACGTTGGTTACGAGGTTCTTATTTGTTTGTGTAGGTACGAGGGACTTGCGTGTAGTCTCCTACAGGATTGATACCTTGGTTCTCAAAACTGAGGGAAATACTTACGCTACTTTGCTGCATCACCCTTTCCTCTTCAAGGGAAAACCAACATAGTGCTCAAGAGGTATCATGAATTATATCCTACTCATGCTTGCATTCAGTGTTGATTAATTTTAATGCACGTTCATGACTGTTGTCGCTCTCTGGTTGGTCGCTTCCCAGTCTCTTTCTAGCCTTCACTTGAACTAAGCGGGAATACTGCTTGTGCATCCACTTCCATAAACCCAAAAGTTATTCCATAAGAGTCCACCATACCTTCCTATATGCGGTATCTACCCACCGTTCCAAGTAAATTTGTATGTGCCAAACTCTAAACCTTCAAATGAAATTATGCTTTGTATGCTCGAAGAGCTCATGTATCAACTAGGGCTGTCTATATCTTCCATATGCTAGGTGGGTTATTCTCACGAGGACTCGACTCCGCTCCTCATTCACGAGAAAATGGCTGGTAACCGGGATGCCCAGTCCCTTGCTTAAATTAAAATAATTGCAAACAAAACTCCCCCAGGATTGTTGTTAGTTGGAGGCACCCTTGTTTCGGACAAGCCATGGATTGATGTTTGTTGGTGGTAGGGGGAGTATAAACTTTACCATTCTACTTGGGAACCGCCTATAATGTGTGTAGCATGAAAGATATTGAGATCTCTCGGTTGTTATGTTGACAATGAAAGTATAGCACTCAAAATATTATTTATCTCTATTTTCAAAAATCAAGCTCTGGCACCTCTACAAATCCCTGCTTCCCTTTGAGAAGGGCCTATCTATTTACTTTTATGTTGAGTCAGCATCCTCTTATTAAAAAGCACTAGTTGGAGAGCACCGTTGTCATTTGCATGTATTACTATTAGTTTACATTGTGTATGACTGTGACTGGATCTCTTTTACCATGAATTACAATGTTTAGTCAGTCCTTGATCTTCAGAGGTGCTCTGCATTTATGTTTTGCGGTCTCAGAAAGGGCTAGCGAGATACCATCTTGTTATATTATATTATGATTGTTTTGAGAAAGTGTTGTCATCCGAGATTTACTATTATTACTCGCTAGTTGATTATGCCATTGATATGAGTAAACATGAGACCTAAATGTTATTGTGAATATGGTTAGTTCATAATCTTTGCTGAAAACTTGAATGCTAGCTTTACATATTTACAACAACAAGATCAAACAGAGTTTGTAAAAGTTTTTCTTTATCACTTTCAGTTTGTCAACTGAATTGCTTGAGGACAAGCAAAGGTTTAAGCTTGGGGGAGTTGATACGTCTCCATCGTATCTACTTTTCCAAACACTTTTGACCTTGTTCTGGACTCTAACTTGCATGATTTGAATGGAACTAACCCGGACTGACGTTGTTTCAACAGAATTGCCATGGTGTTATTTTTGTGCAGAAATAAAAGTTCTCGGAATGACCTGAAACTTCACGCAGAATATTTTTGGAATTTATAAAAAATACTGGCAAAAGAATCAACACCAGGGGGCCACACCCTGTCCATGAGGGTGGGGGCGCGCCCCCTGTCTCGTGGCCCCCCTGAGGCTCCACCGACCTCAACTCCAACTCTATATATTCACGTTCAGGGAGAAAAAAATCAAGGAGAAGGATTCATCGCGTTTTACAATACGGAGCCGCCGCCAAGCCCTAATCTCTCTAGGGAGGGCTGATCTGGAGTCCGTTCGGCGCTCCGGAGAGGGGAATCCGTCGCCATCGTCATCATCAACCTTCCTCCATCACGAAAAATATAATATATATAGTCAAAAAAGAAGATCTAGAATATATCCAGATGTGTGTGTATATTTATCTAAATTCTATATTTATAGATAATGTAATCCTTCTTAAAAAATCCTTATTTTTACTCTTATTGAATCGCGGTAAAGTATTCTAATTCAATAAGAATTTCGTGAGCTTTTCATGATGCTCACCACCGTTCGTGAGTAATTCCATCGTAGGCTTACTGGACGGTGATGGTTTGGATGAGATTTATCATGTAATCGAGTTAGTTTTGTTAGGGTTTGATCCCTAGAATCCATTATGTTCTGAGATTGATGTTGCTATGACTTTGCTATGTTTAATGCTTGTCACTAGGGCCTGAGTGCCATGATTTCAGATCTGAACCTATTATGTTTCCATGAATATATGTGAGTTCTTGATCCTATCTTGCAAGTCAATAGTCACCTACTATGTGTTATGATCCGGTAACCCCGAAGTGACAATAATCGGGACCACTCCCGGTGATGACTATAGTTTGAGGAGTTCATGTATACACTAAGAGTTTAGGGCTTAGCGGCGACTCCTCCAATAGCGTGCCCCCCGGTAACATCACCATCATCATCGCCTAAACCCTGCACGCCCTCTACCTCGCCACCGAAAACACCGCCTCCGCGCCTGAGCTTCCTTTGCATTCATCGCCGCCGCCTAGTGCTTCGCCAATGGCGGTTTTTGAGCTCGACCCAGAGCGCTATGTCCCGGTGGGGCATCACATCATCGATGGTGGCGAGCATCGTCTTCCTCGGACCTTCGTCACCCCTACGTCGCCGATTGTACGTCGTCATGAGTCCTTTATGATTGCTGAAGTCATGCCAGCTCCGCCCCATGGTCAGATTGGTCTGGTTCGTCAGGAAGTTGTTAATCTTGTTAATCAGTTGGGGTTTCATGTCCGCTCTGCTCAGCCTTGGATCTCTAGGGTTGGTTTGTTTGAGGTTAGAGATGTGGGCGAGCGCTTTGCCTTGATTCAGTTGCCGCCGCAAGATCTTGGTAATGATAGATTTGTTCGTTTCATGAAGCATGATCATGGTGAAGGGTTCCGTGGAGTTCAGGGCTTTAGAGAGGGTTGCTTAATGTTTTTAGGGGTCCCTCTTGACCTTTGAAACACTGAAAATCTTAGTGCTGCGGTCAACACGTTTGGAAAGTTCCATCATTGGATTAGTGATGATCCGTATCTTGTCCGCTCTGTGGTTTTTGCGTCTTTTCCTGAGGATATACTTGTCCTCCATGATGTGGTTTTCTCGGATTATGCTACTTGGGGAGGCGCTAAGGTTTCTTGGACTGCTCCATGTTATATTCTTGGAGCTAATTTCGCTGAGCAGATGCCGCGTGACGAAGATCCCATGCCCCTCAATGGCAATGCTCACCCTCTGCCTGGGGAGTTTGTTCAAGATCCCCACTTATTCGCTCTGACACCTTTTCCAGCTCTGGGTTGGAACGATGTCCCCTTGCCCCCACCGCCTATGGATGAGCAACACAATCATGCGGGTTGGGGCTGGCAAGCTGATGATCCTGTTGATGCTCACGAAGCTGGCCCAGTTGCTCAGGATCAGGAGTCTATGGTCATTGATGAGCATGTTGCTTCGGACTCTGTTGAGCAGGTGGATGCTGTTGAAGATATTCTGATTATTGATCCTCTGCATGATCATCTGCATGATGTGATTGTGCCCCAAGTGGAGGAAGATCTGCCTCCGGAGGACAATGCTCTTGCCATTGTTCCTTACCAGCCGCCCGTTATTCAACATGCAGAAATTGTGATTGGTATGGCGCGAGTGGTTTATGGGCCCGTTCTCCCTCTGGAAATGATTTGGAAAAGGGCTTTTGACTCCATGCTCCAGTTTGGTACTGCCACGGAGGTCCCTCGCCTGGTCAGCCTACCTCAATTTCAGCCGGTTTATATTCCTAAGCAGTCTTGGGCTGTCATGATTGAGGATTCTGAATCTGTCTCTACTAACTTGAACATGGATTCAGCTCGTTGCCCAGTTGCAAGGGCTCTGTTTCCTTCTCCATCCTTGCCTGATAGCAATGTTGCAAGCCAGTCCTCTATGCCTGTGTTGCCGGCCAGTTCCTCTGTATTGGATGATTAGTTTGCTTTCTCTGCTCAACAAGCCAGGAAGAAGATTGTGAAAAGAAAGATTACTCCTTTGGTTGATTCTTCTCTGCGTTGATGCACCAGGAGTGCAGCTAAAAGAGATGGTTTCAAGCCCGTTCTGCATCAGTTGCCTCTTTCCGAGCCACGCAAGAAGAAGCCAAGAGCAAAGCCGTTGCTAAATGACATCCCTATTGTTGATTCAGTTCCAGCAGATCCTGCACCGCCTTCCTCTCTAGTTCGTGGTGAGGCTTCTTCGGGGTCTGTTCCGCCACCTACTCCCATTCGGACCATTCAAATTATTGGTCAAGATCTGGGGATTCCGTCGGAGAAGCTCTCTGTTGCTCTGCTTATGGCAGACAGAACTGATGATGTTCAGAAAATGTCCGATGATTAGTTCTCTTCTCAGCTCTTGGGTGTGGCAAGCCTGTAAATTTGCTAGTTATCTTAGGGCTATTTTATTTGCTTCTAGTACTTGTCATGTAAGCTATAAACGCTGCTGTAAGCGCTTGAACTTCTGCTTTCGCTGTCTGCTGAACTGGTATCTTTGTGCTCTACTATGTGGTAGCACTTTTGGCTCTTTAACCTCAGTGTTTAATCGATTATCGTTCCAATAGAAGCTGGAAAGTTTTTTGCTGGAATGTGCGTGGTCTTAATGCCCCTGCTCGACAGCGTGCTGTTAGGAATAAGATTGATGAAAGTATGGCCTCGGTTGTCTGTTTGCAAGAAACAAAGATGCAGTCTTTTGATTATCAGTCAATTAAAAGTTTCTGTCTGCGGCGATTAGATTCTTTTGTGTATAGTCCTTCTGTTGGTGCATCTGGTGGTCTTTTGGTTGTCTGGAATTCTGCTATTCTCACTGGGGTGCTTATTGACACTAAACCTTATGGCATTGTTTTTCAATTTACCTCTACCCAGAATAATGAACAGTGGACCCTTGTCAATGTCTACGGCCCCTGTCATGGGCAGCTTAGGGATGAATTTGTTTCATGGTTGTACAATATGAATATCCCTAATTCTGAAAATTGGCTTTTCTTGGGTGACTTTAATTTTATGAGGTCCCTGGATAATAGAAACCTGCCTAGTGGAGATGTTAATGATATCTTCATTTTTAATGAAATTACTGGAAACCTGGGTTTGCTTGAACTTCCAATTAAAGGCAGAACATACACATGGTCCAATATGCAAGATAATCCTTTGCTTGAGCAACTATATTGGTTTTTTACTTCTGCTAACTGGATTTCTGTTTATCCAATGTCTCAAGTTCTGCCTCTTTCTAGAACTGACTCAGACCATGTTCCTTGTGTGGTTGATATCAACACCACCATCCCAAGATCTACTATTTTCCGTTTTGAGAATTATTGGGTGGAAATGGAAGGGTTTTTGGATTGTGTGGCAAACTCTTGGAAGTCTGGTTCTCGAAAGCAAGGTGTCTCTGTTGTTATTGCAGATAAACTTAAAGGACTGATACAGGCCCTAAAGAAGTGGCAAACTAATCTGTCTAGACTAAAGATCCTGATTGCCAAGTGCAATAGAGTGGTCCTCATTCTTGATTCTCTTGAAGAGCTTAGACCTCTTTTCAGACAAGAATTTAACTTCAGATCTATTGTTAAACTTCATATTGAACATTTGCTGCATCTTCAATATCTTTATTGGAGGAAGAGGTGCACCATTAGATCTGTCAAGGTTGGAGAGGAAAATACCAAAAAATTTCATGCTATGGCCACAGAGAGGTTTAGAAAAAATTCCATTGCCAGTTTGAAGCTTGATGATGGGACAGTTGTTTCTGACCATGAGTCTATGGCTACTGCAGTCTGGGAAGTTTTTAAAGGTAGAATGGGCACCTCTAGAGGGATCAGTATGAGATTTGACCTTTCTTCCATCATCAGAAGGGTTGAGGGTCTGGATGTTTTAACCAGACCTTTCTCCAAGGAGGAAATGGACAAAACAATAAAGGAAATGCCTATTGATAAGGCTCCTGGTCCTGATGGGTTCAATGGTCTGTTTTTTAAAAAGTGCTGGCACATTATCTGTGAGGAGTTTTATGAGTTGGCCAGAGGGTTCCATGAGGGTTCTATTAGTATTGGGAATATTAATTATTCTTACATAACTCTTGTGCCTAAGAAAAATTCTCCTGAATCTGTTAATGATTACAGACCTATCTCTCTCTGGCATGGGAGTTCAATTCCTCTCCAAAATGGCTGCTAATAGGTTGCAGGGGGATATTTTGAATTGTGTCCACAAAAACCAATATGGATTCATTAAATCCAAAACTATCCAGGACTGTGTTGGGTGGACTCTTGAGTATATTCACCAGTGTCATCAATCTAGGCGGCCCATTGTTATTCTGAAGTTAGATTTTGAAAAAGCATTTGATTCCATTGAGCATGAGGCCATTTTTCAAATCCTCAGGGCCAAAGGATTTAATGACAGGTGGATCTCCTGGGTTAAACAATTTTTATCTACTGGCACTTCTTCTGTGCTTTTGAATGGAGTCCCACGTAAGCAGTTCTGTTGCAGGAAAGGTGTCAGATAGGGTGACCCTGTTTCACCTCTCATTTTTGCAATTGCTGCTGATTTGCTTCAATCTGTGGTTAATGATATGCATGTTAAGGATCTTCTCTAGTTACCAATACCCTGCCATGACAAAGATTTCCCAATAATTCAGTATGCTGATGACACCTTGATTATTTTGCCTGCTGATGAACAACAGTTACTGTCTCTGAAAAGCATGCTACTTCTGTTTTCTCAATCCACTGGTCTGCATGTCAATTATCATAAATCCTCAATGTTACCCATTAATGTTGATTCTGTGGAAATGAATAGGCTTGCTGGGTTGTTTGGCTGTGTTGTGGGTACTCTACCTTTTACTTATCTTGGCCTCCCTGTTGGTTTTATGAAGCCAAAAATAATGGATTTGTTGCCTTTGGTTGATTCTATGGAAAGGAAGCTTTATGTCAGCTCTAGTTTCTTTGCACAGGGTGGAAGATTACAGTACCTCAGCTCAGCCCTGTCTTCTGTGCCAATCTTCTTCCTTTGCAGTCTAGATATTCCAATTGGCATAATCAAACAACTTGAGAGAATTCAAAGGCAATGTCTTTGGAGAAAATTTGGAAATGACCATGCTCCTTCCTTAGCAGCATGGGGTTTAGTGTGCAGGCCAAAGAATAAAGGGGGCTTGGGAGTCCTAAACCTGAGAATCCATAATGAAGCTCTGCTGTTAAAGTTTCTTAACAAATTTTACAATAAGGCTGATATTCCTTGGGTCAGCCTGGTTTGGGATACTTATTATCATGACAGGGTACCTCATGCTACTGTCTTGTGTGGCTCCTTCTGGTGGAGAGATTTATGCAAGTTGATGGATAAGTTCAGAATGGTTTCAAAAGTTCAGGTCTTGGCTGGGGATACTGCTCTGTTTTGGGGTGATGATTGGAATCTCAACCCTTCTGCTGGTCCTTTGGATTAGGTGTTTCAAAGGTTGTTCTCCTTTGTTAAGGATCCTCTCCTTTCTGTCAAGGAGGTTTTTGCAACTCAGGATATCACTACTTTATTTCACCTTCCTCTTTCTAAGAGGGCCCATTCTGAGTTGCTGTCTTTGCAGCAGCTAATGTCTAATTTCTCTCTTGACATTACTAAGTCTGATGTTTGGACATGGAGAGAAGATGGCAAGCCTTATACAGCTAAAAAATACTACTCTTTCCTGCATATGCATATCAACCCCAATCCTTTGCTGTCATGGATCTGGTCTAGCTGTTGTACTATGAGAATCAAATTCTTTGCCTGGATGCTCATCATGGATCAGCTTAATACCCAGGATATGCTGGAGAGAAGGCATTGGAATGTCTCTGATTGTAATCACTGTGTGTTGTGCCCCACCCAGACTAAGGAGGACAGAGATCACCTCTTCTTCTCATGTAACTTCAGCTGCAGGGTATGGACTTATCTGCAAGTGTGCTGGCCGCATGGTGATAACATGGATGCCATTGCTTATGCTGCAAGAAGGGACTTTCAGAAACCTTTCTTTGCTGAAGTGGTCTTTCTTGCTTGTTGGAATATCTAGTCCGTGAGGAATGATAGAGTCTTCAGAAACATAAACCCTTCCTTTAGAAGGTGGAGAGCATGTTTTATTCATGAAATTTCTTTGCTTGCCCATAGGATTAAAAATAAGTATAAGGATGATCTTCTTAGATGGATTGCTTTTTTGCCACCTTGGGGTGAGCTTTGTATTCTCTTAGCTTTAGATCTCTTCTTTTTTGATGTACATACCTTGTATCTTGTACAGTAAATAAAAATTGCAAGAGCTGTGGGGTGTTTTACCCTACAGTACTAGGTCAAAAAAATGCTTTGTTCCGTTACTCTATTAAAAGGAGGCCTTAATATCCCTTAGTTTCTGATAGGACCCCGCTGCCATGGGAGGGTAGGACAAAAGATGTCATGCAAGTTCTTTTCCATAAGCACGTATGACTATATCGGAATACATGCCTACATTACATTGATGAACTGGAGCTAGTTTTGTGTCACCCTATGTTATAACTATTGCATGAGGAATCACATCCGACATAATTATCCATCACTGATCAAATGCCTACGAGCTTTTCATATATTGATCTTTGCTTAGTTACTTTTCCGTTGCCACTATTACAATCACTACAAAACCAATACTATTACTTTTGCCACCGTTATCGTTACTTCCATATTACTTTGCTACTAAATACTTTGCTGCAGATATTAAGTCTTTCAGGTGCGGTTGAATTGACAACTCAACTGTTAATACTCGAGAATATTCTTTGGCTCCCCTTGTGTCGAATCAATAAATTTGGGTTGAATACTCTACCCTCGAAAAGTGTTGTGACCCCCTATACTTGTGGGTTATCATTAATCCCTTTTGGGGTACGGCGCCGGAAACGGCGTGTGACGGGAGATAAAGGTGCAAATATTGATAGATCGAACGCCAAATAAAATAAATTGCAGCAAGGTATTTTTGGATTTTTGGTTTAATAGATCTGAATAAAAGTGCAAAGGAAAAGTACATCGCAAGGCAAATATATGAGAAAGAAGACCCGGGGGCTGTAGGTTTCACTAGTGGCTTCTCTCAAGAAAAATAGCAAACAATGGGTAAATAAATTACTGTTCGGCAATTGATAGAACTTCAAATAATTATGACGATATCCAGGCAATGGTCATTACATAGGCATCACGTCCAAGAATAGTAGACCGACTCCTGCGTGCATCTACTACTATTACTCCACACATCGACCGCTATCCAGCATGCATCTAGTGTATTAAGTTCATGGAAAAACGGAGTAATGCAATAAGAATGATGACATGATGTAGACAAGATCCATTTATCTATATGGTGGTAGATATATATCTCGTATTTTTATCCTTAGTAGCAACGATACATACGTGTCGATTCCCTTTCTGTCACTGGGAACAAGCACCATAAGATCGAACCCACTACCAGGCACCTCTTCCCATTGCAAGATAAATAGATCAAGTTGGCCAAACAAAACCCAAATATCAGAGAAGAAATACGAGGCTATAAGAGATCATGCATAAAAGAGATCAAAGAAACTCAAATACTTTCACTACAAAAAAATACACTTCCGTGATGATACGTGTTTGTCACAGTAGGTCGCTTTTTTTGTCATGCATGTACATCCATGAGAAATTTATGAAAGAATCAAGATAGTCATACCCGTGCTGTCGTAGAAGTGTTCCATGACATTACCAAAATTATCATCACGGAAGTGTCCACTTCCATGACGATAAATCACGCGTCACAGAAGTGCTTTCGTCAAGGGTGACCGACACGTGGCATCCACCATAACGGAACGCCGTTAAGCTATCGGGTCGGGTTTTGGATCCGATAACCCGTTAACAGCCCCGACCAATGGGAAATTTCCACGTGTAAAATTCTTATTGGCCGGACAAAACACGTGTCAGCTCATCAGTGGGTCAGATAGGCGCCTATGATATGTCGACACATGGCATGGCCCAACAGAGGCCCGTTCCTATGAAAAGGCCGGCCCGTTTGACTTGGTCAAAAGGTGGCGGGCCGGCCCATGGAAAGCCTATTAACGGCATGTTCGCATATAGCCCATTTACAGCCCGCTAACCCAAGGCCCGTTACGCCCTATTCGAATTAGGCCCAGTAGCGTCATCTGGGCCATCCAATATGATTCCAGCCTGTTTTCACTTCTGGCCCATGTATGGCCCATGACGTCTTTCGACCCATATGAGGCCCTATGTAACTCTTGGCCTATTAACTGCCCGTGGTGAAACTGGCCCGTAATGAAAAGTGTATCACTTTACACCCATTAACGGCCCGTGGTGAAACTGGCCCGTAATGAACAGTGTATCACTTTATACCCATTAACGGCCCGTTATTCCGCTGGGCCGTTTCCAACCCATGTTATCTTTCGGCCTTCTCAGAGCCCATTTATTCTTGGGCTCATTTCCAGCATTCGTTTACTTACGCCCCGTTACTGTCATTTTCTACTTGTGGGCCAAATTCAGCCCGTGGTTATAGTCGGCCCGTTTGTGGTCCGTTAATACGTTGGGCCGTTTTCATAGCATCATCAAATACGGCCTATTAACGATGGCCCGTTACGGTCGGCCCATGAACGAACGATTCCAACTCTAGCCCGTTTACGGCCATAATGCGGCCTGTTATTGGCCCATGTTTGGCCAATCGATCATACGGCCCGAATAAGGCCCATTGATGATACGGCCCATAGAAGGCCCATTGTTTCTACGGCCCGTAGAAGGCCTACTGTTTCTACGACCCGTAGAAGGCCCACTGTTTCTACGACCCGTAGGAGGCCCAGTGTCACTACAGTAAATATTAGTCCATGGTTATTGTGGCCTAGTTTTAAAAAATAGGTTATTGCAGCCACTAGTTAACCGCGGAAAAAGAACTGCAATGACTACAAGCAAACAAATAAACAAGACAACAAGGAAATAAATAAGCAAGCAACTAACGCTAGGCTATCACGGCTATTACACATATTACATCCACTGGGCATCAAAGTTCGCCACCAGTGCAAATATAGGGAACAAAGCAGCATATCATATACACTGGCCATCAAAATTGGCCACCAGTGCAAATAAACGCGGCAGCAAAACAAGAGCATAACTGAAACAACTTCAGAAGAGCTTAAGAAACGTTATCCTGGGTATCCACTGTTGGGGAACGTTGCAGAAAACAAAAATTTTCCTATGGTTTCACCAAGATCCATCTATGAGTTCATCTAGCAATGAGTGATCGGATTGCATCTACATACCTTTGTAGATCGCGAGCGGAAGCGTTCAAGAGAACGTGGATGAGGGAGTCGTACTCGACGTGATCCAAATCACCGGAGATCCTAGCGCCGAATGGAAGGCACCTCCGCATTCAACACACGTACGGTCAGCGTGACGTCTCCTCCTTCTTGATCCATCAAGGGGAAGGGAGAGGTTGATGAAGATCCAGCAGCACGACGGCGTGGTGGTGGATGCAGCAGTCACCGCAGCAGGGCTTCACCGTTCTTCTGCGAGAGGGAGAGGTGTAGCAGGGGAGAGGGAGGCGCCAAGAGTCAAGGGTGCCACTGCCCCTCCCTCCCCCCTTTATATAGGCTCCCCAAGGGGGGTCGCCGGCCCTAGGAGATGGGATCTCCTAGGGGGGGCGGCGGCCAAGGGTGGAGTGGCCCCCAAGGCAAGTGGGGCGCCCCCCACCCTAGGGTTTCCAACCCTAGGCGCAGGGGGTGGGCCAAGGGGCGCACCAGCCCACTATGGGCTGGTTCCCCTCCCCACTTCAGCCCATGGGGCCCTCCGGGATGGGTGGCCCCACCCGGTGGACCCCCGGGACCCATCCGGTGGTCCCGGTACAATACCGGTGACCCCCGAAACTCTCCCGATGGCCGAAACTGCACTTCCTATATATAATTCTTCACCTCCGGACCATTCCGGAACTCCTCGTGATGTCCGGGATCTCATCCGGGACTCCGAACAACTTTCGGGTTACTGCATATTCATATCTCTACAACCCTAGCGTCACCGAACCTTAAGTGTGTAGACCCTACGGGTTCGGGAGACATGTAGACATGACCGAGATGGCTCTCCGGTCAATAACCAACAGCGGGATCTGGATACCCATGTTGGATCCCACATGCTCCTCGATGATCTCATCGGATGAACCACGATGTCGAGGATTCAAGCAACCCCGTATACAATTCCCTTTGTCAATCGGTACGTTACTTGCCCGAGATTCGATCGTCGGTATCCCAATACCTTGTTCAATCTCATTACCGGCAAGTCACTTTACTCATACCGTAATGCATGATACCGTGACCAGACACTTGGTCACTTTGAGCTCATTATGATGATGCATTACCGAGTGGGCCCAGAGATACCTCTCCGTCATACGGAGTGACAAATCCCAGTCTCGATTCGTGCCAACCAACAGACACTTTTGGAGATACCCGTAGTATACCTTTATAGTCACCCAGTTACGTTGTGACGTTTGGTACACCCAAAGCATTCCTACGGTATCCGGGAGTTACACGATCTCATGGTCTAAGGAAAAGATACTTGACATTGGAAAAACTCTAGCAAACGAACTATACGATCTTGTGCTATGTTTAGGATTGGGTCTTGTCCATCACATCATTCTCCTAATGATGTGATCTCGTTATCAATGACATCCAATGTCCATAGTCAGGAAACCATGACTATCTGTTGATCAACGAGCTAGTCAACTAGAGGCTTACTAGGGACATGTTGGTGTCTATGAATTCACACATGTATTACGATTTCCGGATAACACAATTATAGCATGAATAAAAGACAATTATCATGAACAAGGAAATATAATAATAATGCTTTTATTATTGCCTCTAGGGCATATTTCCAACAGTCTCCCACTTGCACTAGAGTCAATAATCTAGTTACATTGTGATGAATCGAACACCCATGGAATTCTGGTGTTGATCATGTTTTGCTCTAGGGAGAGGTTTAGTCAACGGATCTGCTACATTCAGGTCCGTATGTACTTTACAAATATCTATGTCTCCATCTTGAACATTTTCACGAATGGAGTTGAAGCGACACTTGATGTGCCTGGTCTTCTTGTGAAACCTGGGCTCCTTGGCAAGTGCAATAGCTCCAGTGTTGTCACAAAAGAGTTTGATCAGCCCCGACGCATTGGGTATGACTCCTAGGTCGGTGATGAACTCCTTCACCCAAATTGCTTCATGCGCTGCCTCCGAGGCTGCCATGTACTCCGCTTCACATGTAGATCCCGCCACGACGCTCTGCTTGCAACTGCACCAGCTTACTGCCCCACCATTCAAAATATACACGTATCCGGTTTGTGACTTAGAGTCATCCAGATCTGTGTCGAAGCTAGCGTCGACATAACCCTTTACGACGAGCTCTTCGTCACCTCCATAAACGAGAAACATGTCCTTAGTCCTTTTCAGGTACTTCAGGATATTCTTGACCGCTGTCCAGTGTTCCTTGCCGGGATTACTTTGGTACCTTCCTACCAAACTTACGGCAAGGTTTACATCAGGTCTGGTACACAGCATGGCATACATAATAGACCCTATGGCTGAGGCATAGGGGATGACACTCATCTCTTCTATATCTTCTGCCGTGGTCGGACATTGAGCTGAGCTCAATTTCACACCTTGCAACACAGGCAAGAACCCCTTCTTAGACTAATCCATATTGAACTTCTTCAATATCTTATCAAGGTATGTGCTTTGTGAAAGACCTATGAGGCGTCTTGATCTATCTCTATAGATCTTGATGCCTAATATATAAGCAGCTTCTCCAAGGTCCTTCATTGAAAAACTCTTATTCAAGTAGGCCTTAATGCTATCCAAGAGTTCTATATCATTTCCCATCAAAAGTATGTCATCTACATATAATATGAGAAATGCTACAGAGCTCCCACTCACTTTCTTGTAAACGCAGGCTTCTCCATAAGTCTGCGTAAACCCAAACGCTTTGATCATCTCATCAAAGCGAATGTTCCAGCTCCGAGATGCTTGCACCAGCCCATAAATCGAGCTTTGGAGCTTGCACACCTTGTCAGCATTCTTAGGATCGACAAAACCTTCCGGCTGCATCATATACAATTCTTCCTTAAGGAAACCATTAAGGAATGCCGTTTTGACGTCCATTTGCCATATCTCATAATCATAGAATGCGGCAATTGCTAACATGATTCGGACGGACTTCAGCTTCGCTACGGGTGAGAAAGTCTCATCGTAGTCAACCCCTTGAACTTGTCGATAACCCTTAGCGACAAGCCTAGCTTTATAGATGGTCACATTACCATCCGCGTCTGTCTTCTTCTTAAAGATCCATTTATTTTCTATGGCTCGCCGATCATCGGGCAAGTCAGTCAAAGTCCATACTTCGTTTTCATACATGGATCCTATCTCGGATTTCATGGCTTCCAGCCATTTGTCGGAATCCGGGCCCGCCATTGCTTCTTCATAGTTCGAAGGTTCACCGTTGTCTAACAACATGATTTCCAAGACAGGGTTGCCATACCACTCTGGTGCGGAACGTGTCCTTGTGGACCTACGAAGTTCAGTAGCAACTTGATCTGAAGTTTCATGATCATCATCGTTAACTTCCTCTCTAGTCGGTGCAGGCACCTCAGGAACATTTTCTTGAGTTGCGCCACTTTCCGGTTCAAGAGGTAATACTTCATCAAGTTCTACTTTCCTCCCACTTACTTCTTTCGAGAGAAACTCTTTCTCTAGAAAGGATCCATTCTTGGCAACAAAGATCTTGCCTTCGGATCTGAGGTAGAAGGTATACCCAATAGTTTCTTTAGGGTATCCTATGAAGACGCATTTTTCCGACTTGGGTTCGAGCTTTTCAGGTTGAAGTTTCTTGACATAAGCATCGCATCCCCAAACTTTTAGAAATGACAGCTTAGGTTTCTTCCCAAACCATAATTCATACGGTGTCGTCTCAACGGATTTCGACGGAGCCCTATTTAAAGTGAATGCGGAAGTCTCTAAAGCATAGCCCCAAAATGATAGCGGTAAATCGGTAAGAGACATCATAGATCGCACCATATCTAATAGAGTGCGATTACGACGTTCGGACACACCATTACGCTGAGGTGTTCCAGGCGGCGTGAGTTGTGAAACTATTCCACATTTTCTTAAGTGTGTGCCAAATTCGTGACTCAAGTATTCTCCCCCATGATCTGATCGCAAGAACTTGATTTTCCTGTCACGTTGATTCTCAACCTCACTCTGAAATTCCTTGAACTTTTCAAAGGTCTCAGACTTGTGTTTCTTTAAATAGATATACCCATATCTACTCAAGTCATCAGTGAGGGTGAGAACATAACGATAGCCACCGCGAGCCTCAACACTCATTGGACCGCACACATCAGTATGTATGATTTCCAATAAGTTGGTTGCTCGCTCCATTGTTCGTGAGAACGAAGTCTTGGTCATTTTACCCATGAGGCATGGTTCGCACGTGTCAAATGATTCATAATCGAGAGACTCTAAAAGTCCATCTACATGGAGCTTCTTCATGCGTTTGACACCTATGTGACCAAGGTGGCAGTGCCACAAGTATGTGGGTCTATCATTATCAACCTTACATCTTTTGGTATTCACACTATGAATATGTGTAGCATTACGCTCGAGATTCATTAAGAATAAACCATTCACCATCGGAGCATGACCATAAAACATATCTCTCATATAAATAGAACAACCTTTATTCTCGGATTTAAATGAGTAGCCATCTCATATTAAACGAGATCCTGATACAATGTTCATGCTCAAACTTGGCACTAAATAACAATTATTGAGGTTTAAAACTAATCCCGTAGGTAAATGTAGAGGTAGCGTGCCGACGGCGATCACATCGACCTTGGAACCATTCCCGACGCGCATCGTCACCTCGTCCTTCGCCAGTCTCCGCTTATTCCACAGCTCCTGCTTTGAGTTACAAATGTGAGCAACTGCACTGGTATCAAATACCCAGGAGCTACTACGAGTATTGGTAAGGTACACATCAATTACATGTATATCACATATACCTTTCTGTTGGGTTTCGTAGTAATTTCAAAAAATTTCCTACGCTCACGCAAGATCATGGTGATGCATAGCAACGAGAGGAGAGTGTGATCTACGTACCCTTTGTAGACCGACAACGGAAGTGTTTGGTTGATGTAGTCGTACGTCTCCATGGCCCGACCGATCAAGCACCGAAACTACGGCACCTCCGAGTTCTAGCACACGTTCAGCTTGAAGACGATCCCCGGACTCCGATCCAGCAAAGTGTCGGGGAAGAGTTCCATCAGCACGACGGCGTGGTGACGATCTTGATGTACTACCGTCGCAGGGCTTCGCCTAAGCACCGCTACAATATTATCGAGGACTATGGTGGCTGGGGGCGCCGCACACGGCTAAGAATAAATCACGTGGATTAACTTGTGTTCATGGGGTGCCCCTTGCCTCAGTATATAAAGGATGGAGGAGGAGGAGGCCGGCCAAGGCTAGGTGCGGCCAGGATGTGGAGTCCTACTAGGACTCCAAGTCCTAGTAGGAGTCCACCAAGAGGGGAGGAAGGGAGAAGGAAGTGGAGGAGAAGGAGAGGTGGCCGGCCCCCTTTTCCCTAGTCCAATTCGGACTAGAGGGGAGGGGGGGCGCAGCAGCCCCTTGGCCCTTTCTCCTCTTCCCACTAAAGCCCATCAAGGCCCATTGCTTCTCCCGTAACTACCCGGTACTCCGAAAAATACCTGAATCACTCGGAACCTTTCCGATGTCCGAATATAGTCGTCTAATATATCAATCTTTACATCTTGACCATTTCGAGACTCCTCGTCATGTCCCCGATCTCATCCGGGACTCCGAACTCCTTCGGTACATCAAAACTCATAAACTCATAATATAACTGTCATCGAAACCTTAAGCGTGCGGACCCTACGGGTTCGAGAACAATGTAGACATGACCGAGACACGTCTCCGGTCAATAACCAATAGCGGGACCTGGATGCCCATATTGGCTCCTACAAATTCTACGAAGATCTTTATCGGTCAGACCACATAACAACATACGTTGTTCCCTTTGTCATCGGTATGTTACTTGCCCGAGATTCGATCGTCGGTATCTTAATACCTAGTTCAATCTCGTTACCGGCAAGTCTCTTTACTCGTTCCGTAATACA
The DNA here is from genome assembly GCF_003073215.2 of Triticum urartu. NCBI lineage: Eukaryota > Viridiplantae > Streptophyta > Magnoliopsida > Poales > Poaceae > Triticum > Triticum urartu. Next base: position 70,522,505 of record NC_053023.1, on the reverse strand, counting down.
TCATCTCACAACTAACTCATTAGTTGCAATGCTTGCAAGGCTTATGTGATGTGCATTACCGAGAGGGCCCAGAGATACCTCTCCGACAATCGGAGTGACAAATCCTAATCTCGAAATACGCCAACCCAACATGTACCTTTGGAGACACCTGTAGAGCTCCTTTATAATCACCCAGTTACGTTGTGACGTTTGGTAGCACACAAAGTGTTCCTCCGGCAAACGGGAGTTGCATAATCTCATAGCCATAGGAACATGTATAAGTCATGAAGAAAGCAATAGCAACATACTAAACGATCGGGTGCTAAGCTAATGGAATGGGTCATGTCAATCACATCATTCTCCTAATGATGTGATCCCGTTAATCAAATAACAACTCTTTTGTTTATGGTTAGGAAACATAACCATCTTCGATTAACGAGCTAGTCAAGTAGAGGCATACTAGTGACACTTTGTTTGTCTATGTATTCACACAAGTATTATGTTTCCGGTTAATACAATTCTAGCATGAATAATAAACATTTATCATGATATAAGGAAATAAATAATAACTTTATTATTGCCTCTAGGGCATATTTCCTTTAGTCTCTCACTTGCACTAGAGTCAATAATCTAGTTCACATCGCCATGTGATTTAACAGCAATAGTTCACATCACCATGTGATTAACACCCATAGTTCACATCGATATGTGATCAACACCCAAAAGGGTTTACTAGAGTCAGTAATCTAGTTCACAACGCTATGTGATTAACACCCAAAGAGTACTAAGGTGTGATCATGTTTTGCTTGTGAGATAATTTTAGTCAACGGGTCTGCCACATTCAGATCCGTAAGTGTTTTGCGAATTTCTATGTCAACAATGCTCTGCACGGAGCTACTCTAGCTTATTGCTCCCACTTTCAATATGTATCTAGATTGAGACTTAGAGTCATCCAGATCTGTGTCAAAACTTGCATCGACGTAACTTTTTACGACGAACCTTTTTGTCACCTCCATAATTGAGAAATATTTCCTTATTCCACTAAGGATAATTTTGACCGCTGTCCAGTGATCTACTCTTAGATCACTATTGTACTCCCTTGCTTAACACAGTGTAGGGTATACAATAGATCTGGTACACAGCATGGCATACTTTATAGAACCTATGGCTGAGGCATAGGGAATGACTTTCATTCTATTTCTATCTTCTGCCGTGGTCGGGCTTTGAGTCTTACTCAATTTCACACCTTGCAACACAGGCAAGAACTCTTTCTTTGACTGTTCCATTTTGAACTACTTCAAAATCTTGTCAAGGTATGTAATCATTGAAAAACTTATCAAGCGTCTTGATCTATCTCTATAGATCTTGATGCTCAATATGTAAGCAGCTTTACCGAGGTCTTTCTTTGAAAAACTCCTTTCAAATATTCCTTTATGCTTTCCAGAAAATTATACATTATTTCTGATCAATAATATGTTGTTCACATATACTTATCAGAAATGTTGTAGTGCTCCCACTCACTTTGTTGTAAATACAGGCTTCACCGCAAGTCTGTATAAAACTATATGCTTTAATCAACTTATCAAAGCGTATATTCCAACTCCGAGATTCTTGCACCAGTCCATAGATGGATCGCTGGAGCTTGCATATTTAGTTAACACCTTTAGGATCGACAAAACCTTCTAGTTGCATCGTATACAACTCTTCTTTTGTAAATCCATTAAGGAATGCAGTTTTGTTTATCCATTTGCCAGATTTCATAAAATGCGGCAATTGCTAACATGATTCGGACAGACTTAAGCATAGATACGAGTGAGAAAATCTCATCGTAGTCAACACCTTGAACTTGTCGAAAACCTTTTGCGACAATTCTAGCTTTGTAGATAGTAACACTACTATCAGTGTCCGTCTTCCTCTTGAAGATCCATTTATTTTCTATGACTTGCCGATCATCGGGAAAATCCATCAAAGTCCATACTTTGTTCTCATACATGGATCATATCTCAGATTTCATGGCCTCAAACCATTTCGCGGAATCTGGGCTCATCATCGCTTCCTCATAGTTCGCAAGTTCGTCATGGTCTAGTAACATGACTTCCAGAACAGGATTACCGTACCACTCTGGTGTGGATCCCACTCTGGTTTACCTACGAGATTTGGTAGTAACTTGATCTGAAGTTACATGATCATCATCATTAGCTTCCTCACTAATTGGTGTAGTAGTCACAGGAACAGATTTCTGTGATGAACTACTTTCCAATAAGGGAGTAGGTACAGTTACCTCATCAAGTTCTACTTTCCTCCCACTCACTTCTTTTGAGAGAAACTCCTTCTCTGGAAAGGATCCATTCTCAGCAATGAATATCTTGCCTTCGGATCTGTGATAGAAGGTGTACCCAGCATTTTCTTTTGGGTATCCTATGAAGACATATTTCTCCGATTTGGGTTTGAGCTTATTAGCATAAAACTTTTTCATATAAGCATCACAACCCCAAACTTTAAGAAACGACAACTTTGGTTTCTTGCCAAACCACAGTTCAGATTGTGTCGTCTCAACAGACTTAGATGGTGCCCTATTTAACGTGAATGCAGCTGTCTCTAATGCATAACCCCAAAACGATAGTGGTAGATCGGTAAGATACATCATAGATCGCACCATATCTAATAAAGTACGGTTATGACATTCGGACACACCATTATGCTGTGGTGTTCCAGGTGGCATGAGTTTGTGAAACTATTCCACATTGTTTTAATTGAAGACCAAACTCGTAACTCAAATATTTTACTTCTGCGATCATATCATAGAAACTTTCATTTTTGTTACGATGATTCTCCACTTCACTCTGAAATTCTTTGAACTTTTCAAATGTTTCAGACCTTTGTTTCATCAAGTAGATATACTCATATCTGATCAAATCATCTGTGAAGATCAGAAAATAATGATACCTATCGCGAGCCTCAATATTCATCGGACCACATACATCAGTATGTATGATTTCCAAAAAATCTGTTGCTCGCTCCATTGTTCCGAAGAACAGAGTCTTAGTCATCTTGCCCATGAGGCATGGTTCGCAAGCATCAACTGATTCATAATCAAGTGATTCCAAAAGCCCATCAGCATGGAGTTTCTTCATTCGCTTTACACCAATATGACCTAAACGGCAGTGCTACAAATAAGTTGCACTATCATTATTAACTTTGCATCTTTTGGTTTCAATATTATGATTATGTGTATCACTACGATCGAGATCCAACGAACTATTTTCATTGGGTGTGTAACCATATAAGGTTTTATTCATGTAAACAGAACAACAATTTATTCTCTTACTTAAATGAATAACCGTATTACAATAAACATGATCAAATCATATTCATGCTCAACGTAAACACCAAATAACACTTATTTAGGTTCAACACTAATCCTGAATTTATAGGGAGTGTGCGATGATGATCATATCAATCTTGGAACCACTTGCAACACACATCGTCACTTCACCCTTAACTAGTCTTTGTTTATTCTGCAACTCCCATTTAGAGTTACTAATGTTAGCAACTGAACTAGTATCAAATACTGAGGGGTTGCTATAAACACTAGTAAAGTACACATCAATAACATGTATATCAAATATACTTATGTTCACTTTGCCATCCTTCTTATCTGCCAATCACTTGGGGTAGTTCCGCTTCCAGTGACCAGTCCCTTTGCAGTAGAAGCACTTAGTATCAGGCTTAGGATCAGACTTGGGCTTCTTCACTTGAGCAGCAACTTGCTTGCTGTTCTTTTTGAAGTTCCCCTTCTTCCCTCTGCCCTTTTCTTGAAACTAGTGGTCTTGTCTACCATCAACACTTGATGTTTTTCTCGATTTCTACCTTCGTCAATTTCCGCATTACGAAGAGCTTGGGAATCGTTTCCGTTATCCCTTGCATATCATAGTTCATCACGAAGTTCTACTAACTTGGTGATGGTGACTAGAGAATTCTGTCAATCACTATCTTATCTGGAAGATTAACTCCCACTTGATTCAAGCGATTGTAGTACTCAGACAATCTGGGCACATGCTCACTAGTTGAGCGATTCTCCTCCATCTTTTAGCTACAGAACTTGTTGGAGACTTCATATCTCTCAACTCGGGTATTTGCTTGAAATATTAACTTCAACTCCTGGAACATCTCATATTCTCCATGATGTTCAAAACGTCTTCGAAGTCCCGATTCTAAGCCATTAAGCATGGTGCACTAAACTATCAAGTAGTCATCATATTGAGCTAGCCAAACGTTCATAACGTCTGCATCTGCTCCTGCAATAGGTCTGTCACCTAGCGGTGCATCAAGGACATAATTCTTCTGTGCAGCAATGAGGATAAACCTCAGATCACGGATCCAATCTGCATCATTGCTACTAACATCTTTCAACACAATTTTCTCTAGGAACATATCAAAATAAACACAGGGAAGCAACAACGCGAGCTATTGATCTACAACATAATTTGCAAAATACTACCAGGACTAAGTTCATGATAAATTTAAGTTCAATTAATCATATTACTTAAGAACTCCCACTTAGATAGACATCCCTCTAATCCTCTAAGTGATTACGTGATCCAAATCAACTAAACCATGTCCGATCATCACGTGATATGGAGTAGTTTCATTGGTGAACATCACTATGTTGATCATATCTACTATATGATTCATGCTCGACCTTTCAGTCTCCGTGTTCCGAGGCCATATCTGTATATGCTTGGCTCGTCAAGTATAACCTGAGTATTCCGCGTGTGCAACTGTTTTGCACCCATTGTATTTGAACGTAGAGCCTATCACACCCGATCATCACGTGGTGTCTCAGCACGAAGTACTTTCGCAACGGTGCATACTCAGGGAGAACACTTCTTGATAATTAGTGAGAGATCATCTTAAAATGCTACCGTCAAACTAAGCAAAAATAAGATGTATAAAAGATAAACATCATATGCAATCAAAATATGTGACATGATATGGCCATCATCATCTTGCTTCTTTGATCTCCATCTCCAAAGTACTGTCATGATCTATATCGTCACCGGCATGACACCATGATCTCCATCATCTTGATCTATATCAATGTGTCGTCACGTGGTCGTCTCGCCAACAATTACTCTTGCAACTATTGCTATCGCATAGCGATAAAGTAAAGCAATTATTTGGCGCTTGCATCTTATGCAATAAAGAGACAACCATAAGGCTTTTGCCAGTTGCCGATATCTTTAACAAAACATGATCATCTCATACAACAACTTATATCTCATCATGTTTTGACCATATCACATCACAACATGCCCTGCAAAAACAAGTTAGACGTCCTCTACTTTGTTGTTGCAAGTTTTACGTGGCTGCGACGGCTTTAGCAAGAACCGTTCTTACCTACGCATCAAAAACCACAACGATAGTTTGTCAAGTTGGTGCTGTTTTAACCTTCGCAAGGACCGGGCTTCACACTCGGTTCAACTAAAGTTGGAGAAACTGACACCCGCCAGCCACCTATGTGCAAAGCACGTCGGTAGAACCAGTCTCGCGTAAGCGTACGCGTAATGTCGGTCCGGGCCGCTTCATCCAACAATACCGCCGAACCAAAGTATGACATGCTGGTAAGCAGTATGACTTATATCGCCCACAACTCACTTGTGTTCTACTCGTGCATATAACATCAACACATAAAACCTAGGCTCGGATGCCACTGTTGGGTTTTGTAGTAATTTCAAAAAATTTCCTACGCTCACGCAACATCATGGTGATGCATAGCAACGAGAGGAGAGTGTGATCTACATACCCTTTGTAGACCGACAACGGAAGCGTTTGGTTGATGTAGTCGTACGTCTCCACGGCCCGACCGATCAAGCACCGAAACTACGGCACCTCTGAGTTCTAGCACACGTTCAGCTCGAAGATGATCCCCGGACTCCGATCCAGCAAAGTGTCGGGGAATAGTTCCGTCAGCACGACGGCGTGGTGACGATCTTGATGTACTACCGTCGCAGGGCTTCGCCTAAGCACCGCTACAATATTATCGAGGACTATGGTGGCTGGGGGCGCCGCACACGGCTAAGAATAAATCACGTGGATTAACTTGTGTTCATGAGGTGCCCTTGGCCTCAGTATATAAAGGATGGAGGAGGAGGAGGCCGGCCAAGGCTAGGTGCGGCCAGGATGTGGAGTCCTACTAGGACTCCAAGTCCTAGTAGGAGTCCACCAAGAGGGGAGGAAGGGAGAAGGAAGTGGAGGAGAAGGAGAGGTGGCCGGCCCCCTTTTCCCTAGTCCAATTCGGACTAGAGGGGAGGGGGGGCGCAGCAGCCCCTTGGCCCTTTCTCCTCTTCCCACTAAAGCCCATCAAGGCCCATTGCTTCTCCCGTAACTACCCGGTACTCCGAAAAATACCTGAATCACTCGGAACCTTTCCGATGTCCGAATATAGTCGTCTAATATATCAATCTTTACGTCTCGACCATTTCGAGACTCCTCGTCATGTCCCCGATCTCATCCGGGACTCCGAACTCCTTCGGTACATCAAAACTCATAAACTCATAATATAACTGTCATCGAAACCTTAAGCGTGCGGACCCTACGGGTTCGAGAACAATGTAGACATGACCGAGACACGTCTCCGGTCAATAACCAATAGCGGGACCTGGATGCCCATATTGGCTCCTACATATTCTACGAAGATCTTTATCGGTCAGACCACATAACAACATACGTTGTTCCCTTTGTCATCGGTATGTTACTTGCCCGAGATTCGATCGTCGGTATCTTAATACCTAGTTCAATCTCGTTACCGGCAAGTCTCTTTACTCGTTCCGTAATACATCATCTCACAACTAACTCATTAGTTGCAATGCTTGCAAGGCTTATGTGATGTGCATTACCGAGAGGGCCCAGAGATACCTCTCCGACAATCGGAGTGACAAATCCTAATCTCGAAATACGCCAACCCAACATGTACCTTTGGAGACACCTGTAGAGCTCCTTTATAATCACCCAGTTACGTTGTGACGTTTGGTAGCACACAAAGTGTTCCTCCGGCAAACGGGAGTTGCATAATCTCATAGTCATAGGAACATGTATAAGTCATGAAGAAAGCAATAGCAACATACTAAACGATCGGGTGCTAAGCTAATGGAATGGGTCATGTCAATCACATCATTCTCCTAATGATGTGATCCCGTTAATCAAATAACAACTCTTTTGTTTATGGTTAGGAAACATAACCATCTTCGATTAACGAGCTAGTCAAGTAGAGGCATACTAGTGACACTTTGTTTGTCTATGTATTCACACAAGTATTATGTTTCCGGTTAATACAATTCTAGCATGAATAATAAACATTTATCATGATATAAGGAAATAAATAATAACTTTATTATTGCCTCTAGGGCATATTTCCTTCACTTTCGTGATGCCAGCCTTCTTGTCCGCTAAGTATTTGGGGCACGTCCGCTTCCAGTGACCACTTCCCTTGTAATAAAAACACTTAGTCTCGGGCTTGGGTCCATTTTTTGGCTTCTTCCCGGGAGCTTGCTTACCGGGCGCGGCAACTCCCTTGCCGTCCTTCTTGAAGTTCTTCTTACCCTTGCCTTTCTTGAACTTAGTGGTTTTATTCACCATCAACACTTGATGTTCCTTTTTGACTTCTACCTCTGCTGATTTCAGCATAGCAAATACTTCAGGAATGGTCTTTTCCATCCCCTGCATATTGAAGTTCATCACAAAGCTCTTGTAGCTCGGTGGAAGCGACTGAAGGATTCTGTCAATGACCGCGTCATCCAGGAGATTAACTCCCAGCTGAGTCAAGCGGTTATGTAACCCAGACATAGTGAGTATGTGCTCACTGACAGAACTATTTTCCTCCATCTTACAGCTGAAGAACTTGTCGGAGACTTCATATCTCTCGACCCGGGCATGAGCTTGAAAAACCATTTTCAGCTCTTCGAACATCTCATATGCTTCGTGTCTCTCAAAACGCTTTTGGAGCCCCGGTTCTAAGCTGTAAAGCATGCCGCACTGAACAAGGGAGTAATCATCGGAACGTGTCTGCCAAGCGTTCATAACGTCTTGTTCTGCAGGGAGAACAGGTGCTTCACCTAGCGGTGCTTGTAGGACATAATCTTTCTTGGCAGCTATGAGGATGATCCTCAGGTTTCGGACCCAGTCCGTATAGTTGCTGCCATCGTCTTTCAGCTTGGTTTTCTCTAGGAATGCGTTGAAGTTGAGGACAACATTGGCCATTTGATCTACAAGACATGTTGTAAAGGTTTTAGACTAAGTTCATGATAATTAAGTTCATATAATCAAATTATTCAATGAACTCCCACTCAGATAGACATCCCTCTAGTCATCTAAGTATAACATGATCCGAGTTAACTAGGCTGTGTCCGATCATCATGTGAGACGGACTAGTCAACGTCGGTGAACATCTTCATGTTGATCGTATCTTCTATACGACTCATGCTCGACCTTTCGATCTTCTGTGTTCCGAGGCCATGTCTGTACATGCTAGGCTCGTCAAGTCAACCTAAGTGTTTGCATGTGTAAATCTGTCTTACACCCGTTGTATGTGAACGTTGGAATCTATCACACCCGATCATCACCTGGTGCTTTGAAACAACGAACTATCGCAACGGTGCACAGTTAGGGGGAACACTTTCTTGAAATTATTATGAGGGATCATATTATTTACTACCGTCGTTCTAAGTAAACAAGATGTAAAAACATGATAAACATCACATGCAATCAAAATAGCTCCTTTGATCTCCATCTTGGGGCTCCATGATCATCTTGTCACCGGCATGACACCATGATCTCCATCATCATGTCTCCATGAAGTTGCTCGCCAACTAATACTTCTACTACTATGGCTAACACGTTTAGCAATAAAGTAAAGTAATTTACATGGAGTTTCTCAATGACAGGCAGGTCATACAAAAAATAAAGACAACTCCTATGGCTCCTGCCGGTTGTCATACTCATCGACATGCAAGTCGTGATTCCTATTACAAGAACATGATCTCATACATCACATATATATCATTCATCATTCATCACAACTTTGGCCATATCACATCACAGAACACTTGCTACAAAAACAAGTTAGACGTCCTCTAATTCTTGTTGCAAGTTTTACGTGGCTGCAATAGGGTTCTAGCAAGAACATTTTCTTACCTACGTGAAAGCCACAACGTGATTTGTCAACTTCTATTTACCCTTCATAAGGACCCTTTTCATCGAATCCGCTCCAACTAAAGTGGGAGAGACAGACACCCGCCAGCCACCTTATGCAACTAGTGCATGTTAGTCGGTGGAACCGGTCTCACGTAAGCGTACGTGTAAGGTTGGTCCGGGCCGCTTCATCCCACAATACCGCTGAAGCAAAATAAGACTAGTAGCGGCAAGAAAGTTGACAACATCTACGCCCACAACAAATTGTGTTCTACTCGTGCAAAGAGAACTAAGCATAGACCTAGCTCATGATGCCACTGTTGGGGAACGTTGCAGAAAACAAAAATTTTCCTACGGTTTCACCAAGATCCATCTATGAGTTCATCTAGCAACGAGTGATCGGATTGCATCTACATACCTTTGTAGATCGCGAGCGGAAGCGTTCAAGAGAACGGGGATGAGGGAGTCGTACTCGACGTGATCCAAATCACCGGAGATCCTAGCGCCGAACGGACGGCACCTCCGCATTCAACACACGTACGGTCAGCGTGACATCTCCTCCTTCTTGATCCAGCAAGGGGAAGGGAGAGGTTGATGAAGATCCAGCAGCACGACGGCGTGGTGGTGGATGCAGCAGTCACCGCAGCAGGGCTTCGCCGTTCTTCTGCGAGAGGGAGAGGTGTAGCAGGGGAGAGGGAGGCGCCAAGAGTCAAGGGTGCCGCCGCCCCTCCCTCCCCCCTTTATATAGGCTCCCCAAGGGGGGCGCCGGCCCTAGGAGATGGGATCTCCTAGGGGGGGGCGGCGGCCAAGGGTGGAGTGGCCCCCAAGGCAAGTGGGGCGCCCCCCCACCCTAGGGTTTCCAACCCTAGGCGCAGGGGGTGGGCCAAGGGGGCGCACCAGCCCACTATGGGCTGGTTCCCCTCCCCACTTCAGCCCATGGGGCCCTTCGGGATGGGTGGCCCCACCCGGTGGACCCCCGGGACCCATCCGGTGGTCCCAGTACAATACCGGTGACCCCCGAAACTCTCCCGATGGCCGAAACTACACTTCCTATATATAATTCTTCACCTCTGGACCATTCTGGAACTCCTCGTGACGTCCGGGATCTCATCCGGGACTCCGTACAACTTTCGGGTTACTGCAATTCATATCTCTACAACCCTAGCGTCACCGAACCTTAAGTGTGTAGACCCTACGGGTTCGGGAGACATGTAGACATGACCGAGATGGCTCTCCGGTCAATAACCAACAGCGGGATCTGGATACCCATGTTGGCTCCCACATGCTCCTCGATGATCTCATCGGATGAACCACGATGTCGAGGATTCAAGCAACCCCGTATACAATTCCCTTTGTCAATCGGTACGTTACTTGCCCAAGATTTGATTGTCGGTATCCCAATACCTTGTTCAATCTCGTTACCGACAAGTCACTTTACTCGTACCGTAATGCATGATCCCTTGACCAGACACTTGGTCACTTTGAGCTCATTATGATGATGCATTACCGAGTGGGCCCAGAGATACCTCTCCGTCATACGGAGTGACAAATCCCAGTCTCGATTCGTGCCAACCCAACAGACACTTTCGAAGATACCCATAGTATACCTTTATAGTCACCCAGTTACGTTGTGACGTTTGGTACACCCAAAGCATTCCTATGATATCCGGGAGTTACACGATCTCATGGTCTAAGGAAAAGATACTTGACATTGGAAAAACTCTAGCAAACGAACTATACGATCTTGTGCTATGTTTAGGATTGGGTCTTGTCCATCACATCATTCTCCTAATGATGTGACTCGTTATCAATGACATCCAATGTCCATAGTCAGGAAACCATGACTATCTGTTGATCAACGAGCTAGTCAACTAGAGGCTTACTAGGGACATGTTGGTGTCTATGAATTCACACATGTATTACGATTTCCGGATAACACAATTATAGCATGAATAAAAGACAATTATCATGAACAAGGAAATATAATAATAATGCTTTTATTATTGCCTCTAGGGCATATTTCCAACATCCACCATGATGGCAATAAGCTTAGCAAGCTGATTAGCTTTGTCCCGTTTGGCACTAAAATCCTCCAACGCTTGCTGTTGCACCAGAAAGTATGCATCTGAATGCTCCAGGGACTTCCGCAGTCCTTCCGCTTCTTGTCGCAGCACAACTGATCGATGTCTTTCAGCTTGTAGTTGAGACTCAAGAAACTGAACTGATTCAGACAGTGAGTTTGAATAGCTTGTGCAAGCGGTAGTGGCCAGTAACTCCAACACTAAACCAAGACAGGATGTGTCACTATCCTGAACCTTATCTGCATTACTTCCTTTACCGTTGCTTAATAAGGCGCTCTTCCCCAATATTTTGTCAGCATTCTAAAAGAAGAAACAAGCAGACACATAACAAGTTTAGCATGTATTAGTATATGAAACTCATTTCGGTGAACCAGTTTATTAGTAAGATGGAAACGATTAAACTACCAAGTCTTCTATTGCCAAGTAATAGTACATAATAAAAGCATCAAACAAACATATATCTATGTCCTATGGTAGCAATGGAATCTTAAATTAGAACAGTTGTTCTTCAGGTTTAGGCACTTGTTCTACATGAACAGAGTACAGCAAGACGCAAGAATATAATACTTAAAAATAGAAAATGAGCTCATAGACCTTACCACATTCTTGGTTCGGGACCAGTACAGAACAAGGCGTTCCCAGTCATCGTCTAGTAAATGTGTCTCAGGAGAACGTAAGGGAATTTGATGAGTTTCTTTGCCGGTGAAGTACGGTTTCTTCAGGTAATTCTGATACTGCCACCAAGCATTCTTGAAGATAGCAGAGGTATTAGCACAGGTTACCTCATCCTGAGTTTCCAAATCGGTCCTTCTCTATAGAGAAAAATGGGAAAATTTGCTGTATTATAACCATCATGGAGGTAGGATGTATGGGACGAAGCAAAGTAATTGCCATGAATAACATTACTTACACATAACTCCTGGGAAAACACCTGTAACTGGCATTTTCCTTCATCTTCAGTATAATGTTTCCAAGATGGGAAGATACGCACATACGATTTAACAACATCAAATGCGATAGATGCTAAACTACGACTAGCTGGTTGTGCTTCCTCCACAGGAATAGGCGTACTAACTGGTGGAGTTGGGGTTCGCCGTGATAGTACTGGCCCTTTGGGCACTGGAGCTGCCTTACTAACTGCTCTTGTTTGGGAGCTCTGTGGTGGAGATGGTGCTGTGTCAGCAGGAACTGGGTTACTATCGGCTGGGGTTGGGGTTAGATTGGGTGAAGCTGGTTCTCTGTCCATCGTAGTAGGGGTACAATCTGCGAGAGTTTGGGTTATGTGTGGTAGGGCTGGTTCTTGTGCATGTACAACCGGGGTGCTATCTCCACCAAGAGTAGCACTGTTTTATTTGAAGACCGTGTTTTTAGTCCGCTAGATACTGGCATCACCCTCTCCAATTCAAATGGCTGATAAACAGGAAACATGGTTGAATGTACAGACATTGTATGAGAGACAGATGCAATAGATAGTGTGGAAAAAAGAGGGCATGAAATAGTTGACATGTATATTGTTTAACGAAAAAGGATAGCATGACATAATTTCACATATATCATGTCTATGTAAACTGGATAGCATAGCATAACATAATTCAAAGATATGATGAATAACTAAACATGATCGCATGACATAATTCACCTACATGTTATTTAAGTAATCAGGATCGCATCATTTAATTCACATATGTGATTTATATGCTAAACAAAGGGCATTTGATATGATGTCTGAACTAAGAACATGGTGTTGAATATTGTGTATATGATGTCTAAACTATGCAATGCAAGACACCGTATGCATGATATGAGCAGTATAACCATGCCAAGTTAGAGCATACACCTCAGTGGGGGAATAGGACTGGTCATCTGTCTCTGAATCCATCTCTGAGGAGCTATCCAGACCCAACAAGAGATCTGCTTCGACAGGTAGCACTGTCTGCTCTGAAGGCCTTGTTTTCACTCCAGATTTTTCCATCTCTCACCCAAATGGCTGATTCACAGGAAGAGTAGTTTAATGTACACACATTGTCGACAAATGGAACTGTAATGAAGAAAATGATGGGCAAGATATCATTCAAATATATGATGCCTGGTTAAACAGGATGGCATTGCACATTTCACATATATTATGGCTGGCTAAAGGACATGAGACTGCATAATTCCCATATATGATATAGAAACTAAACAGGTGGCATTACAGAACATGTCTAAACTAAGCAGATGACATATATGATGTCAAAAGTAGGCATTGCAAGCCAACATATGCATGATATGACTAACATCATCATGCCAAGGTAGAGCAAACACCTTGGGGGGTAAATAGGAGTGGTCAACGGCGTCCGAATCTGCCTCAGAACAGATATCTTCCTCTGGATTACAATCTGGAGAGGGGTGGGGAGGGTTTGCCATTGAACCCACCATGGAGCGATGTCTGCATGACATTGTATTGCCGCGCAAAACTCTTCTCTTTTTCTCTACATGTTCAGCATGACCGTGTACAATATCTGACATGCATACGAAAAAAATATGGTGAGATTATGTAAGGAGAGCATGCAGAAATTTAGAGTGATGGTAACAACTAGTGGATCGATGTTTTTCCGTTGAACCAAAATAGCCCTAATGGATCGACGTGAATGTATAGTAATAAGTGATGCAACAAGTGTACAACCTCTTTGCCGTAGCCGTGTCGACCTCAGCATCATTGGGTTGGTCGCTAAAGCAGTTGAGGCAGAGGTGGCTGTCAGAGGTGTGGAGGAAGATCTGAGGAATCAGTAGACGGCGTCCAGGGCACTGCTCTGTTGTGATGGATCGTTCTATCATTGGAGCAGCTCCGGTGAGCCGTAAGACGTCAAGGCTGAAGCAGCACAAGATAGACATCGTCAATCTCAAGTGGGATTCTAATAGCATCTCCAATAGATGATGTAAAATGAATGTAAAATTAAAATCACCAAAAATCACCTGACTACAACAGATGAGGTAAAAACTGTTGACTCTGAACTTAACTGTCGAAACTGAAATTTACTGTGGAATCTGAGTGCTACTGTCAAAACTGAACGCAATGGTAGCAGAGAGGCACTTGACATGTAATTTAGGGAGAGCCTGCAGTTCATCTTCAACCTGCACCCCCTGAGCCGCCAGCCACTACCGGCCGAACTGCCGGCCCCAGCGCCGCCTCGCCGCCCCGAAACAACTTGCCACCGCTGCCCCGGCCAGCCCTCTAGGCCCCCCACCCTGAACCCTAAGATAGATAGTGGGGTACCTCTCCGGTGAGCCCCCGTCCCTGCTGCGGGTGGTTCTTCCTTAACTCCGGCGAGCCCCCCAACCCCTGAAAATCGACTGACCCAAAAGTCGATTCAGTCGACTGAAGTGTGGCTTAATCGAAGCAGAGCAGCAGCACGAGCGAGGGGGAGAGCAGCAGCAGCAACTGGGCGAGCGAGCGATCGAGCGAGAGCCGGAGCAGCAGCAGCAGATCCGGCTGGTATGGACGCCGCCACCGAAGGGGCCTCGCACTGGGGGAGAGCCGCCGTGGAGATGTCGCCCGCGGCGCCGGCTTCAAGGTAGCCGCTCCATGGGGGTGCGGGATGGAGCACCGTCGGCGCCGGGAGGTCGAGTTAAGGAGAAGGTGCGATGCAATGAGTGTACAACCTCTTTGGTGGCGCCGAGTAGGCCTCGGCTTCGTCCGAGGAGTCGGTGAGGATGCTGCGGTTCCGGTGGAGTAGGTTAAGGCGGCGCTGTGGGGATGGAGCAACCGCGATAGACGAGGCGATCATCGGAGCAGCTCCTTGGAGTTGGAGGACGGGGCGGCTGAACCGGCGGGACAGCGAGATGGACGACGGATCCTCATCTGAGGAGGTGGACGAGGGCCGTCGAGCTGTTGCGGTGGACGACATCGTCGGGGAAGAGGCTCCGACTGGGCAGCGGTGACGTGGCGGACGGAGGAGGGTGGGGTTTCGCGGCTGGAGCGGAGAGGTTATGGCGGCCTGGGATTTCGAATGGCGAAAAGGGGCGATGGGAGGGGGTGAAGGATGACTTAGGAACACGCTTGTCCAAAATGTAGGGTGTGTTACAGAAGTACCCCCCACCGATTTGAACTAGCGGCCCTTTCGGCTCAGGGTTAGAAGGGGGATTTCGCGTGTCGGGATTTGGCAGCTGTAGGGAGTTTTCGCGCGCGTTGTAATTTTGGGATAGCAAGGCGCGGGTTGTGAAGGCGCCAGTTTTGGGAGCACGATATCTGAATTTTCAGGATATAACAAGACGCGGGGTGAATTTTAGGGACAAGCCTAACGTGTAGTAATATTGTACTTGTATGTACCAAATCAATTCGCACTTCCCTCAACCAAAAAGAAAACGAAAAAATAAAACTATTCACACCACACAAAGAGAGAGTCTTGCCCCGTTTTACTATACAAATGCTATTCAAAGCTACTCCCTCCTTCCATCTATATAGGGCCTAATGCGTTTTTCAATGCTAACTTTGACCAAATATTAGAGCAATGATATATGACATGCAACTTACACAAAGCACACCGTTAAATTCGTCTGTGGAAGGAGGGAGTATGAATCCATGTTATGTCTGATTAAATTTTTTCGCTTGCTGTATAATGCATGTAACCTACTCATACCAACATTTTAGTGCATTCCAAATGTCTATACTGCCGCTGCAATTTGAACTAAATTTGAATTCGTTTCTCTATTTCAATAAGAATCTACAATCATGATTGTTGCCAACTTCAACCATCATATTTTCCTTGCTATCTGCCAGATATAAATCAGACGGCCTATAATGCAGGATGGCAGGCACACCATCATCAACAACTCCGTTTTTATAAGAGTAGAGATAAAATATATTAAATGTAGTATACCATGTTCATAACCACACCATGTGTATCACCGTTATATATATTCACACATCCGTCGGTTTGAAACACTATGATAAATTCTTCAAATATCCGAATTCGCTTTTTATAATGAAGTATATATGATCTCTATTCGTCTTTTACACCCACACAACCCTCTTATCTTTGTAGCTAGCGCTAACTTTCTCTTGTGCATGCACATGCCCGCATCCCTCTCACCCTCCCTCAGCATTCTCTAGCTCCATCGCGCAAATTCGTCTTTTCACTTTAGGTCGTTCACCCACGGTGTGTGTAGGCCCCCCAGCTCCTTCTTTACGGCACACATCGATCGATATGCCTCTCTAGCCAGGTGTGCCTAGCACAAACATAAGCTTCCCCTCTTCTCTTGTCACCGTCCATGCCTCACTCCCACCACTCTTTTCATCGTTCTCGTACTCGCACACTCCTCCCCCTCGATATAGTATGCCTCTCGTACCACCTCCTACATGCATCCCTCTCTCTCTATCCTTCTCCTCATGCCTCATTTGTTCTAACACACACATGCATGTATACCGATCGATCTCCCAACATATACCTAGATCAACTTTAACTACCCCCCCATCGATCGACGTACCTCACAAGTTATGTCTCTCCTTTCTCTTACAAAGGGCGATTGATCTTCCTATGTAGTTACGTCTGCTTACCACAGCCACATCGTCCCCCCTCATCATTCGTGCATGGCTCCTGACCCGTCTCTCACACGCACGTGCACAGATAACAAGCAGCCATCTCCTCTCTTATTGATATTGCGGGTGTGCCCTCCGTTTGTCTAGCAGGCCTATCCCACCATTTGTTAGAAGCAACTCCACTACCACCCCCTCCAACACTCTAGCTCTGTCTCTCTCCCAACCTTATTCATCTCCTGCACATATGCATGGATGCCGATCGATCTCCCTTAATACATGAGGCAGATCAATCTCCTTAATACATGAGGTAGGCCTCTCTCCTCCTCCACACATATACCAGCCATTGTACCTCTATAGTTAATTGGGGGGACGTTGCTGCCAATGAAAGCATGGATCAATTTTAATTTAACACCTTCTCACAACTTTGTCTTCAGTTGTGATGTAATTATTAGCTCCGATCTGCTAATAATTGACATGCATTAGCAAGGAAGTTAGTTTTTTATTGTTTCTGAAAGAGCATCGATGGCAAGACACGCGAAACAAAAGCTGAAAGCTCACACCATTGTACAATTTCATGTCGCTGGAAAATTATTTGTATAGTACATCAATTATGTAAACAAATGATGGAAGCTTGATAGCATTGCCAGAAGCCTCTTCATCATCCGGGTCCATGTGCCATGCACAAAATTATACTCCTTCGTTCCTAAATATTTGTCTTTTTACAAATTTCAAACGGGCATATTTTAGAGTGTAGATTCACTCATTTTGCTTCATATGTGTACTCCCTCCGTTCCTAAATATTCTATTCGTCTTAACAGAGATTTAAACAAGTGACTACATACGGAGCAAAATGAGTGAATCTACACTCTAAAATATGTCTATATATATCCGTATGTGCTAGTCCACTTGAAATCTCTAAAAAGACAAATATTTGAGTAGTCACTCGTTGAAATCTCTAGAAAGACAAATACTCTGGAGTATATTTAAGAACCGAGGGGTTAGTGCACAACCGCATGGGAGACTCAGCCCGGTCATTGCGCCACATTAATAGTGAGTAATGAGCAGTCAAATCATAAGCCCCACCTTTCCCACTGTAAGTTGCTTTGAAGAAGCAACCATCAATACGCTCTTCTTTGAATCCGCTCATACTACTCCATCCGTCACTGTTTATACAGCGCGCTTTAGAAAAAAGAAAAAAAAATTGTGGGACCAAGGCGACTAGCGATCAGCCTGAAAAATAGCATTGGTAGTTATAGCACGACGTCTATTACTAGAGGGAATAATGCGTACACACATGCATGCAGTGCTTCCACCCCGGGTACACACATGCATGCACTCCGTAGTAGTACAGTACATGTAGAAAAGCAAGACACCATCGACATAATCACCCACGTCTACACGCAAATCGTCCACAAGGACTACTACATGCAAGAGGAGGACAATAGGATGCTGGCCTTCTTGGAGCGCAGGGCAACCTTGGATGGCACTGTTCAGAAGCACGTTGAGCTCGCCGCCAACGCCGCTGCTCCTCACATGTCGGTTGGTGACCCGACGCACTAGGGCGTGAGGATGTCGTTGAACGTTGATGTATTTGTATGTATTTTTATCTTTCCGTCAAATCCATGTAGTAGTATATGATACTACAGTAATTATCTTACCTTTCGCATCAACTTCATAATTTTCGTACGTACTCCATGCATGAACGGAGCCAGAACCAAACTTCTCATTACTCTAGGCAAAATCGTTATTTTCTATCTATCGGTCGCGCCATGGAGCAGAACCAAATTTTACAAGTTACGAGTTCAAAAGGAAAAGCCTGTCGTGTTCGTGTCACACCCCCACACGGTTGGTCCGGCACGCCGCTCAAGCGGGAATGCGTGCGGTGTTGCATTTTCACTTACAAGTGGGACCGCAGTTGAGCAAAACGACTATCGGCAAACCCCCACCCCGCCCACCGCGCGATGGCTGAGAAAATAGGAGGGAGAAGAGATGGCTGTAGCACGGACTCCAAGAAAATTGGTGTCGGATGGGACTTGTGTGGGTTGCGTGTGCCGTACTGCTAGACGTGAATGCTAGTTATGGCCCATGCCACCCCACTATATTGAGCCTATATCGAGGTACGTAGAACAAATTTCCTGCAGTCCGTGCTCAGCCCTCCTCTATCTCTCTTCTCAGCCAGCCAGCGGACGCATGGAGCCCATCGTCTGTTTGCTCACATGCGGCCCCACATGTCAGTGAAAACGCAAGAGGACCCACTGAACCTGCACATCTTTCACCTCGACGTGCTGGTGATGAAAAACAAATCCAATAAAGATCTTCGGTTGCCGCTTTTGGAGTTACTCAAGAGTAGTAAGATTCTATTTACAGTTTAACCCAAGATGCACATCTCGTGGCTTCAACTACCACTCTATTTTCTTTCATGACACGACCTGGATGCTGGATGTCCCACGTGTCGGCAAAAGGAGGAAGAACCCGACCAAATCTTTGGTTCTGCTCTCGGATTAGTCTAGTTCTGCTAACTTAAAATTTTTATTGTGTACGCCCTCCGTTCCAAAATACTTGACTTCCATTTGTCCAAAAATGGATGTACCTATATACTAAGACATGTCTAGATACATATATATTTTGACAAATAGAAGGCATGTATTGTGCAATAGAGGGAGTAGAATGGATGCAAGTTTTTGTATTGGGAAGAAGAGTACATCCATATATTGATAGAGCGCAATTTAGTAGATGTTCTATCACTTTTAGCTAGCACAGAGAAGGCACTAGTGATGGCTGAAGGCACTAATCCATATATCCATATATTGATAGAGCGCAATTTAGTAGTATATATTGATAGAGCGCAATTTAGTACATCCATATATCCATATATTGATAGAATGCATCGAGAAGGAACTAATCCAACTTACAGGAGTAGTAAAATGTATTCTTGTGGTTCTTGTTTTCTTTGGTCTTGCTTTTCTAGTCAAAATTATCATTGGAGTTCATGCAAAACGGAGGTGCGTTTGGGGTCGTGCATTGGAGTTGGCCTTACAAGTGGGACCGTAGTTAAGGAAACCGACTATCGACAAACCCCCACCTCGCCCGCCACGCGATGGCTGAAGTTAGAGAAATGACGAGGTTGGAGAGATTGCTCTAGCATGGACTCCAAGAAATAATATGGTGTCAGATGGATGTCCGGTGGTGGCATGTGCCGTACTCCTGGACGTGAATGCTTGTTCTGGCCCATGCCACCCTACTACTCCTACTACTTACTCCTACTACTATATAGTATACTAGTATCGAGGATTCGAGGTGCTGGTTACGTACAACGAACACATTAACATATGGCTACAGTAAAAACACCCGCCCGACGCGCGAAGCATGTGAATCTAGTACAAATAGTGTACTACTATTGTTGATTGGCCTCATCCGATAACCTGTTGCAATGCATGTACAATTATGTATTCAGAAAATATTTTTTTGCCTCGTCGCACCACTCACTCAGAGAAGCGACTCGAAAGCCATTCATAAATTTACTAAGTTTATCACAGGCATATCATTTTATTACATACAACAGGTCATCAACCCACATCGACAACGAGGATACATTATAAATACTAAAGTTTTCACCACACAACAAATAACAAGCCATGAAATGAACTTCAACTCAACCATTCCGTGGCGTTGGAAACTCTTGCTTTGAACCACAAGTGATTCTCTGGGATGGGCCATCCGTTGTCGATCTGGAGACCAACGGAGGACTGATCATCCAGGCTGAAGCGGCCTACTATATCAGTACCAAGGTAGGGAACCACCCAAATGTCCGAGGTATAGACACAGTTGCTTCTCATAAATGTGTCAACAACAGTTGGATCACCTTTCACCATCATCGGGTAGTTTTGTCCAAGGAAGAGCGAGTTTTCTCCAAGACTATCAATTCTGTGCCAGGGAGAAGGAGTTGGCGCTAGCACACTAGTATCCATCCCGAATTCCATGCAACGGGTGTTGGAATAGGTCCGGAGAGTGCGACCATGGGAGACACATGCTTCCTTAGCAGTAACATCATCAGTGGGCTGTATACACACAAGAAGAGGTGATCCATCGGAATTAGTTGCCAGGCGCCACAGAGTATATGGGCGCTGCTCGTGATCATCACCATCGGCATCTCCCCCTTGGTTATAAATTTTTTCAAGTATAGGTGGTGGGATGTTCACAGGACCTTGGGAACACAAGAATAAGGTTAATTAGTAAAGGGAAACTTGCTAACCCGCATGCATGTGGATGAAACAATTATAATTATGGTGGAAGACAAACGTACCGAAACTACTAGGATGCCATGCAAAAACAGTGCCACAAGTGGTGGCAGCAAACACAAGGCCCTCGTATTGAATTGCATCACAGTACTCACCCGTGTACAGAAACTGATTTTTGATCAATATCTATCGAGTCGAACCACGAAGGACGGCAACAAGCTTGTCGAAGATAGCAACAACTTGATAGTTGTTGTAATTCCAAGAGCGGTTGGGAACTCGACAAATTGCTATATTCCATAGAAGAAAATCACCATGATCATATTTGAATGTGCGTACATTACCGGTGTGCTCAACCTCTGGGCAGTGTGCTGAGATTTTTGGAAGTGGAACCCGGTGACGAGTGTACACATTCACAAGTTCCCACTCGCAGTTGGACCCAATGTAAACAACCCAATCTCCATTTGCGCCTGCCCAAGCCTTGCCCTCAAGCGATGGCATCGTAACATCATATGTATCATTATCAAGCGGCATCAACTTGCACAGGGTGAGGCCTTCGTCGTGCCGGCACCAGTCATCAGGGTCACGACAAAGAAGATAGGGGAGATCAAATCGCTCCTTGACTCTTGGGTTCCTTGCAATGATGTTATTAGTTGAGTCGAGAATGGGCTTGAACGAACCTGCCATGCTAGCCGAGGTGATGACGTCGCACCGATCAATGAGTTCCTCCACCACGTCATCTTTCAGATCAGGGCAAGAATAACGGGGTCGTTTTTGGCCTATTCCCTCCGTGGAGAAGACGATCGAATAATGGCAGAAGAAAGGGTGAAGGGCTGAAGGAAAATGGAGGAGGGAGAGGAAGAGCGTGCGACAGCAGTTCCAAATCGAGAGGGAAAGGCGAAGAGTCGGTGGATGGTTGCGAGTTTGCCACGGT
This sequence comes from Triticum urartu, assembly GCF_003073215.2. Taxonomy (NCBI): domain Eukaryota; kingdom Viridiplantae; phylum Streptophyta; class Magnoliopsida; order Poales; family Poaceae; genus Triticum; species Triticum urartu. The sequence continues at coordinate 70,500,569 of NC_053023.1, read as the reverse complement.
TCACAAAGAGGCGCCCCGGCCTACACGTTCGTTCAGAAATACTCCTACTACCCGCCGACGTCTCACTGATATGTTGGAATGGGACCACATGTCAACGAAACATGGTGTGTAATTTCTTGTGCAAAATGCGATCTGGCCGCGTTGGCCCGAGGTGCCGCATTAGTTATCGACCTTTATTTTTTAATGGCGTGCCGATCAATTTTGAAGCACGACTAACTGGTACTGTACGCAGAGAAAATGGGTTGTATTTGTCCTCCACGGTTTAGAGGCTGACTTGTGGGCCTAGCAAGTTGACGCGTACACAATCAGGAGATGATTGTACGTGGAGAGGATGACAGCAGGGACCCGCCAAGGTCATGAAAGTACGCAAGCAAGTGCCTCCTTATTTCAAGCCAATAAAAGAATGGCTCCTCCTAGTGGCTTTCTAACATATGGGTCCCATGCCATTGTCTACGTAGTCAATAAATGAGAGAATTGCACAACAAGCGGCTGACACCAGGGACCCAGCAGCTCGCCCAGTTATTTTTGTTTTGGGTTAATTTGATAAATGCCACTCCAAATCTAGTGTATCCGAGAAATGCCACTGCAATTTCCAAACTTTGAAAAATGCCATTTCATGCCATTTCTAGTGGCATTTTTTGAAGTCTGGAGTGGCGTTTTTCAAAGTTTGCAAACTGCAGTGGCATTTTTCAAAGTTTGCAAAAACTGCAGTGGCATTTTTCAAAGTTTGGAAATTGCAGTGGCATTTTTATGAATCGCCATAATTGGAGTGGCATTTATCTAATTTGTTTTTGAGACGGAAGCCGGGTGTCAACTGGGCTGTGCGGGACACTCTAGCCTGTCTAGACAACCTTTTCTTTTATGTTTACCACACACCAGCCCAGTAGTTTTTTTTCTTTCTGAAAATGGCTAGCCCAGTTCTTTTGTGATTTATCAAGTAAGTCGCTTTATCAGGCCTGTTGGCCGCAAATCTTTCAAGACGAGGAGAGCTTCATTCGGCTGGCCGAGAGAATGGCCTATCAGTAATGAGAAATGGGATGTACATTTTTAAAACACATCAAACCCGCAATTATTTTCAAATATCTTTTTTTCATTTCGAGATTTTAAATTGCATTGATTTTTATGCGTGGACAATTTATTGGATTTTATATTGATATACATTTATTTTTAAAATCAGTCTGAATGTGACTCGAAATTTCGGGATTAAAAACAGTTCAGACCGCACTGACATATGCGAAATTTCGTATAATTTTTTAACCGTGGCCACAATATGGGCTGTAATGCTAACATAAAGAATATGGGCTCCAAAAAAACCCGTAAGAATTAGCAAATGGGCTATAAATTATTTGAAATAATGGTAGATGGGCTGTATGCTGTTTTCCACAGATTTGAGGCTTTCCATAGATGGCCTGTATACTGTTGGATGTCCATCCAACAGCCGTCGTGCTTCTTCAATCTCTGCTCTTCCTGCTCCAGCCGCTCAAACAAGCGCCGGCGGGACTGCCTGCTCCCTCCTCCCCGCGGCCGGCTGTGCTGCCGCACAGGCCTCACCGCCCCACCGTACTCCCATCGCTGGCCTAGCCATCCCTCTACTCACCCACACCTGCTGTTATTCTCTGGCGACGGCAGACGAACCAGTAAACCCTCGTACAGTCGTACTCCACTCCGCGTGGGAAACAAAAACAATGACCGAGTATTCCCTGCCTCCGTGTCGTTCCCTTCCTAGGCCTCGTCGTCGTCCACCGCCCTGGTGCTCTCGACGTGGCGTGGTCAGCGTGGTCAACGACCGACATGCATCTGAAGTGGACTGTACGTGGAGAGGCTGACAACTGGGTCCACGGCCACACGCAAGGAAATGCCTCCTTATTACGTGCAAAATAATGATTTCCTCCACCTGACATCTGGGACCCACCGAAACGGCCTCTGTATTTCGCGAAAAAAACATTACCGCCGCTGACAGCTCGGACCCACCAGCTATATCTTCGCACGCAAGGAAGAGCCTCCTTATTACGCATAAAAAATGAATACTCCCCCTGCTAGCTGGGACCCAGTATAGTGGGCCTACTAAGTTGACGGGGACGAAGGGCTTCGTCAACTTAGTCAATATGCACGATTCTAGCTCGACTGACCGTACGATGTCCATCCAACGGCCGTAGTGCTTCTTCAACCTCTGGTCTTCTTGCTCCAGCCGCCCAAAGCGCGCTGGTCGTGCCGCCTGCTCCTGCCTCCCGTGGCCGGCTGTGCTGCCACGGAGGCCTCACCGCCCCCATACTACTCCCACCGCTGGCCAGGCCATCCCTCCACTCCACTCACCCACACCCCCTGTTATTCTGCGGCGACGGCAGCGCAGCCGAACCAGTGAACCCTCGTACTCCTCTCCGCATGGGCATCCACTGCCGCGTCTTCCCCGGCTCCGCGTCGTCCCCTTCCTAGGCCTCACCGTCGTCCACTGCCGTGGTGCTATCGACGCGGCGTGGTCAATGTGGTCAACAACCGAATTCCGTCGGAAGAATACTGTACGTGGAGAGGCTGACAGCTGGGTCCACGGCAGCCGCAAGGAAGTGCCTCCTTATTACGCGGAAAATAATTATTCCTCCACCTGACAGCAGGGACCCACCGGACGCCCACCAGTATATCGCGAAAAAAACATTTGCCCCTGACTGCTGGGACCCACCCGACGGGCCACCGTATTTCACGAAAAAAATGTTCCCCCTGCTGTCAGCTTGGACCCACCAGATGTGCCTCCTTATTACGCACGAAAAAATGAATACCCCCTGCTAGCTGGGACCCACCTTGGTGGGAGGCTGACTTGTGGGCCTACTAAGTTGACGGGGACGGAGGGCTTTGTCAACTTAGTCAATATGCACGATTCTAGCTCCAGTGACCGTACGATGTCCATCCAACGGCCATAGTGCTTCTTCAACCTCTGGTCTTCTTGCTCCAGCCGCCCAAACCAGCGCCGGTCGTGCCTCGTGCTCCTGCCTCCCATGGCCGGCTGCAATGCGGGGGAGGCCTCACCGCCCCCTACTACTCCCACCGCGGGCCAGGCCATCCCTCTACTCACCCACACCCCCTGTTATTCTACGGTGACGGCAGCCTCACACCGCAGCGAACCAGTGAACCCTCGTACTCCTCTACGCGTGGGCATCCACTGCCGCGTCTTCCCCGGCTCCGCGTCGTCCCCTTCCTAGGCCTCACCGTCGTCCATCGCCCTGGTGCTCTCGGCGCGGCATGGTCAACGTGGTCAAGGAACGGCTTCCATCGGACGTGGACTGTACGTGGAGAGGCTGACAGCTGGGTCCACGGCCGCAGCAAGGAAGTGCCTCCTTATTACGTGCAAAATAATTATTCCTCCACCTGACAGCGGGGACCCACCAGACAGGCCACCGTATTTCGTGAAAAAAACGTTTGCCCCTGACTGTTGGGACCCACCAGCTACATCTTCGCACGCAAGGAAGTGCCTGACAGTCGGGACCCACCTGGTTGAAGCGTACGTAGCGTTGTCATTCTGGTCGCGAACGTGTACATACATACTGGTCGATGTAGAGGCGCGCACGTGTCGTAGTAGAGGCAAGCACGTGTCATAGTAGAGGCGCGTACGTAGCATGTACGCGTACGTACAGCGGCTAGGGTGCAAGAAAGAAAATACGGCCACATATGTGTACGTACGGGCGGGGTCTCGAACACCTACTCGCGCATACGTACGACCAGGGCTCGTGTACATGGCTGGGTCGGAACAGAGAAACAACGTCGTCGTCGTGTTCATGTGGAGGCAACGGAATGCGTTGTGTTCATGGGGAGGCAACGGAATGCGTCGTGTTCATGGGGAGGCAACGGAACGCGTGGGAGTCAACCGGCTGGGTCGGAACGGAATGCGTGGTCGTGTTCATCGGGAGGGCTTGGACGGAACAGGCGATGGAAACGAGGCATGGCGTACCGCAAAACGGAGGAAACGGCCTTGTGTTCGACCGGCCACGTTCGAAACGGGATCCTGTTCATCGGGAGGGGTCTGGCGTACCGCAAAACAGAGGAAACAAACCTCCTAAGGTCGAAACGGTGGTCCTGTTGATCGGGAGGGGTGTGGCGTACCGCAAAATAGACGAAACGAACTTGTGTTGGAGCGCTACGGTCGAAACGGGGGTCCTGTTCATCGGGAGGGGTGTGGCGTACAGCAAAACGGGACTCCACAGGATACTGTTCATCTCAACCGTCGACCCCCTCCAACCTGCACGAGCTACTGTTCATCCACCGTCGACCTCCTCCAGCCTCCACATGCGACTGTTCATCCACGGGCTCCTGTTCATCCAGCCTCCGCCGCACGCTACTCCATCGGCTATTGTTCAACCAGCCCTCTCCATGGGCTCCTGTTCAACCACCCCTCCACGGGCCACTGTTCATCCTGCCGTCCACCATCTACTGTTCATCCCGCCCTCCACGGGGTGGTCCTGTTCATCCAGCCCTCCACGGGGTCCTGTTCATCCAGCCCCAACCGGCTCGATCGATCGGGGTCCTGTTCATCCAGAGGAAACACCACGGGGTCCTGTTCATCCACCCCCACCGGGAACTTTTCATTCAACACCCCCGCAACGCTCACTATTCATCCAGAGGCAGCATCGATCGGCTTCAGTTAGCAGCAGTAGCGAAGGAATCGATCGCTCGGGTTCTGTAACGCGTAGCCTGCAGTGCAATCGCTCGGGTTCAGTTAGAGCCCAATGCCTCGCATGGGTTCAGTTAGAGCCAATGCCTCACACACGCGCGCGTACGTGTACGAGAGAAGCGCGCATCGCTCGGCCCCCGACCTCCCACCGTAACCGGGAACTCCCCAAAATTTTCCTCCCCCTCGCTTCTACCATGGTTTTTTCCGTCATGGACGGCCCAAAGAATGTCATGCAGCTGCGTCTCCGGCCCGCCCAGGACGAAAAGCCCATTTTCTGTCATGATTTTTTGTCATAGAAGTAGGAGCCCACCACATCTATGATGATACCGGGTTTTGTCACAATTATCGTCATAGAAGTGTCATATGTATGACAGAAAAAAATTCGTTCAGCCCAAAATGTCACGGATGTGTCTTTTTTTGTAGTGTTTCATGGATATAAAAACATAGATTTGATCATAAACTCTAAGTTCATCGATCCGTGGCACCCCGGCTCAGAGAAAACCAGAACGCCCCGTATTCCAGCCCAGAGATCGAGGTGAAGTCTTCTGGAATATGGCACCACTTAGTATAGGACAAACCAGCTCTCTACTACAACACGAATATGAATACGAGGTCTCCAATATTACAATGAATAACATCGGCTCAACGACACTACGCCAACCACGCTTGCTCTATACAAGCAGCATAACAACTCAAGGCAGCGGAACAACTACTGGCAGTGGAACAATGAACGGCGATGATGGACTCCAATCCGCAGGGACTCTGGCTGGAACGTTTATCCTAGCTCGCAAACACAGGAACAACACCAAACAAGCAAGAAATCTAGGCACGACCTGCAAGCTGGCATGACACGCCAGGTCAGTACATTGAATGTACTTGCAAGCTCACAATAACCAGAAGCATTCAAGACAAACAACAACATGGCAATTACAGGGTAAGCAGGAATTATTATGAGATCATCAAGATAACATGGCACGAACAACATGAACATAATATCGCTAGAACAATAGGAGCATGGCGTGAACATATAAATTTGATGATACTAGCATGCAACATGATGACACTATATGCACCATTTATTCTGCTCGGGTTACTTCGTAACCATCACATGCATCACTTACCAACCTCAGACATCACACGATCATCTCAGGATCGAATCAAGCTTGGTATAAACAGTACCATAGTAATCATTAAATGACCACAAGGAGCTTGATCTTTACCCACGATTCTCGCACAACATCACGAATATCCAACAACTCGGTATCCTCGATACCACGGTGATCATTCACGGATCACAAATGGAACCACTCTGGGCTCAACGGGTTACCTCGTAACCAAATGGTGATCATTCACGGATCAAAAACGGAACCACTCTTGGTTCAACGGGTTACCTCGTAACCAAACGGTGATCATTTCACGATCACCACCAATCTCTTTCTCATCATCGAACCGGGGTTTTTATTAAGCAAGTTATTATTATTACTGTTGACCCACAGTGTGACCGACATGAACTGGGCCCTTATCCGCGGGCACAACTATCGATAGATTTAATATACACTCTGCAGAGGTTAGTGCACTGTACCCACACCACGGAACCCATGGCCTCTCGCTCCCATTCGGGTGGACCAACGGCATTCCGACAAAACTGATCTACTGTCATGACACTCTCCCGGCCACTCTGACCAACTCCCCTCTCGGCCAGGTCATGGGTGGCCCCGTGCCTACCAAAGGCACCAACGGCCACCGTCGTGGCAAAACGGCCACCATCATGGCAAAACGGCCCCAAACAGGGACAATCCGGATAGAACAACAACGGGCACACAAGGTTATGTCTGCTTACCGGGCCAGGGTACCGCACACCCATAACCTTCCCTCGTTGGTGGCACCGGCGAGAGGCACGACAATAGACCCAGTTAGGACCTTCCCATAAAGGTAAGCGTGGTTGCACTGGTCAGCTCAATATGGTGGCACCATGACTCAGCCAATAGTTGTTCAAGTTCAATTTAATCCGGTTAAACTTGAATGCAATATGCCGAGTCATGATAAAATAACATGATGCAATTACAATGCATGTGCCTGATATCAACATAATCATGAGGGTACAACATAACTATCCACCATATCAACAATGAATCATATCCAAGTGAGCATGGCATACTGACTAGCATGAACATCACAAGTACATACTTCTCAGAAACATAGCAGGACCACTAGCATTAACAATAAATATCATGCAAGAACATATCAACAATGTCATCATGCAAGCATTCAACCAACTGGATGCAATGGAACATGCATAACAACGGTACTCGGGACAGACGGCAGTCATGCACCGAAGACCATTACCAACATCAACATGTACTACTAGCAAGTATAAGCATATTAAAGGAATACCAGCAACTAGCAGGGCATGATAACCAGGTGCATAACAACATAGCAAGAAAGTAAGCACTAACCAAGAATCATTACCGAACAACGATAACCATATTTTAAACAAGAAAACAGTTAATAAATATTCAAGTTGAAAACCATGGCTACTGCATGACTATCATGCAAGTGGGTATTGTGGCTTTCCTGGGGATGAAGAATGCACCGGGGAGATGTGCGGAACGATCGTGGAACAAATCGCCGGAAAAGTTCTCTCTCAGAGGGGGCTGATTAGGGGCAAGGGCAAAAAGGTCATTTTCACAGTGTCAAACCATAGTGAAAATGAAACCAACAGAACGGGCTCGACGAAACAAAGACGTGGGCTTTGGATTCACCTCATTTGGGGTTAGGATCAAAAAGATATAGAGGTTTTTCTGCCAGGGACCTATCTATAAAGAAATCATCACAAATAGGCCCTCGCCTGGAAAAACAGAAAACGTACTTTGCGGAAATACGCCTTCACCTCTGGAAAACGTACTACTCGCTACAATAGAGACAAAATACGCTTTCAGAAAAGGAAAACGTATTGGGTGAAGGAGAGGGAAAATACGCTTTGTAAAAGCAAAAACGCACTCACGGGTTTGCGCCTCCACCTAATCCAGTCACCAGGGTGCGGGGCCGGGCCTAGTCTCGCTGACATGTGGGGCCTATGGGGGTCCAAGGCCAGCTGGCGGGGAGGGATCGTCGCCTTCGTCTTCTCCCCGTGCTCGCCCGCGGTCCAGAGAGAGGCCGCCGGCGCCGGCGCTCGCCTGGCCGACTCTGGCCATCCCCCGAGCCGTGTAGCAGGTCGGCGCGCTCAGGGAGATGAGCCGCACCCGCCTGGAGCATCCACACACCACGGGGAGGACGGCGTCAAGCAAGGCCATGGCTACAGCGGACGGTGGCTCCGGGCGGTGATGGGCTTGCGGCCAGAGGCCACCGGAGGAGGAGATGAGGTGTTGGGGTGGCTCCGGGGTGGTGATGGAGGTCGCCGGGGGTGGAGAAGAGGAGGGGGAGGCCCGGCTTCGGGCTAATTTAGCCGGAGGACTGAGGGCGACCACAGAGGCAATGGAGGGGCAAGAGGGGCGCTTGAGCTCGGGCAAGTGGTTGGAGAGGTATAGAAGAGGGAGGAGAGGAGGCTGATGAGCTCGGGAGGCCGCGGGGATGGCTATATATAGGCGGGGCAAAGGCACGGCCTCGGGTGCCGCCGCTCACGTCCGGCCGAAGCTCTGGCGAGGCTCAGCGTGCACGGGAGGGTGCGGGAACACGACGAGCCATTGATTCAGAGATCACGGAGGGGTAGATGACGCTGGAGAGCAGAGGAAGAGGCCAAACCGAGCTCGGAGCCAAACAGAGCACACTGCACCCCTGGACGCGTGGCGACGAGTGCTGATGGAGGGGCTTACAGAGGGGGAAATGGCTCCAGGAGGACGGCGACGATGCGGGGAACACGGTAGACAGGCCCATGCTCGCTGAGGTGCCGAGCAAAGAAGGGGGCCCGAGCAAGAAGATGTTCTGGGCGCGGCCAGTGTGTGCCAAAGCGGTGGTCACCGCGCGCACTGGTGCATACCGTGCCACACGGCCGGCCAAACGATTTCTGGGGATTTGTCCTTCCTGGGGAGGTTGCAACTGAGGTGGTAGTTCGGTGAAAATCACTTTGGTTAAATGGTAATCTACTTCTGAAGTTTACTGCAGTAAACTTGAACGTGCACTGGTGATCCATAGGAAAGTGATGGTGGTCAATGGAGTTATCTGGGAGGTTTACCTCAGTAAGGACTACGATCCTGGGGAGTTTGAGGAGATTAGGATCAAGATTTAATATAGTTGCTAAGCAACTGCCAAATTTGGTTAGAAAATAAATCAGGAAGGTGCACTCACATGGAGAAGGTTTAGTTATTTGGCCATACTAAGAGGCTATAAAAATTTCATACCAATTCGACAAGCCAAAATGGTACTTGCTTCACAAACATCTCCTCTGGATAGAAACTTGCAAAACTTACACAAGGCAATTGGATTAACTAGTTGAGCTAAAACTTGGTGGAGGGATTTGATATAGGTAGAAGCATTTCCTCGTAAAGTTTCAGCTCATTTGGAGCAATATAAAATATAGTTGCTTCACAAGCTGAAAATCTGACCAGAATCTAAGATTTGGAGCTGGGCTCACATAGGTAAGTTACATGAGCTCAAATTTGGTGGAGAGTCATGATTTGATCATATGAATGACCTTGCAACATTGCAACTCATTTGGATATGCCTAGCTTGTACTTCCTTTACAATTACTTCCCTCAGACAGGAACTTTGAAAATTTGCTCAGGAATATTTACTAGGCAAATTGAGTTGAATTTTTGCATGAGGCAATTATTTGGACAGGGAAGGATGTCCAAGATGTTTGGGTTGAATTGGGCAAATATAAATGGCACTTGCTTCACAAACTACCATTCAGGACATAACAGAAAATGAATTTATTGAGCATGATGGGAAACATGGACAATGATATATTTTGCCATATTTGAGGAATATATGACCCAAAAAATTTATGAGAATTATTTGGGAATTTTAGGAGTGACAGAAATATAGGTTGCTTCACAACCTAGGGTTTTAAAGGGTTATTCCTTTATCAGACAAGGAATATTCCCAACAAAAGAATTTTGGGTTAGGTCAAGGATGGAAATGACATGATCTTGGGATGATGATGAGGGTGACAAGCCACTATAAAACCTAGGAAGACATGATCTTCCCAAGTTTCAGAACCACATAGCCATGGAAAAGCAAAACAAAATAGGAAATCCAAGAAAATCAAAGGAAAAAGAAAAGGGTAAAAATCCAGGCTGTTACACGATCCCAACAAACACACCGCAAAAGAGTTACATCATATGGATCTCCAAGAGACCATTGTATTGAGAATCAAGAGAGAGAGAGAGAGAGAAAGAGAGAGAGAGATGAAGCCATCTTGCTACTAACTACGGACCCGAAGGTCTACAAAGAACTACTCACGCATCATCGGAGAGGCACCAATGGAGGTGGCGAACCCCATCCGAGATGGTGTCTAGATTGGATCTGGTGATTCTGGACACTGCGGCGGCTGGATGAATATTTCATCGACTCCCCTATGGTTCTGGTATTTTTGGGGTATTTATAGAGCAAAGAGGCGGTCCGAGGGCACCCGAGGTACAACTAGGGCCCATTTCCTTCCTTCTGGCCCATAAAAAATTTCCGTAAAGTCTCATGGCATTTGGACTCCGTTTGATATTGATTTTCTATGATGTAAAAACATGGAAAAAACAGCAACTGGCACTTGGCACTATGTCAATAGGTTAGTACCAAAAAATGATATAAAATGATTATAAAACATCCAAGAATGATAATAAAACAACATGGAACAATAAAACAGAATTTTTGATATGGAGTGCTGTTCATCAAGTCATATCATATTCTTTTCTTTATAGCATGGACATTTGGACTTTTATGTGATTCGAGGCAATAGTCTAGTTTTGACATAATAATTTAGATACTCAAGCATATCAACAAGCAACCATTTCTTTCAAAATATCAATGCTAAAATAAGTTATCCCTAGACCATCATGCTCAAACATTAATCCATTCATGAAATACACTCGAATATTAACTACACCCAATACTTGAGCATGATCATATTGCCTCCTAGTTGGCGCTTTTATGAGAGAAGATGGAGACTCAAAATAAAAATTGCATAAAGTAAAAGAAAGGCCCTTCGCAGAGGGAAGTTGGGATTTGTAGAGGTGCTAGAGCTCAAAGCGAAAATTTGAGATAAAAACATTTAGGGAGGTGCATCCATCCCACCAACGAAAACGACTTAGAGTTCCCAATACTTTCTATGCATAGATATATCATAGGCGGTTCCCAAACAGAAAATAAAGTTTATTATTTTTTCCACCATAATGTTCACTTTCCATGGCTAACCGTATCCACGGGTGCCCTCCATACCAACACTTTCCAAGGAATTTATTATTTGACAACATAAAGTAAATTCATTTCTTTTTGCATTTCAGGACTGGGCATCCCTAATACCTTTGCCTTACTCTCGTGCAATGACAAGTGAATAAACACTCATCTTGAGAATAACACATCTAGCATGGAAAATATTAGCCACCCCTGATAACCCACAAGTATAGGGGATCGCAACAGTTTTCGAGGGTAGTTCAACCCAAATTTATAGATTTGACACAAGGGGAGCCAAAGAATATTCTCAAGTATTAGCAGCTGAGTTGTCAATTCAACCACACCTGGAAACTTAATATCTGCAGCAAAGTGTTTAGTAGCTAAGTAATATGATAGTAGTGGTAACGGTAGCAAAAGTAATATTATTGGGTTTTATAGTGATTGTAACAGTAGCAACGGAAAAGTAAATAAGCGAAGAACAATATATGAAAAGCTCGTAGGCAATGGATCGGTGATGGATAATTATGTCGGATGTGTTCAATCATGCAACAGTTATAACATAGGGTGACACAGAACTAGCTCCAGTTCATCAATGTAATGTAGGCATGTATTCCGAATATAGTCATCCGTGCTTATGGAAAATAACTTGCATGCCATCTTTTGCCCTACCCTCTCGTGGCAGCGGGGTCCTATTGGGAACTAAGGGATATTAAGGCCTCCTTTCAATAGAGTACCGGACCAAAGCATTAACACATAGTGAATACATGAACTCCTCAAACTACGGCATCACTGGTAAGTATCCTGATTATTGTCACTTCGGGGTTAACGGATCATAACACATAATAGGTGACTATAGACTTGCAAGATAGGATCAAGAACTCACATATATTCATGAAAACATAATAGGTTCAGATCTGAAATCATGGCACTCGGGCCCTAGTGACAAGCATTAAGCATAGCAAAGTCATAGCAACATCAATCTCTGAACATAGTGGATACTAGGGAGCAAACCCTAACAAAATTAACTCGATTACATGATAAATCTCATCCAACCCATCACCGTCCAGCAAGCCTACGATGGAATTACTCACGCACGGCGGTGAGCATCATGAAATTGGTGGAGGAAGGTTGATGATGACGATGGCGACGGATTCCCCTCTCCGGAGCCCCGAATGGACTCCAGATCAGCCCTCACGAGAGAGTTTAGGGCTTGGCGGCGGCTCCATATCGTAAAACGCGATGAATCCTTCTCCCTGATTTTTCTCTCCCCGAAAGTGAATATATGGAGTCAAGATGGACGTCAGTGGAGCATCAGGGGGCCCACGAGGCAGGGGCGCGCTCAGGGGGGTAGGCGCGCCCCCACCCTCGTGGACAAGGTGTGGCCCCCCTGACGTGGATTCTTCTTCCAGTATTTTTTATATTCCAAAAATAATCTCCGTTGATTTTCAGGTCATTCCGAGAACTTTTATTTCTGCACAAAAATAACACCATGGCAATTCTGCTGAAAACGACGTCAGTCCGGGTTAGTTCCATTCAAATCATGCAAGTTAGAGTCCAAAACAAGGGAAAAAGTGTTTGGAAAAGTAGATATGACGGAAACATATCAACTCCCCCAAGCTTAAACCTTTGCTTGTCCTCAAGCAATTTAGTTGATAAACTGAAAGTGATAAAGAAAAACTTTTACAAACTCTGTTTGCTCTTGTTGTTGTAAATATGTAAAGCCAGCATTCAAGTTTTCAGCAAAGATTATGAACTAACCATATTCACAATAACACTTAAGTCTCATGTTTACTCATATCAATGGCATAATCAACTAGCGAGCAATAATAATAAATCTCGGATGACAACACTTTCTCAAAACAATCATAATATGATATAATAAGACGGTATATCGCTAGCCCTTTCTGAGATCGCAAAACATAAATTCAGAGCACCTTTAAAGATCAAGGACTGACTAGACATTGTAATTCATGGTAAAAGAGATCCAGTCAAGTCATACTCAATGTAAACTAACAATAATACATGCAAATGACAGTGGTGCTCTCCAACTGGTGCTTTTTAATAAGAAGATGATGACTCAACATAAAAGTAAATTGATAAGCCCTTCGCAGAGGGAAGCAGGGATTTGTAGAGGTGCCAAAGCTCGATTTTGAAATAGAGATGAATAATATTTTTGTAACGCCCGGATAATCACGCTACAGTGATCTCACGTTAATGGTGACACGTCACCTCTGTCACTGTAATTAATTTCGGGTTAATTCAAAACCGTTTCAAATTTAAATCCTAATTAAGTCAAACGACAAAAGTTTTCAAATATTAAAATAAAATGTTCGGGCTATGTCTATTATTGCATCGGTAATTATGGTGAAGTAAACACATTTTTATAAAATGCCTAAATGCTTTTAAATGACTTAAAACAGAAAAGAAAAAAAACAAACAAATAGAAAACAAAAAAAAGAAAGAGAAAGACCCCCACTGGGCTTCGGCCCAGCAGGCCGGCCCATTCGACCGCAGGCCCAACCGGCCTCCCCCACGCCTCCCTTACCTCCCCCCCACGACCGAAACCCTAGCTCACCCCCACCCCACTCGCACCACTCCTCCCTGGATCTGGATCGGGAACTCCCGATCCCCTCGCCCCCGCACGCCGACGCCAGCGCCCGGAGCCCCCCCGCCGGACTGCTTCACTCTCCCTCGCCGGCCTGCTTCCCTCTACGCCGTCGGCCCCCCCAACCTTCCCCGAGCCCGCTGCCCGAACCCCTACTCCCCCCCGTGAGCACGCCCCGCGCTCCCCCTCCTCTCTCTCTCTCTCGCCCGTGGCCACGCGCCGACCCTTGCCGCTGCTCTCCCTCCGCCGTTGCCTCCCCGTGCACAGCGCCCGCTGCGCCGTTGCTGCCTTACCCCGCACGCGCCGTCCCGCGTGCTCCACTGGCCTCCTTGTCGCGAGCCTCGTGCGCCTCCCCCCTACTCGTTGCTGCTCTGGCGCGGCTCTGCCCGCGCCACCGCGCAGCCACCGCGCTCTGCGTCCCTGACTGGCGCCCGCTGCGTGTCGTCCCACGGCGCTCCCCGCCCCTGCTGCTCCTTCCCCGTGCGACGCGCTGTCGCCTCTCCCCCTCCTGCGCCTTGTCCGCCTTGGCCTCGCCCTCGCCCTGCAACTCGCCTCGCCACGACTGCCTGCAGCTACTGCTGCTCCGCTGCCGTGTGCCATCTGCCGCGACGGCCCTCTCCGCTACCCGCGCCGCCCTGCTCCGGCTGCGGCCGCGACCGTCGGTGCCCACAGGGCCGTTGCCCTTCACCCCAGCGCCAGTCGCCGCCTCTTCGGTGGCTCGCCGGAGCCCCGTCCGCCCCATCGTGGCCGCCGCTCCCCAACCGCGCCCAAACGGGATGGGCGTCAGCCCCAGCGCCTGAAACCCGTCTACCCAGCGCCCGTTAAGGCCGCTGGGCCTATGACAGCTAGGCCCCACCCCCCATGTGCCAATGACAGGTGGGCCTAGACCCAGAACGAAAACGATTTATAAAAATATATATAATTAATTAAAAATAAATAAATTAGTAATAAGTAAATAAAAATGTTAATTAATTAATTAACTAAATTAATTAACTTAATTAATCCTGTTTAATTAAACTAATTAAACATTAGGTACCTAGTTAACTAATTAAACTGATTAATAGGTTAATTTGGTTATTATACCTATGACATGTGGGACCCACACGTCAGCGACCCAGTCAACACCTTTGTTGACTGCTGACATCATGCTGATGTCATGATGACATCAGCATGTACTGTTCTGGATAATGTTAGAATTAAGTAATTAAATAAATCCAAAAAATGATTTAAACCTTTTAAAATTAATATAAAATAAACCGTAACCCGGATGAAAATACTTTGTACGTGAAAGTTGCTCAGAACGACGAGACGAACCCGGATACGCAGCCCGTTCGTCCGCCACGCATCCCTAACCTATCCAACTCGCAACTTTCCCCCTCCGGCTCCTCTGCCCGAAAACGCGAAACGCCAGGGATACTTTCCCGGATGTTTCCCCCCTTCACCGGTATCACCTCATACCGCGTTAGGGCATGCCTAGCACCACGCTTTGCTTTGTCATGCATCGTTATGCATCTGTTTGCATTGTATTTATTGTTTCTCCCCCCTCTTCTTCCGCTAGACACCGAGACCGACGCCGCTGCTACCCAGTACGACTACGGAGTTGACGACCCCTCTCTCTTGCCAGAGCAACCAGGCAAGCCCCCCCTTTGATCACCAGATATCGCCTACTCTTCTCTATACTGCTTGCATTAGAGTAGTGTAGCATGCTACTGCTTTCCGTTATTCCTGTCCTGATGCATAGCCTGTCCTTGCTACTACTGTTGTTACCATTACCTGCTATCCTACTGCTTATTATAGGATGCTAGTGTTCCATTAGTGGCCCTACACTCTTGTCCGTCTGCTATGCTATACTACTGGGCCGTGATCACTTCGGGAGGTGATCACGGGCATATACAATATACTTTGCACAGTTACCTTACCTGTGATACTGTTCGGAGATGGGGGCTGAAGGGGCAGGTGGCTCCATCCCGGTAGAGGTGGGCCTAGGTTCCCGACGGCCCCCGACTGTTACTTTGAGGCGGAGCGACAGGGCAGGTTGAGACCACCTAGGAGAGAGGTGGGCCTGGCCCTGGTCGGCGTTCGCAGATACTTAACACGTTTAACGAGATCTTGGTATTTGATCTGAGTCTGGCTACTGGCCTATACGCACTAACCATCTACGCGGGGACAGTTATGGGCACTCGACGTCGTGGTATCAGCCGAAGCCTTCGTGACATCAGCAACGGAGCGGCACGCGCTGGATTGGACTGGAACGGCTACTAGGCTAGGTCTGCTTCCGGCCTCCCACGCAACGTGCAGGTGTGCTAAGGGCGATGGGCCCAGACCCCTGGGCGCTTAGGTTTAGACCGGCGTGCTGACCTCTCTGTTGGTCTAGGTGGGGCTGCGACGTGTTGATCTTCCGAGGCCGGGCATGACCCAGAAAAGTGTGTCCGGCCAAATGGGATCGAGCGTGTTGGGTTATGCGGTGCACCCCTGCAGGGAAGTTAATCTATTCGAATAGCCGTGATCTTCGGTAACAGGACGACTTGGAGTTGTACCTTGACCTTATGACAACTAGAACCGGATACTTAATAAAACACACCCTTCCAAGTGCCAGATACAACCGGTGATCGCTCTCTCACAGGGCGACGAGGGGAGGATCATTGGTTAGGATTATGCTATGCGATGCTACTTGGAGGACTTCAGTCTACTCTCTTCTACATGCTGCAAGACGGAGGCTGCCAGAAGCGTAGTATTCGAAAGGACTAGCTATCCCCCCCTTATTCCGGCTTTCTGCAGTTCAGTCCACATATGATACCCTTATTCCATTTGATACCAATGCATACATATGTAGTATAGCTCCTTGCTTGCGAGTACTTTGGATGAGTACTCATGGTTGCTTTCTCCCTCTTTTCCCCCTATCCCTTCTACCTAGTTGTCGCAACCAGATGTTGGAGCCCAGGAGCCAGACGCCACCTTCGACGATGACTCCTACTACACCGGAGGTGCCTACTACTACGTGATGCCCGCTGACGACGACCAGGAGTAGTTAGGAGGATCCCAGGCAGGAGGCCTGCGCCTCTTTCGATCTGTATCCCTGTTTGTGCTAGCCTTCTTAAGGCAAACTTGTTTAACTTATGTCTGTACTCAGATATTGTTGCTTCCGCTGACTTGTCTATGATCGAGCTCTTGTATTCGAGCCTTCGAGGCCCCTGGCTTGTAATATGATGCTTGTATGACTTATTTTATTTGTAGAGTTGTGTTGTGATATCTTTCCGTGAGTCCCTGATCTTGATCGTACACGTTTGCGTGTATGATTAGTGTACGATTAAATCGGGGGCGTCACAATTTTGAGCGGTATACTTTCATTGTCAACATAACAACTGAGAGATATCGATATCTTCCATGCTACACACATTATAGGCGGTTCCCAAGCAGAATGGTAAAGTTTATACTCTCCACCACCAAGAAGCATCAATCCATGGCTTGTACGAAACAACGGGTGCCTCCAACTAACAACAATCCTGGGGGAGTTTTTTTGCAATTATTTTGATTTGATTTGAGCATGGGACTGGGCATCCCGGTGACCAGCCATTTTCTCGTGAGTGAGGAGCGGAGTCCACTCCTCTTGAGAATAACCCGCCTAGCATGGAAGATACAGACAGCCGTAGTTCATACATGAGCTATTCGAGCATACAAAACCGAATGTTTATTTGAAGGTCTAGAGTTTGGCACATACAAATTTACTTGGAACGGCAGGTGGATACCGTATATAGGTAGGTATGGTGGACTCATATGGAACAACTTTGGCGTTTATGGAATTGGATGCACAAGAAGTATTCCCGCTTAGTACAAGTGAAGGCTAGAAAGAGACTGGGAAGCGACCAGCTAGAGAGCGACAACTGTCATGAACATGCATTAAAATTAATCAACACCGAATGCAAGCATGAGTAGGATATAATTCACCATGAACATAAATATCGTAGAGGCTATGTTGATTTTGTTTCAACTACATGCATGAACATGTGCCAAGTCAAGCCACTCGAATCGTTCAAAGGAGGATACCACCCCATCATACCACATCACAACCATTTTAATACCATGTTGGCACACAAGGTAAACCATTATAAACTCCTAGAAAATTAAGCATGGCATAAGAAACTATAATCTCTAATTATCATTGCAAACGTGTTTCATTCATAATAGTCTGAATCGGGAACGGTGGACTAATCATATTTACAAAAAACAAGAGAGGTCGAGTTCATACCAGCTTTTCTCATCTCAATCAATTCATCATATATCGTCATTATTTCCTTTCACTTGCATGACCGAATAGTGTGGATAATAATAATAGTGGACGTGCATTGGACTAAGCTGGAATCTGCAAGCATTACATTCAAGGGAGAAGACAAGGTAATATGGGCTCTTTGTTAGATCAACAATAATGCATATGAGAGCCACTCAACATTTTCATTAAGGCCTTCTCCTCTCGACCCCCAAGGAAAAAGAAAAGAAACAAAACTATTTACACGGGAAAGCTCCCAACAAGCAAAAGAAGAACGAGAAATCTTTTGGGGTTTTCTTTTAATTACTACTACTACAGGCATGGAAAGCAAACTAACTAAAAGCTACAACTATTTTTTTTGTTTTTCTTAAGTTTTTTTCAAACACACAAGAAGAAAGCTTAAAAAGAAAATAAACTAGCATGGATGATACAATGAAAAAGTATGAGCACCGACAACGACCATGAGTGTGTGAACATGAATGTAATGACGGTGAGAAATACGTACTCCCCCAAGCTTAGGCATTTGGCCTAAGCTGGTCTATGCCCATGGATCAAAGTTGTAGCTGGGGTCGTACTGAGATGCAGCGGCAATTGCCTAATGAGCTGCAGCTTGGAGGCGAGCTGCCTCCGTCCTCCTCTCGTACTCGTTTGCCTCCTCCCTGGTTATAACATATCTCCCTTTTGCCTGAAAGTCAAAGAAAGTAGGAGCAGAGAGAGCGATGTGCTAGGCGCGTTGTCTGTCAAAGATTAGTCGGTACTGGAGGAACTGATCGTTCCTCTCTACAAACTGATGACGAACCATGGCATTATAATCTAAATAAGTAGGAGGCAAGTCAATATCATCTCCGCGTAAGGGTATGTCAAGAAAATCAGCTAAACGGGTTGCATAAATTCCACCAAATAAATCTCCATCAATACTATTATTATGCAATCTACGTGCAATAATGGCCCCCAAGTTATATTGTCTATCTCCTAATACAGCACTCTTGAGAACACTAAGATCAGGAACACACATGTGACCTGCCTCATCCTTGCCGTTAATGCATCTACCTATGAAGAGAGCAAAATATTGTATGGCAGGAAAATGAATGCTCCCTATGGTAGCTCGCGTGATTTCCCTAGATTCCCCCACAGTTATACTAGCAAGAAAGTATTTATATTCAGATTTGCGAGGTTCACTAACATTACCCCACTGTGGGAGTTTACAAGCAGTATTAAAATCTTCTAAGTCCATGGTATAAGATTTAGCATAAAGATCAAATAGGACAGTTTGAGAATTGCGCGATGATGTAAATTTAAACCTTCTCACGAAGGAATCAGTTAGGTGATAATATTGGGGGCACTTATCTGCCTCGAAGCTCTCAAGATCAGCTTTACGCACATATGCGTCAAATTCTTCCTTGATGCCTGCCTGGACCATGAAATCTTCGGACGGCCATTCACAAGGCCACACTTGAGCATCTCTTGGTAGTTCATTGTCCGGCTCGTGTATTGCGGGCCTGGGTCCTTGCTTCCTTGAGGAACCACCTTGGTACATTTTCCTAAACATATTTCTTCCTCTGAAAAATTTCTGAAATTTTTAGTAACTCAAAAATAAAAGTGAACCAAACTCAACAAAATTGATAGAAACTACTCCTACAAGTGCCTAGAGGCTATGTCATGCATTAAAACTGTTTTTGACCACATAAATTTGACATGCAAGCTCAAGAACAGGGTCACATAAGCAGCAAAAATTTGCAATGAATAAAGCACTAGAACAAAAACTAATTGGACCATTGGAGGAGTCACATACCAAAGAACAACCCCCCAAAGCAGTTTTGTGAGAGGAGCTTTGAGCAAGGAGATCGAAAATGGCAGCAAGATGAGCAAGAACTCGGGTTTGAGCTGGTGGATGATTTTTTTATGGAGCAAGACGAAGTGTGTGGGTGCAAGGATAAGTGGAGGGGACCCATGTGGGGTCCATGACGTAGGGGGCGCGCCCTCCACCCTCGTGGGCACGTGGCTACTCCCCCTGCTGTGTTCTCAGTTCCTAAAATCCTCAAATATTCTAGAAAAAAAATCATATTTCATTTTCAGGGCATTTGGAGAACTTTTATTTGTGGGGTATTTTTATATTGCAAGGATAATTCAGAAAACAGACAAAAAAATACTATTTTTGCTTTATTTAATATAAATAATAGAAAGTAAAAAGAGGGTACACAAAGTTGTGTTTTCTAAATTCATCCATCTCATGCTCATCAAAAGGAATCCACTAACAAGGTTGATCAAGTCTTGTTAACAAACTCATTTCGAATAACATGAAACCAGAGAATTTTCGAATAACACTAGGTTACATCAACGGGGACATGCACATCCCCAACAATAAGAATGTCATATTTCTTCTTGACAGTAGGAAGAGGAAATTCAAAACCTCCAATAGTAATTGTTGAAAATTTTCCAATAGAATTGATACTTTGGACTTGAGGTTGTTTCCTCGGAAAGTGTACCATATGCTCATTACCATTAACATGAAAAGTGATGTTGCCGTTGTTGCAATCAATAACAGCCCCAACAGTATTCAAAAAGGATCTACCAAGGATAATCGACATACTATCGTCCTCGGGAATATCAAGAATAACAAAGTCCGTTAAAATAGTAACGTTTGCAACCACAACAGGCACATCCTCACAAATACCGACAGGTATAGTAGTTGATTTATCAGCCATTTGCAAAGATATTTCAGTAGGTGTCAACTTATTCAAATCAAGTCTACGATATAAAGAGAGAGGCATAACACTAACACCGGCTCCAAGATCACATAATGCAGTTTTAACATAGTTTCTTTTAATGGAGCATGGTATAGTTGGTACTCCTGGATCTCCAAGTTTCTTTGGTATTCCACCCTTAAAAGTATAATTAGCAAGCATGGTGGAAATTTCAGCTTCCAGTATTTTTATTTTATTTGTAACAATATCTTTCATGTATTTAGCATAAGGGTTCATTTTAAGCATATCAGTCAAACGCATACGCAAAAAGATAGGTCTAATCATTTCAGCAAAGCACTCAAAATCCTCATCATCCTTTTTCTTGGATGGTTTAGGAGGAAAAGGCATGGGTTTCTGAACCCACAGTTCTCTTTCTTTACTGTGCTTCCTAGCAACAAAGTCTCTCTTATCATAACGTTGATTCTTTGATTGTGGGTTATCAAGATCAAAAGCAGGTTCAATCTCTACATCATTATCATTACTAGGTTGAGCATCAACATGAACATCATCATTAACATTATCACTAGGTTCGTGTTCATTATTAGATTGTGTTTCAGCATCAGAAATAGAAATATCATTGGGATTCTCAGGTGTGTCAACAACAGGTTCACTAGAAGCATGCAAAGTCCTATAATTTTTCTTTTTCTTCCTTTTAGGAGAACTAGGTGCATCAATATTAGTTCTCTGAGAATCTTGCTCAATTCTCTTAGGGTGGCCCTCAGGATACAAAGGTTCCTGAGTCATTTTACCCCCTCTAGTCATAACTCTAATAGCATTATCATTTTCTTATTATTTAATTCATTGAGCAAATCATTCTAAGCTTTAAGTACTTGGTCTACTTGAGTTGTAACCATGGAAGCATGTTTACTAAGAAGTTTAAGTTCAGCTTTAACTCTAGACATATAATCACTCAAGTGTTTAAGCATATCATCATTGTGTTTTAATTGTCTACCAACATAAGCATTGAAGTTTTCTTGTTTAACAATAAAGTTATCAAACTCATCCAAGCATTGGCTAGCAGACTTATAACGAGGGATATCACCTTCATCAAATCTATAGAGAGAATTTACCTTTACTACCTGTGTCGGGTTATCAAGACCATGCATTTCTTCAATAGGTGGTAAATTCTTAACATCTTCAGCTTTAATACCTTTTTCTTTCATAGATTTCTTTGCCTCTTGCATATCTTCAGGACTGAGAAATAGAATGCCCCTTTTCTTCGGAGATGGCTTAGGAGTTGATTCAGGAAGTGTCCAATTATTTTCATTAGTCAACATATTATTCAATAGCAATTCAGCTTGATCAACATTTGTTTCCTTGAAAACACAACCAACACAACTATCTAGGTAATCTCTGGAAGCATCGGTTAGTCCATTATAAAAGATATCAAGTATTTCATTTTTCTTGAGAGGATGATCACGCAAAGAATTAAGTAATCGGAGAAGCCTCCCCCAAGCTTGTGGGAGACTCTCTTCTTCAATTTGCAAAAAAAATATATTTCCCTCAAGGTAGCTTGTTTCTTATGAGCGGGGAAATATTTAGCAAAGAAGTAATAAATCATATCATGGGGACTACGCACACAACCAGGATCAAGAGAATTAAACCATGTTTTAGCATCACCCTTTAATGAGAACAGAAACAACTTAAGGATAAAGTAATAGCGAGTTTTCTCATCATTAGTGAACAGGGTGGCTATATCATTTAATTTAGTAAGATGTGCCACAACAGTTTCAGGTTCATAGCCATAAAAAGGATCAGATTCAACCAAAGTAATTAACTCAGGGTCGACAGAGAAATCATAATCCTTATCAGGAATAAAGATAGGTGAAGTAGCAAAAGCATGGTCATATTTCATTCTAGCATTCAAAGACTTTTCTTTAAGCTTAGCTAATAATTTCTTAAGATCAGATCTATCATTGCAAGCTAAGAAGTCTCTAGTAGTTTCTTCATCCATAACATAACCCTCAGGCACAACAGGCAATTCATATCTAGGGGGAGAATCTTCATCATCACTTTCATCAATATTATCAGTTTCAATAATTTCATTCTCTCTAACCCTAGCAAGTTGTTCATCAAGAAATTCACCTAGTGGCACAGTATTATCAAGCATAGAAGTAGTTTCATCATAAGCATCATGCAAAGTAGAAGTGGCATCATCAATAACATGCGACCTATCAGAATCAATAGCATGTGTAGGTGTCGCAAGTTTACTCAAAACAGAAGGTGAATCAAGTGCAGAGCTAGATGGCAGTTCCTTACCTGCCCTCGTAGTTGAGGGAAAAATCTTGGTTCTTTGATCTTTCAAGTTCTTCACAATGATAAGCAGATATAAATCCCAAGTGACTCAAAGAATAGAGCTATGCTCCCCGGAAACGGCGCCAGAAAATAGTCTTGATAACCCACAAGTATAGGGGATCGCAATAGTTTTTGAGGGTAGAGTATTCAACCCAAATTTATTGATTCGACACAAGGGGAGCCAAAGAATATTCTCAAGTATTAGCAGCTGAGTTGTCAATTCAACCACACTTGGAAACTTAATATCTGCAGCAAAGTGTTTAGTAGCAAAGTAATATGATAGTAGTGGTAACGGTAGCAAAAGTAATATTTTTGGGTTTTATAGTGATTGTAACAGTAGCAACGGAAAAGTAAATAAGCGAAGAACAATATATGAAAAGCTCGTAGGCAATGGATCAGTGATGGATAATTATGTCGGAAGCAATCAATCATGAAACAGTTATAACATAGGGTGACACAGAACTAGCTCCAGTTCATCAATGTAATGTAGGCATGTATTCCGAATATAGTCATACGTGCTTATAGAAAAGAACTTGCATGGCATCTTTTGTCCTACCCTCCCGTGGCAGCGGGGTCCTATTGGAAACTAAGGGATACTAAGGCCTCCTTTTAATAGAGTACCGGACCAATGCATTAACACATAGTGAATACATGAACTCCCCAAACTATGGTCATCACCGGTAAGTATCCCGATTATTGTCACTTCGGGCTTAACGGATCATAACACATAATAGGTGACTATAGACTTGCAAGATAGGATCAAGAACTCACATATATTCATGAAAGCATAATAGGTTCAGATCTGAAATCATGGCACTCGGGCCCTAGTGACAAGCATTAAGCATAGCAAAGTCATAGCAACATTAATCTCTAAACATAGTGGATACTAGGGATCAAACCCTAACAAAACTAACTCGATTACATGATAAATCTCATCCAACCCATCACCGTCCAGCAAGCCTAAAATGGAATTACTCACGCACGGTGGTGAGCATCATGAAATTGGTGATGGAGGAAGGTTGATGATGACGATGGCGACGGATTCCCCTCTCCGGAGCCCCGAACGGACTCCAGTTCAGCCCTCCCGAGTGAGTTTAGGGCTTGGCGGCGGCTCTGTATCATAAAACATGATGAATCCTTCTCCCTGATTTTCTCTCTCCGAAAGTGAATATATGGAGTCAAGATGGACGTGGTGGAGCATCAGGGGGCCCACGACGCAGGGGGCGCGCCCAGGGGGGTAGGTGCGCCCCCACCCTCGTGGACAGGGTGTGGGCCCCCTGACGTGGATTCTTCTTCCAGTATTTTCTATATATTCCAAAAATAATCTCCGTTGATTTTCAAGTCATTCCGAGAACTTTTATTTCTGCACAAAAATAACACCATGGCAATTCTACTGAAAACAGCGTCAGTCCGGGTTAGTTCCATTCAAATCATGCAAGTTAGAGTCCAAAACAAGGGCAAAAGTGTTTGGAAAAGTAGATACGACAGAGACGTATCAACCCCTCACCGCTCCGTGAGCGAAACAAACACACAGAAGAGAAGTTTATTTTGAAAATTAGAGATGGCACATGCAAATTTTCTTAGAACGGCAAAAGAATACCACATGTAGGTAGATATAGTGGATTCATGTGGCAAAGCTGGTTTATAGGATTTTGTATGCACAAGTAGAGGTCATACTTAGTGCAAAATGAAGGCTAGCAAAAGATTGGGAAGTGACCAACCAAGAAACGAATAATCTCATAAGCAAGCATTAAGCATAATTAACACCGAATAATACACCACAAGTAGGATATAATTTTCATTGCATGATTATTGACTTTCGTGCATGCATAGGGAATCACAAACCTTAACACCAATATTCCTACTAAAGCATAATTACTCATCAACATAACTCACATATCACATCATCATATCTCAAAAGTATTACTAAGAATCAAGTTTATTTTGTCCAATGATCTTCATGAAATTTTCTTTTACTTTATCCTTCTTGGATATCTATCACTTTGGCACTAATTTTCATGTGTTGCTTTTCATAAGCTCAAACAAATATAAGTGAAGATCGTGAGCATAACGAATTTCTTTCTCCTAAAATAATTTAAGTGAAGCAAGAGAGAATTTCTTCAAAATTTTACTAACTCTCAAATAAATCTAAGTGAAGCAAGGGAGAATTTCTTCAAAAATAACAAAGCACACCGTGCTCAAAAAGATAGAAGTGAAGCACTAGAGCAAATCCTAGCTCATAAAAGATTTATGTGAAGCATAGAGAGCAATTATAACAAGTCATGACATAATTTTAGCTCTCTCAAATAGTGTGTCCAGAAAGGATTGATGACTTAAAACACAAAATAAAACAAGCAAAGACACATATCATACAAGACGCTCCAAGCAAAACACATATCATGTGACGAATAAAAATATAGTCTCGAGTAAAATACCAATAGTTGTTGGAAGAAAGCAGGGATGACACTTAGGGGCATCCCCAAGCTTAGTTGGTTTCTCATTCTTGGATAATAGCTTGGGATGCCAGAGCATCCCCAAGCTTAGGCTCTTACATCCTTCCTTCATCCATCGTAAGATAACCCAAAACTTGAAAACTTCAATCGCACAAAACTCAACAAAGCCTTCATGAGATCCGTTAGTATAAGAATAATAAACCACTACTATAAGTGTTGTATCAAACCAATTCATATTTTGTTTTTGTATTATATCTATTGTATTCCAATTTTTCTATGGAAAAAACTCATCAAATAAAACCATAGAACCATCAAAATAAGCACACAACACAGAGAAGATAGAATCTGTCAAAACAGAATAGTTTGTAGCAATCTGACTATTTCGAATACTTTTGTAACTCAAAAAACTCTGAAAAATTAAGCCGACCTGAGAAATTTGTATATTGATCTACTTGAATTGGAATGGGTATTTTATCGCTCTCTGGTAAAAATGAAAATTAATTTCGTGAGCGTAGAAGTTTCGGTTTTTTCAGCAAGATCAAACAACTATTGCCCAAGAAGATCCTAAAGGCTTTACTTGGCACAAACACTAACTAAAACATAAAAAACACAATCATAACAGTAGCATAATTGTGCTAACACTCAAGAACAGGAAGAAAAAAGCAAAAATAAATTTTATTCATTGGGTTGCCTCCCAACAAGCCCTATAGTTTTACGCCCTTAGCTAGGAATAAAGCATGGATCTAAGTTTTGTCATCTTTGGTTCGAGATCCATAAGATTCCCTCATGATTGATTCATAAGGTGAATTAATTCTAGTTCTAGGAAAGTTTTCCATACCCTTCCTCAAAGGAAATTGGAACTTAATATTGCCTTCTTTCATATCAATCACGACACTAATAGTGTGTAAAAACGGTCTACCAAGAATAATTGGACAAGACAGATAGCAATCAATATCAAGAACAATAAAATCTATGGGCACATAATTCCTATTTGCAAGAATAAGAACATCATTAATTCTTCCCATAGGCTTTTTAATAGTAGAATCCGCCAAGTGCAAATTCAAGGAACATTCTTCAAGATTGGTAAGACCAAGCACATCACATAAAGATTTCGGAATTGTGGAAACACTAGCACCCAAGTCACACAAAGCAAAACATTCATAATTTTTAATCTTGACTTTGATAGTAGGTTCCCCACTCATCATGCAATTTTCTAGTAATTGAAACTTCTAGTTCCATTTTTTCTTCCAAAGCTTTCATCATAGCATCAACAATATGTTTAGTAAAAGCTTTGTTTTGTTCATAAGCATGGGGTGAATTTATCATGGATTGCAACAAAGAAATACAATCAATCAAAGAGAAACTACCATAATTAAAGTCTTTGTAATCCAAAATAGTGGGTGCATCACTAGCTAATGTTTTGACCTCTCCAAACCCACTTTCATCAATTTTCTCAACAAGATTTTCACCCTCCAAAATATTGGGATGCCTTCTACCTAAAGTTGACTCTTCTCCAGTCCCTTTTTCAACATTCTTAACTTTACTAAACAAGGAATCAATAGAAGAAACACTAATCATTTTAAGATCTTCATCACTTTTGCAAGAATAATCACTAGAAAAATCTTTTTCCAAAAATTCTCTTTTAGCTCTAAGCATAGCAGTTCCTTTCTTACTTTCATCCATAGAAACATAAAGAGATTTAATTGATTCATCTACTTTAGGCACAAAAATTTTCATCTTGAGATTTTCCACATCATGAGCAATTCTATCAACACTTCTAGACAAATCATCAATCTTATTCAACTTTTCTTCTATGGAAGTGTTGAAAACTTTTTGTGTATTGATAAATTCTTTAATATTATTCTCAAGATCAGAGGTGTTACTATTATTATTATAAGGTTGATTTCCATAGGAATTACCATAATTGTTAGAGGAATTACTAGGAAAAGGCCTAGGATTAAAATTTCCTCTATAAACATTGTTGTTGAAATTATTGCGAGAAATAAAATTCACATCAATGGCATCACTATTTTGCTCAATCAAAGTAGACAAAGGCATATCATTAAAATCAATAGGAGCACTTCTACTAGCAACCAATTTCATAAGAGCATCAACTTTATCACTCAAAGAAGAAATTTCTTCAACCGAATTAATTTCTTTAATAGTAGGAGCTCTTTCGGTATGCCATTGTGAATAATTTGTCATGATATTACCAAGCAATTTGGTGGCTTCACCCAAAGTAATTTCCATAAAAGTACCACCTGCGGCGGAATCTAAAAGATTACAAGAAACAAAAATCAATCCCGCATAAATTTTTTGTATGATCATCCAAAGATTTAACCCATGAGTTGGGCAATTCCTTAGCATCATTTTCACCCTTTCCCAAGATTGCACAACATGCTCATGTTCAAATTGCTTGAAATTCATGATCTGGGTTCTAAGGGAAATAATTTTTGCGAGAGGAAAATACTTAGTGATAAAAGCATCTTTGCACTTATTCCGAGAATCGATACTTTTGCGAGGCAAAGAAGAGAACCAAATTTTTGCAGAATCACACAAAGAGAACAGAAATAATTTCATCTTGACCACATCATTGTCCACATCGCATAATTCCACGAAGGTATTAAGATGGGACGCGACATCCTCATTAGGAGTACCGGAAAATTGGTCTTTCATAACAAGATTCAACAAAGCAGTATTAATATCACAAGTCTCCGCACTAGTGGCGGGAGGAGCAAGCAGGGTGCCAATAAAATCATTGTAGTTGGTATTTGAGAAATCACATAACTTGGTGTTCTCTTGAGTCATGATGACCACACAATAAGATTGCACTCAAAAACAGATTCGGCAAGAAAACGGCGAACGGAACAAGAGGGACGAATAAAACAGCAAATTTTTGTGAAGTAGGGGAGAGGAAAACGAGAGGCAAATGGCAAATAATGTAAATTGCAAGGCGATAAGATTTGTGATTAGGAACCTGGTTATGTTGAAGATCCCCCCGGCAATGGCGCCAGAAATTCTCCTTGATGGTAGCTGGAACTACGTCGGTATTTCCCTAGAGATGGAGGGATGATGTAGCACATCGACGGTAGGTATTTCCCTCTGTTATGAAACCAAGGTTATCGAACCAGTAGGAGAACCAAGCAACACAACGTAATAAGCCCCTGCACACAAATAACAACACCTAGCAACCCGACGTGTTAAAGGGGTTGTCAATCCCTTTTGGGGTATGGCGCCAGAAACGGCCTGTGATGGGAGATAAAGGTGTAAATATTGATAGATCGAACGCCAAATAAAATTAATTGCAGCAAGGTCTTTTTGGATTTTTGGTTTAAGATCCGAATAAAAATGCAAAGGAAAAGTAGATTGCAAGCCAAATATATGAGAAAGAAGACCCGGGGGCCGTAGGTTTCACTAGTGGCTTCTCTCGAGAAAAATAACAAACAGTGGGTAAACAAATTACTGTTGGGCAATTGATAGAACTTCAAATAATTATGACGATATCCAAGCAGTGATCATTACATAGGCATCACGTCCAAGATTAGTAGACCGACTCCTGCCTGCATCTACTACTATTACTCCACACATCGACCGCTATCCAGCATGCATCTAGTGTATTAAGTTCATGGAAAAATAGAGTAATGCAATAAGAACGATGAAATGATGTAGACAAGATTCGTTTATCTATATGGCGGTAGATATAGATCTTGTTTTTTTATCCATGGTAGCAACGATACATACATGTCAGTTCCCTTTCTATCACCGGGATCAAGCACCGTAAGATCGAACCCACTACCGGGTACCTCTTCCCATTGCAAGATAAATAGATCAAGTTGGCCAAACAAAACCCAAATATCGGAGAAGAAATACGAGGCTATAAGAGATCATGCATAAAAGAGATCAAAGAAACTCAAATACTTTCATGGATATAAAAACATAGATCTGATCATAAACTCAAAGTTCATCGATCCCAACAAACACACCGCAAAAGAGTTACATCATATGGATCTCCAAGAGACCATTGTATTGAGAATAAAGAGAGAGAGAGAGATGAAGCCATCTATCTACTAACTACGGACCCAAAGGTCTACAAAGAACTACTCACGCATCATCGGAGAGGCACCAATGGAGGTGGTGAACCCCATCCGAGATGGTGTTTGGATTGGATCTGGTGATTCTGGACTCTGCGGCAGCTAGATGAATATGTCGTCGACTCCCTAGGGTTCTGGTATTTTTGGGGTATTTATAGAGCAAAGAGGTGGTCCGGGGGGCACGCAAGGTGCAACCATGGCCCATTGCCTTCCTTCTGGCCCATAAAAAATCTCCGTAAAGTTTCATGGCATTTGGACTCCGTTTGATATTGATTTTCTGCGATATAAAAAACATGGAAAAAACAGCAACTGGCACATGGCACTATGTCAATAGGTTAGTACCAAAAAAATGATATAAAATGTCTATAAAACATCCAAGATTGATAATAAAACAACATGCAACAATAAAAAATTATAGATACATTGTAGATGTATCACCTAACTTTTATTATCTTGCAAAGTACTTCTAGTTTTATTCTTGCAAAGTAGTTCTAGCATCACACCTACAAATTAGTTTCATACTTGTTTTCGGTAAAGCAAACGTCAAGTGTGCGTAGAGTTGTATCGGTGGTCGATAGAACTTGAGGGAATATTTGTTCTGCCTTTAGCTCCTCGTTGGGTTTGACACTCTTATTTATCGGAGGGTTCTTTCCATAAGCACGTATGACTATTTACGGAATACCTGCCTACATTATATTGACGAACTGGAGCTAGTGTCGTATCACCCTAGGTTATAACTGTCTCATGATGAATATCATCCAACAAGTCACCGATCCAATGCCTACAAATTTATCTTATATTGTTCTTGCTAAGTTACTACTGCTATCATCACTGTTACACTTGCTACAAAATTACTTCTATCACTGTTACCATTACCGTTGTTGCTGTCACTACCATCAAAACTATCATATTACCTTGCTACTGATTACTTGCTACAGATAATTAATCTCCAGGTGTGGTTGAATTGACAACTCAGCTGCTAATACCTTCAAATATTCTTTGGCTCCCTTTGTGTCGAATCTATAAATTTGGGTTGAATACTCTACCCCCGAAAACTGTTGCGATCCCATATACTTGTGGGTTATCACTTAGATCCATCTCAGTATTGACGAATGCCATAAGAATTTGATCTGAGTTGTGATACGTCTCCGTCGTATCTACTTTTACAAACACTTTTGCCCTTGTTTTGGACTCTAACTTGCATGATTTGAATGGAACTAACCCGGACTGACGCTGTTTTCAGCAGAGTTGCCATGGTATTATTTTTGTGCAGAAATAAAAGTTCTCGAAATGACCTGAAAATCAACGGAGATTATTTTTGGAATATATAAAAAATACTGGAAGAAGAATCCACGTCAGGGGGCTCACACCCTGTCCATGAGGGTGGGGGGCGTGCCTACCCCCTGGGCGCGCCACCCTGCCTCGTGGGCCCCCTGATGGTCCATCGACCTCAAATCCAACTCCATATATTTGTGTTCGGGGAGAAAAAATCAGGGAGAAGGATTCATCACGTTTTACGATGCGGAGCAGCCGCGAAGCCCTAAACTCTCTCGGGAGGGCTGATCTGGAGTCCGTTTGGGGCTCCGGAGAGGGGAATCCATCGCCATCGTCATCATCAACCTTTCTCCATCACCAATTTCATATGCTCACCGCCATGCGTGAGTAATTCCATCGTAGGCTTGCTGAACGGTGATGGGTTGGATGAGATTTATCATGTAATCGAGTTAGTTTTGTTAGGGTTTGATCCCTAGTATACACTATGTTCTGAGATTGATGTTGCTATGACTTTGCTATGCTTAAATCTTGTCACTAGGGCCCGAGTGCCATGATTTCAGATCTGAACCTATTATGTTTTCATGAATATATGAGAGTTCTTGATCCTATCTTGCAAGTCTACAGTCACCTATTATGTGTTATGATCCGTTAACCCCGAAGTGACAATAATCGGGATACTTACCGGTGATGACCGTAGTTTGAGGAGTTCATGTATTCACTATGTGTTAATGCTTTGGTCCGGTACTCTATTAAAAGGAGGCCTTAATATCCCTTAGTTTCCAATAGGACCCCGCTGCCACGGGAGGGTAGGACAAAAGATGTCATGCAAGCTCTTTTCCATAAGCATGTATGACTATATTCGGAATACATGCCTACATTACATTGAGGAATTGGAGCTAGTTCTGTGTCACCCTGTGTTATAACTGTTGCATGATTGATCGCATCCGACAAAATTCTCCATCACCGATCCAATGCCTACGAGCTTTTGATATATTGTTCTTCGCTTATTTACTTTCCCGTTGCTACTGTTACAATCACTATAAAACCAAAAATATTACTTTTGCTACCGTTACCACTACTATCATATTACTTTGCTACTAAACACTTTGCTGCAGATATTAAGTTTCCAAGTGTGGTTGAATTGACAACTCAGCTACTAATACTTGAGAATATTCTTTGGCTCCCCTTGTGTCGGATCAATAAATTTTGGTTGAATACTCTACCCTTGAAAACTATTGCGATCCCCTATACTTGTGGGTTATCAAGACTATTTTCTCGCGCCGTTGCCAGGGAGCATAGCTCTATTCTTTGAGTCACTTGGGATTTATATCTGCTTATCATTGTGAAGAACTTGAAAGATCAAAGAACTAAGATTTTTCCCTCAACTACGAGGGGAGGCAAGGAACTGCCATCTAGCTCTGCACTTGATTCACCTTCTGTTTTGAGTAAACTTGCGACACCTACACATGTTCTGATAGGTTGCATGTTATTGATGATGCCACTTCTGCTTTGCATGATGCTTATGATGAAACTACTGCTATGCTTGATAATACCGTGCCACTAGGTGAATTTCTTGATGAACAACTTGCTAGGGCTAGAGAGAATGAAATTGTTGAAACTGATAATATTGATGAATGTGATGATGAAGATTCCCCCCTAGATATGAATTGCCTGTTGTGCCTGAGGGTTATGTTATGGATGAAGAAACTGCTAGAGACTTCTTAGCTTGCAATGATAGATCTGATCTTAAGAAATTATTAGCTAAGCTTAAAGAAAAGTCTTTGAATGCTAGAATGAAATATGACCATGCTTTGCTACTTCACCTATCTTTATTACTGATAAGGATTATGATTTCTCTATCGACCCTGAGTTAATTACTTTGGTCGAATCTGATCCTTTTTGTGGCTATGAATCTAAAACTGTTGTGGCACATCTTACTAAATTAAATGATATAGCCACCCTGTTCACTAATGATGAGAAAACTCGCTATTACTTTATCCTTAAGTTGTTTCCGTTCTCATTAAAGGGTGATGCTAAAACATGGTTTAATTCTCTTGATCATGGTTGTGTGCGTAGTCCCCATGCTATGATTTATTACTTCTCTGCTAAATATTTCCCCGCTCATAAGAAACGAGCTCCTTTGATGGAAATATAATTTTTTTTGCAAATTGAAGAAGAGAGTCTCCCACAAGCTTGGGGGAGGCTTCTCCGATTACTTAATGCTTTGCCTGATCATCCTCTCAAGAAAAATGAAATACTTGATATCTTTTATAATGGACTAACCGATGCTTCTAGAGATTACCTGGATAGTTATGCTGGTTGTGTTTTCACGGAAAGAACTATTGATCAAGCTGAATTGCTATTGAATAATATGTTGACTAATGAAAATAATTGGACACTTCCTGAACCAACTCCTAAGCCAACTCTGAAGAAAAGGGGTATTCTATTTCTCAGTCCTGAAGATATGCAAGAGGCAAAGAAATCTATGAAAGAAAAAGGTATTAAAGCTGAAGATGTTAAGAATTTACCACCTATTGAAGAAATACATGGTCTTGATAACCCGACACAGGTAGTAAAGGTAAATTCTCTCTATAGATTTGATAAATGTGAAATCACTTTTACTAAGTTTGCTAGCCAATGCTTGGATGAGTTTGATGACTTTATTGTTAAATAAGATAACTTCAATGCTTATGTTGGTAGACAATTGAAACACAATGTTGATATGCTTGAACACTTGAGTGATTATATGTCTAGAGTTAAAGGTGAACTTAAACTTATTAGTAAACATGCTTCTATGGTTACCACTCAAGTAGAACAAGTACTTAAAGCTCAGAATGATTTGCTCAATGAATTAAATAATAGGAAAAATGATAATGATGTTAGATTTATGACTAGAGGAGGTAAAATGACTCAGGAACTCTTGTATCTTGAGGGCCACCCTAAGAGAATTGAGCAAGATTCTCAGAGAACTAATGTTGATACACCTAGTCCTTCTAAGAGGAAGAAAAGAAAAATGATAGGACTTTGCATGCTTCTAGTGAACCTGTTGTTGAGACACCTGAGAATCCCAATGATATTTCTATTTCTGATGCTGAAACACAATCTGATAATGAACATGAACCTAGTGATAATGTTAATGATGATGTTCATGTTGATGCTCAACCTAGCAATAATAATGATGTAGAAATTGAACCTGATGTTGATCTTGATAACCCACAATCAAATAATCAACATTATGATAAGAGAGACTTTGTTGCTAGGAAGCACGGTAAAGAAAGAGAACCGTGGGTTCAGAAACCCATGCCTTTTCCTCCTAAACCATCCAAGAAAAAAGATGATGAGGATTTTGAGCGCTTTGCTGAAATGATTAGACCTATCTTTTTGCCTATGCGTTTGACTGATATGCTTAAAATGAATCCTTGTGCTAAGTACATGAAAGATATTGTTACTAATAAAATAAAGATAATGGAAGCTGAAATTTCCACCATGCTTGCTAATTACGCTTTTAAGGGTGGAATACCAAACAAAACTAGGAGATCCAGGAGTACCAACTATACCATGCTCCATTAAAAGAAACTATGTTAAAACTGCTTTATGTGATCTTGGAGCCGGTGTTAGTGTTATGCCTCTCTCTTTATATCGTAGACTTGATTTGAATAAGTTGACACCCGCTGAAATATCTTTGCAAATGGCTGATAAATCAACTGCTATACCTGTCGGTATTTGTGAGGATGTGCTAGTTGTGGTTGGAAACGTTACTATTTTAATGGACTTTGTTATTCTTGATATTCCCGAGGACGATAGTATGTCGATTATCCTTGGTAGACCCTTTTTGAATACTGCAGGGGCTGTTATTGATTGCAACAAAGGCAATGTCACTTTTCATGTTAATGGTAATGAGCATACGACACACTTTCCGAGGAAACAACCTCAAGTCCACAGTATAAATTCTATTGGAAAAATTTCAACAATCACTATTGGAGGTTTTGAATTTCCTCTTCCTACTGTCAAGAAGAAATATGATATTCTTATTGTTGGGGATGTGCATATCCCCGTAGAGGTAACCTAGTGTTATTCAAAATTTCTCTGGTTTCATGTTATTCGAAATGAGTTTGTTAACAAGACCTGATCAACCTTGTTAGTGGATTCCTTTTGAGGAGCATGAGATGGATGAAGTTAGAAAACACAACCTTCTGTACCCTCCTTTTACTTTCTGTTATTTATATTAAATAAAGTAAAAATAGTTTTTTGTCTGTTTTCTGAATTATCCATGCAATAAAAAATACCCCGAAAATAAAAGTTCTCCAAATGCCCTGAAAATGAAATATGATTTTTTCTAGAATATTTAAGAATATCTGGCACTGAGAACATAGCAGGGGGAGCAGCCACATGCCCACGAGGGTTGAGGGCGCGCCCACCCCCCTGGGCACACCCCCTGCCTCGTGGACCCCACGTGGGTCCCCTCCACTTATCCTTGCACCCACACACTTCGTCTTTCTCCAGAAAAAATCACTAGCCAGCTCAAACCCGAGTTCTCGCTCATCTTGCTGCAATTTTCGATTTCCTTGCTCAAAGCTCCTCTCACAAAACTGCTTTGGGGGATTGTTCTTTGGTATGTGACTCCTCCAATGGTCCAATTAGTTTTTGTTCTAGTGCTTTATTTGTTGCAAATTTTTGCTGCTTAGGTGACCCTGTTCTTGAGCTTGTATGTCAAATTTATGTGGTCAAAAACAGTTTTAATGCATGATATAGCCTCTAGGCACTTGTAGGAGTAGTTACTATCCATCTTGTTGAGTTTGGTTCACTTGTATTTTTGAGTCACTAAAAATTTCAGAAATTTTTCAGAGGAAGAAATATGTTTAGGAAAATGTATCAAGGTGGTTCCTCAAGGAAACAAGGACCCAGGCCCGCAAATGCGCGAGCCGGACAATGAACTGCCAAGGGAGGCTCAAGTGCGGCCTTGTGAATGGCCGTCAGAGGACTTCATGGTTCGAGCAGGAATCAAGGAGGAATTTGACGCATATGCACGTAACACTGATCTTGAGGGCTTCGAGGAAGATAAGTGCCGTTAGTACAACTACCTCACTGATTCATTTGTGAGAAGGTTTGAATTTACATCATCACGCAAATCTCAAACTGTCCTGTTTGATCATTATGATAAATCTTATACCATGGACTTAGAAGATTTTAATACTGCTTGTAAACTCCCACAGTGGGGTAATGTTAGTGAACCTCGTAAATCTGAATATAAGGATTTTCTTGCTAGTATCACTGCGGGGGAATCTAGGGAAATCATGCAAGCTACCATAGGGAGCATTCATTTTCCTGCTATACATTATTTTGCTCTCTTTATAGGTAGATGCATAAATGGTAAGGATGAGGCATGTCACATGTGTGTGCCAGATCTTAGTGTTCTCAAGAGTGCTGTATTAGGAGATAGACAATATAACTTGGGGGCCATTGTTGCATGTAGGTTGCATAATAACAAACTTAATGGAGATTTCTTTGGTGGAATTTATGCAACCCATTTAGCTGATTTTCTTGAGATACCCATTTGTGGATATGATATTGAGTTGCCTCCTGCTTATTTAGATTATGATGCTATGGTTCGTCATCAGTTCGTTGAGAGGAACAATCAGTCCCTCCAGTACCGACTAATCTTTGACAGACGACACACCTATCATGTTGCTCTCCCTGCTCCTGCTTTCTTTGACTTTCAGGCAAAAAGGAGATATGTTATAACCAGGGAGGAGGCGGACGAGTACTAGAGGAGGACGGAGGCAGCCCGCCTCCAAGCTGTAGCTCTTCAAGCAGTAGCTGATACATCTCAGTACGACCCTAGCTTCAACTTTGGATATCCACTAGGCCATCCATGGGCATAGAGTAACTTAGGACAAAAGCCTAAGCTTGGGGGAGTACGTATTTCTCACCGACGTTACATTCATGTTCACACACTCATGCCAGTTGTCGGTGCTCATACTTTTTCATTGAATCATCCATGCTAGTTTATTTTCTTTTTAAGCTTTCTTCTTGTGTGTTTGAAAAACCTTAAGAAAAAACAAAAAAATAGTTGTAGCTTTTAACTAGTTTACTTTCCATGCCTGTAGTAGTAGTAACTAAAAGAAAACCCAAAAAGATTTCCCATTCTTCTTTTGCTTGTTGGGAGCTTTCCCATGTAAATAGTTTTGTTTTATTTCTTTTCTTTGGGGGTCGAGAGGAGAAGACCATAATGAAAATGTTGTGTGGCTCTTATATGCATTATTGTTGATCTAACAGGGAACCCATATTACCTTGGCTTCTCTCTTGAATTGAATGCTTGCAGATTACAGCTTAGTCTAATGCACGTGCACTATTATTATTATCCACACTATTCGGTCGTGCAAGTGAAATACAATAATGACGATATATGATGAACTGATAGAGATGAGAAAAGCTGGTATGAACTCGACCTCTCTTGTTTTTGTAAATATGATTAGTTCATCGTTCCAGATTCAGCCTATTATGAAAGAAACATGTTTGCAATGACAATTAGAGATTGTAGTTACTTATGCCATGCTTAATTAGCTAGGAGTTTATAATGGTTTACCTTGCGTGCCAACATGCTATTAAAATGGTTATGATGTGGTATGATAGGGTGGTATCCTCATTTGAATGATTCGAGTGGCTTAACTTGGCACATGTTCACGCATGTAGTTGAAACAAAATCAACATAGCCTCTACGATGTTTATGTTCATGGTGCATTATATCCTACTCATGCTTGTATTCGGTGTTGATTAATTTTAATGCATGTTCATGACTGTTGTCGCTCTCTAGATGGTCGCTTCCCAGTCTTTTTCTAGCCTTCACTTGTACTAAGAGGGAATACTGCTTGTGCATCCAATTCCATAAACCCCAAAGTTATTCCATATGAGTACACCATACCTTCCTATTTAAGGTATCTACCTGCCGTTCCAAGTAAATTTGTATGTGCCAAACTCTAAACCTTCAAATAAACATTTTGTTTTGTATGCTCGAATAGCTCATGTATCAACTAGGGTTGTCTGTATCTTCCATGCTAGGTGGGTTATTCCCAAGAGGAGTGGACTCCGCTCCTCATTCACGAGAAAATGGCTGGTCACCGGGATGCCCAGTCCCATGCTCAAATCAAATCAATATAATTGCAAACAGAACCCCCCGGGATTGTTGTTAGTTGGAGGCACCCGTTGTTTCGGGCAAGCCATGGATTGATGCTTGTTGGTGGTGAGGGAGTATAAACTTGACCATTCTGCTTGGGAACCGCCTATAATGTGTGTAGCATGGAAGATATCGAGATCTCTCGGTTGTTATGTTGACAATGAAAGTATACCACTCCAAATATTATTCATCTCTATTTCAAAACCAAGCTCTAGCACCTCTACAAATCCCTGCTTCCCTCTGCGAAGGGCCTATCCATTTACTTTTATGTTGAGTCATCATCGTCTTATTAAAAAGCACCAATTGGAGAGCACCGCTGTCATTTGCATGTATTACTCTTAGTTTACATTGAGTATGACTTGACTGGATCTCTTTTACCATGAATTACAATGTCTAGTCAGTTCTTGATCTTTAAAGGTGCTTTGCATTTATGTTTTGTGGTCTCAGAAAGGGCTAGCGAGATACCATCTTATTATATCATATTATGATTGTTTTGAGAAAGTGTTGTCATCTGAGATTTATTATTATTGCTCGCTAGTTGATTATGCCATTGATATGAGTAAACATGAGACCTAAAGGTTATTGTGAATATGGTTAGTTCATAATCTTTGCTGAAAACCTGAATGCTGGCTTTACATATTTACAACAACAAGAGCAAACAGAGTTTGTAAAAGTTTTTCTATATCACTTTTAGTTTATCAACTGAATTGCTTGAGGACAAGCAAAGGTTTAAGCTTGGGGGGAGTTGATACGTCTCCGTCGTATCTACTTTTACAAACACTCTTGCCCTTGTTTTGGACTCTAACTTGCATGATTTGAATGGAACTAGTCCGGACTGACGCTGTTTTCAGCAGAATTGCCATGGTGTTATTTTTGTGCAGAAATAAAAGTTCTTGGAATGACCTAAAAATCAACGAAGATTATTTTTGGAATCTATAAAAAATACTGGGAGAAGAATCCACATCAGGGGGCCCACACCCTGTCCACGAGGGTGGGGGCGTGCCTACCCCCCTGGGCGCGCCCCTGCCTCATGGCCCCCCTGACGCTCCACTGACCTCAACTCCAAATCCATATATTTGTGTTCAGGGAGAAAAAATTCAGAGAGAAGGATTCATCGCGGTTTACGATACGGAGCCGCCGCCAAGCCCTAAACTCTCTCTGGTGGGCTGATCTGGAGTCCGTTCGGGGCTCCGGAGAGGGGAATCCGTCACCATCGTCATCATCAACCTTCCTCCATCACCAATATCATGATGCTCACCGCCATGCGTGAGTAATTCCATCATAGGCTTGCTGGACGGTGATGGGTTGGATGATATTTATCATGTAACCGAGTTAGTTTTGTTAGGGTTTGATCCCTAGTATCCACTATCTTCTGAGATTGATGTTGCTATGACTTTGCTATGCTTAATGCTTGTCACTAGGGCCCGAGTGCCTTGATTTCAGATCTGAACCTATTATTATTTCATGAATATATGAGAGTTCTTGATCCTATCTTGCAATTCTATAGTCACCTATTATGTGTTATGATCCGTTAACCCCGAAGTGATAATAATCGGGATACTTACCGGTGATGACTGTAGTTTGAGGAGTTCATGTATTCACTATGTGTTAATTCTTTGGTCCAGTACTGTAACATCCCAAATTTTCAATTTGGAATGTTATACACTAGATCATATGCATATCATATTTTCTTGCATTTTGGTTGATC
Organism: Triticum urartu; assembly: GCF_003073215.2. NCBI lineage: Eukaryota > Viridiplantae > Streptophyta > Magnoliopsida > Poales > Poaceae > Triticum > Triticum urartu. The sequence goes on along the minus strand of NC_053023.1, from coordinate 70,460,979 downwards.
CTAGAAATTTCACGCAACTCAAGGACCCTCGGAGAGAGTTGGAGATTTCGTTATTTTCATATTTGAGAGTTCTCTCGAATTTTGAAAATAGGATCATTTGATTTATTTATTTTGTCTTCAATAATTTTTCCGGTGTCAGAATATATGAGAGAGGGAATAATATGACTTTCCCAAATTTAGGAAAAATGAAGATATAATAAATAGATCAATTTTGCTTTCCGGTGTTTATTTGCATTTTATTTGGATAGGGAAAAATGCGCGTTTTCAAAAATTGCATTTTAGGTCCGGAGAAAAGTTCATTTTGTTCGGCTCATTTTTAGGAGTCGGGGAAAATTTACTTTAGATTTTTCGGAGTTCGTTTAGATCCCTTTTTGTTTTTTTTTCTGCGCGAGGAAACTAAAAAAAATTTGAGCAGCGCCTTGGGCCAAAGGCCCAAGCCAAGCCACCTACCGCCGCGCTCCCAGGCGCCAGGCGCCGAGCCAGGAGCCGGTCGGCCGCCGCCGCCTCTGCTAGGACCGAATCCTTTTAGGATTCTAGGGTGCCCCCTTGTCCCCTTTTCCTTATTTTGTTTTCTTTAGTCCTACTCCGTTTATTTTCTAGATCTTTCCTACTCCTATTCTAATTCCTTGTCCTCTACCCCAAGTAAACCCCTCCCCTCCCTAATATAAATACCCAAGCACCCCCCCTCTAAACACATCAAATCAAAGCTCTCCTCCACACCGCGCCTTGCACCGCCGCCGCGCCGCATCACACCGCGCCCTGCGTCACCGCGCCGCCACCCCACACTCGCACCGCCGCCGCACCTTACCGCTGCCACCCCGCGCCGCCGCCGCGCCGCATCACACTGCGCCCTGCGTCACCGTGCCGCCACCCCACACTCGCGCCGCCACCGCACCTTACCGCCGCCGCCCCACACCCGCGCCGCCGCCGCACCTTGCCCACGCCGCCGCCCTACGCCGACGCCGCCGGAGCCCCTCACCGGAGACCTCGCGAAGGTAGCCCCGCGCTACATCTATTCTTTTTCTCGGATCATTTTCTTCTAATCGTTCCGATTCTTTTCTTCTCTAAACCGTTCCGGTTTTCTAGATCGGTTTTTCGTTCGGTTTTTCTTCTCCGAAACCCTAGATCAGATTCGTTTTCTTCTCCGATTTAGTTGCTTTGGACCGTTCGCCGGACCGTTCGTCCTAACGAACGTGATCACCGGATTCTTCTAGGTTAACGAACGTCCGTTCGTTTAACCGTTCTTCTTTTTCTTTCCGTCGGATTTATTCCGCGATCGCGATCTCAGATCCGATCTTCTTCCTAGTCTATCTTTTCGCTCGTTTATCGGAATCAGGTGATTCAAGCGCCTGGAGTTTCGTCTCGAAACCGCCGTTCCGTCTAATCAACTTGAACAAGCTTTTGTTACAGTAAAATTTTGACCTAGATTCAACTTGCTAGAACCGAGTTGTTTTCTTCCGCCGTTTGTTTTTCGTTCTTTCTTTGCAACCAGAGTTCTTAAGTTGAACTACCTGGTTCATTCTCTTGTTCGAGTTTTACCTGTGCATTAGATGAGTACTTATTTTATGCTTGTTGTTTGTCTGCGATAGATTACCCGGATTGCGCCGCTTGTTACTTCGAAACCCTAGGACTCGCGGATCATCAGCAAGGCAAGTAACACTTTGATCATACCTTTTCTACAACCCATGTTTTATTGCATTAGATCAATCCTCTCACACTGCATGATTAGGATCTAATTAAACTGTGGGATGGGAAGTAGATGAGGTAGTACCTATTACCTGTATTATTATCAAACCTTTGGGAGTTACTTCTACGTTTACTTATTATGCCATGCTAAGCTAGTAGACGTGGATTGGGTGAGTGATATCCATGACAGATGTGAGATTGATAATTTTAATGGTTTATCTAAGGTGGCAACTTAAACACACATCTGGGTGGATTGAGGCACCTGATGTCTATCAGGACTTGCCTGTTTTTTTTGGACCGCCACCCAGGCTCAAAGGGATCATAAGATCTTTCATGCTAGAAACTTCCGTGTGCAGCCACATGCTACTATGGGCTCTGGAATAGTTGACTAAGTTGTGCGAACTCTTACGGGGTGGACTAGCAGATGTAGGGGATGTAGGTGTACCGGTCTACCCCACATGTAAGGTGCTAGTGCTTCTGAAAGACTATGTCTCGGTCATCCGTTTCTCAAACACCATGTAGTGCGAGAAAACAAATGGAGGCGATCGAGTCATGTGGGGAAAAGTGCGCAACCTCTGCAGAGTAACAAACTAATCATGATTAGCCGTGTCCCCGGTTATGGACAACTTGAGTATCTAGTACTTGAATATCATTGTGAATCTCAACATGTTACTTCTAATTAATGTTATTGGGTTTTAATTACTTTTAATTGGGATTGAGAATGCTGTCAACCATTCTCAATGTTTCACAACCACCATGATAGTAAATAAAATTTATTCCTTTGCAGTAGGGAAAAACTGGCTTTACGCAAAACTGTAACCATAGAGCTTTCCACCAGCCATATATGCATATAGTATAGCTGTTTCATTCCATTACTCTCTATGTGTTACTTTGCCAGCATATTCCATGTGCTAACCCGTTTTCGGGCTGCAACATTAATGTTGCAGACTTTTCAGACGACGATTGAGGTGTTTAGGTCGTGGTTCTATACTCAGTGATGCCGCTGGAGTTGATGGACCCATTTATCTTCCAAGTCTCCCGCTGTTATCTTTAAAATATGGCCTTAAGTCATATTTATTGTAATAAGTTCTTTTTTAGCCATCGATGTAATAAGTGTGTGATTGCAACCCTGCTATAAAACCTCGATGTACTGTGTGGTGTCAGCATTACTGATCCAGGGATGACACCGTAGCACAGTAGACGTGATCCATTCGGGTCAGGTCGCTACAGAGATGGTATCAGAGCACACACTGACTGTAGGACACGACCACTAAGTTAAAGCCATAGATCACCCCTCTCTTCTCATTTTCTAACTCCTCATCTTTTCTACTCTATTAGGATGACGAACGCGAAGATTAAGTACGCTCAACCGGATGAAGGCACACCATTTGGATTTCACCTGAAGGAAGTCACCACGTACCTGAACATTGGATTACCAAGCTTCACGGGAACCTTCAACGCTACTCTGCCTGAAGAGGAGCGCTGGAAGATTCAAGCTCACATTCCGGGAAGAACATTCGCGCCAATCATGAAGCCCATAGATAGTGTTTTCAATGCACCAACCTGGAGTCTAGGAAGGAGCATGGCAGCTCATATCACCATAGGACGCATTGGAGAAGTTTATCAAGAAGACCTCAAGTACACTATCTACCAGATTTGCGGATGCCGAGATGAACAATGGGAGTTAGTCATCACCAAGAAGGATAGATCCATTGCATCTTTCATCCAGGAGTTAAACCAGCACATTCGACGCCACGAGAACCAGATGTGCAATGATATGGTAGAGTTGAAGAATGCGAAGGCAAGGATCATCGAGCTAGAAGGAGAACTAAAGTCTACACGCAAGGACTACATGGATGAGATCGTAGCTCTAGCAAGGCACAATTGCGATCTTAAGCAGGAGATTGAAGAACTCAAGAGGAAGTTAGCATCCCAGGAGGACGACAAGTACGTCGCATGTCCAGACAACTACATCATCATCGACGACACCGATTCGGATCCAAGTGAACCCGACTTTGAAGACGAAGCTGGAGTAGATATCATGGAGTCTTCCACCGGTTCAAATTTCTAGATGACCACCAGATAGTAGTAGTATTCCCCCATGTAAACACATTATAGTCGAGCACTTTTGCGATAGTTAGACCGTTTGTAAGCCCTTGTTTGATTGATTGAAGTGAATTGTGTGCTTTTGCTTCATGTGCATATGGGTAGTGTTTTCCCTTTAGACCCCCTCTATTCTTAATTCTCGTCTTTTCTAAACCCTCAGATGCCTCCGAGACGTGACAATGGATTTCCACCGGAGCTCACTCAGTTGATCCAGCAGCAGAATCAATTGATGCAGATGTTAGTTCAGAACCAGCAGAACAACAACAACAACCCACCACCACCACCTGTTGACCACTTAGCCCATTTCCTTAGGCTGAATCCACCGGTGTTTTCTAGTAGCACCGAGCCGATAGTAGCAGACGATTGGCTCCGCAAGATAGGAAGGGAGTTGACCACTGCAGGATGCACGGATGGTGAGAAAGTGAAGTTTGCCGCACACCAGCTTGACGGACCCGCGGCAGCATGGTGGGAGAATTTCACAGCCACTTACCCAGTTGACACTGTCACATGGGATCAGTTTCAGCAAGCTTTCCGCACTGCCCATGTTTCAGCAGGAGCTATGGCCATAAAGAAGCGTGAGTTTCGCAACTTACGCCAAGGAGGAAGGACTGTTGGCCAGTATGTGGAAGAGTTTAGTAAGCTAGCCTGTTATGCCCCAGATGACGTTGCTACGGATGCAGCCAAGCAGGAGAAGTTTCTGGAAGGATTGAATGATGAACTAAGCATGCAGTTGATGGTAGCAAATTTCAACAACTACCAGGAGTTGGTAGATCGTGCCATCATGATAGAAGGGAAGCAACAACAGATTGAGAACCGTAAGAGGAAGTATGGACAGGGGAAGTATAACTCTGGAGCCCAGCAGAAGCCCCGTTTTACCCCTAAACCGGGATTTCAGTTTCAGCATACCCATGGAGGAGGTAGTTCGCACAATCATAATGGCCACAAGAATGGTAATGGGAATGGAGGAAGCAACGGCCAGAACCGGACCATCCCATCGACCCCAACCAAGAGAGACCTGAGTCAAGTCACCTGTTTCAAGTGTTCGAAGGCCGGACATTATGCCAATGAATGTCCTGAAGGCCAGAATGGAAATGGCAATGGGAGCTCTGGGAAGAAGCCGAACCCTTTCAATAGGGGACAGGTGAACCACGTTAATGTGGAGGAGATTGAAGATCAGCCGATGCAGTAATCGGTAAGTTTTTGGTTAAGTCATTTACTGCACTCGTTCTTTTTGATACTGGTGCATCGCATTCATACATATCAAGGGGATTTGTGGAAAAGTATAGCCTGCCCACTAGGATTCTTAAAACACCTATGCTAGTAAGCTCGCCAGGAGCAGAATACATGGCCAGACAAGGATGTTTTCAAGTACCATTGAGTATAGGAAGGCATGTATTCCCAACGGATTTAATTATTCTAGAATCCCAAGGTCTGGATGTGATTCTTAGTATGGATTGGCTGTCGATGTATGGAGGAAACATCGATTGCGCCAGTAAGACAATTTTGCTTACCACACCAGAAGGAAGAAGGATCAAATATGTATCCCGGCATGTGCCAAACAGGACACAAGTGAATTGCTTATCAGGAGTTGTGCAGGAGGAAGTACCAGTGGTAAAGGATTTTCCTGATGTATTTCCTGAGGAATTACCAGGCATGCCACCGGATAGAGACATTGAGTTTTTGGTTGAGTTATTGCCAGGTACAGGCCCAATATCGAAGCGACCGTACCGGATGCCAGCAAAGGATTTGGTGGAAATTAAGAATCAGATTAAGGAGTTATTGGATAAAGGTTACATTCGCCCAAGTTCGTCACCTTGGGGATCACCCGTACTTCTAGTGGAAAAGAAGGATGGAACATTAAGGATGGTTGTTGATTATCGTGGATTGAATGAAGTAACCATCAAGAACAAGTACCCATTGCCAATGATCAACGATCTGTTTGATCGATTGCAAGGAGCTAAAGTGTTTTCCAAGATCGATTTGCGATCAGGGTACCATCAGTTGAAGATTTGAGAGCAAGACATACCTAAGACAGCATTCACCACAAGATATGGACTGTATGAGTATACCGTTATGTCATTTGGATTGACTAGCGCACCTGCCTATTTTATGAACCTGATGAACAAAGTGTTTATGGAGTTTTTGGATAAGTTCGTCGTAGTGTTCATCGATGACATTTTGGTTTATTCAAAGAATGAAGAGGAGCATAAGGAACATTTGCGTTTGGTTTTGGAGAAATTAAGGGAACATCAGTTATATGCCAAATTCAGCAAATGTGAGTTTTGGTTGAAGGAAGTTGGATTCCTCGGACACGTTATATCCGGAGAAGGTATAGCAGTTGACCCCACAAAGGTTGAGACCGTAACCGAATGGGAAGCACCAACAACAGTTGGAGAGATCCGGAGTTTTCTTGGACTCGCAGGATACTACCGGAGATTCATTGAGAACTTTTCAAAGATTGCAAAGCCTATGACTGAATTGTTGAAGAAGGATACTAAGTTCAAATGGACTGAGGAGTGTGAGGCTAGTTTCCAGGAGTTGAAGAAACGATTGGTTACCTCACCAGTATTGATTTTGCCAGATCAGACCAAGGATTATGAGGTGTATTGCGACGCTTCACGTCGAGGACTTGGAGCAGTGCTTATGCAGGAAGGGAGAGTTGTTTTGTATGCATCACGACAACTGAAGCCTCATGAGTTGAATTATGCCACGCATGATTTGGAGTTAGCAGCCGTAGTGCATGCATTGAAGACGTGGAGACATTTCCTCATTGGAAATCATTGTGAGGTGTACACGGATCATAAGAGTTTGAAGTACATTTTCACTCAGAAGGAGTTGAACCTCCGACAGAGGAGATGGTTGGAGCTCATCAAGGATTATGACATGAGATTTCATTACCATCCCGGAAAGGCTAATGTAGTAGCTGACACATTGAGCCGTAAGAGCCATGTCAATACCCTAGTGACGGGGAAAATACCAAAGGAGTTAGCAGAAAACCTTCGTGAACTAAGCTTAGAGATAGTTCCGAAAGGCTATGTAGCAGCATTGGAGATTCAATCAACATTGATGGATAAGATCAGAGAAGCTCAGAAATCTGACAAAGAGATTGCTGCTATAAAGGAGAAATTGAGCGAAGGAAAAGCAAAGGGATTTCGTGAGGATGAGCACGACACCTTATGGTTTGAGGACCGTGTTTATGTGCCCAATGACCCGGAGAACAGGAAATCGATTTTGCAGGAGGCACATGATTCACCATATTCGATTCACCCAGGGAATACCAAGATGTATTTGGATTTGAAGGAAACATTCTGGTGGACCGGAATGAAGAAGGATATTGCAGCGTATGTAGCAGTTTGTGACGTATGTCAGAGAGTAAAAGCAGAACATCAAAAGCCAGCAGGATTGTTACAACCACTGCCGATACCCGAATGGAAGTGGGATAAGATAGGCATGGATTTTATCACAGGGCTACCCAGGACAAAAGCCGGATATGACTCGATATGGGTAGTAGTTGATCGTTTGACGAAGGTAGCACATTTCATTCCAGTTAAGACCACTTACACCAGTGCTAAGTTGGCAAGGATATACATGACTAGAATCGTTTGTTTGCATGGAGTTCCGAGGAGTATCGTATCAGATAAAGGAACCCAATTTACCTCAAAGTTTTGGAATCAGTTGCATGAAACTTTAGGAACCAGACTAGAGTTCAGCACAGCTTTTCATCCGCAGACAGATGGATAGACCGAGAGAGTCAATCAGATTTTGGAAGATATGCTGAGAGCTTGTGCACTAGATTATGGATCAAGTTGGGACGAAAACTTACCGTACGCGGAGTTTTCTTATAACAACAGTTACCAAACCAGTTTGAAGATGGCCCCTTTCGAAGCTTTATACGGAAGGAGGTGCAGGACACCGTTGTCCTGGAACAAAGTTGGAGACCGTCAATTCTTTGGACCAGATTTGATTAAGGAGTCTGAACGGAAGGTTAAGTTGATTCACGATAGGCTCAAGGTAGCCCAGTCCAGGCAGAAGAGCTATGCAGATTCTAAACGCAAGGAGACAGTTTACGAAACCGGAGACAGAGTTTACCTTCGAGTATCCCCACTTCGAGGAGTTAAGCATTTTGGAGTTAAGGGAAAGTTAGCACCGCGTTTCGTTGGACCATTTAAGATCGTGAAACGTATGGGAGAAGTCGCTTATAAGTTGGAATTACCAGAAGGACTGTCAGGAGTTCATGATGTATTCCATGTTTCTCAGTTGAAGAAATGTCACGCCGAGATGGCGGAGGTACCGCTAAGAGATACAGTGCCATTAGAAGCAATTCAGTTAAAGGATGACCTAACATATGACGAGAAGCCAGTCAAGATTCTCGATGTTGCCAGTAGAGTTACTCGCAGCAAGGTTATCAAGTTTTGCAAAGTTCAGTGGAACCACCATTCAGAGGATGAAGCCACCTGGGAGAGAGAAGAAGATTTGCTCAAAGACCACCCTCACCTATTTTCTAGCCAACCCGAATCTCGAGGGCGAGATTCATCTTAAGGGGGGTAGGTTTGTAACATCCCAAATTTTCAATTTGGAATGTTATACACTAGATCATATGCATATCATATTTTCTTGCATTTTGGTTGATCCTAGAAATTTCACGCAACTCAAGGACCCTCGGAGAGAGTTGGAGATTTCGTTATTTTCATATTTGAGAGTTCTCTCGAATTTTGAAAATAGGATCATTTGATTTATTTATTTTGTCTTCAATAATTTTTCCGGTGTCAGAATATATGAGAGAGGGAATAATATGACTTTCCCAAATTTAGGAAAAATGAAGATATAATAAATAGATCAATTTTGCTTTCCAGTGTTTATTTGCATTTTATTTGGATAGGGAAAAATGCGCATTTTCAAAAATTGCATTTTTGGTCCGGAGAAAAGTTCATTTTGTTCGGCTCATTTTAGGAGTCGGGGAAAATTTACTTTAGATTTTTCGGAGTTCGTTTAGATCCCTTTTTTGTTTTGTTTTGTTTTTTTTTCTGCGCAAGGAAACTAAAAAAAAATTTGAGCAGCGCCTTGGGCCAAAGGCCCAAGCCAAGCCACCTACCGCCGCGCTCCCAGGCGCCAGGTGCCGAGCCAGGAGCCGGTCGGCCGCCGCCACCTCTTGCTAGGACCGAATCCTTTTAGGATTCTAGGGCGCCCCCTTGTCCCCTTTTCCTTATTTTGTTTTCTTTAGTCCTACTCCGTTTATTTTCTAGATCTTTCCTACTCCTATTCTAATTCCTTGTCCTCTACCCCAAGTAAACCCCTCCCCTCCCCAATATAAATACCCAAGCACCCCCCCTCTAAACACATCAAATCAAAGCTCTCCTCCACACCGCGCCTTGCACCGCCGCCGCGCCGCATCACACCGCGCCCTGCGTCACCGCGCCACCACCCCACACTCGCGCCGCCGCCGCACCTTACCGCTGCCACCCCACACCCCGCGCCGCCGCCGCACCTT